>NC_056737.1:451990881-452073381 GCF_019279795.1 Protopterus annectens | reverse complement strand
TGGTTTTCTGAACTGCTAGACAGGGGTCCAGGGAAGTAAATAGTGTGGGAAGAAATAGCCAAGGAATTGTTATGGCTAGGCTTGCATAGGCCCTAGGGCTGATAGCCTAGTACCAGCCTATGAACCTATGAACCTATGCATGTCCAGCAACTACCCATAATCCTATTCAGCAACTATATATATATATATCACTTTTTGAGGTCATACCTGTCTTAAGGCACTTAATTGGGTGAAGGTGTGCAAAGTTAGTTAAAAATTAAGCATGTTAGCTTTGGCTCTAAGTGCTGCTCAGTGAAAACATTTTTTTTCATGGTGGCAGCTCAAAGTTTCCTTTCTTGCTGGAGCACAATAGAAGCCAGTAACTAGCTGGTGGGGCATGTTAGGCATCTGAAGACAAAAAAGTATAGAATGCATGGTAACAATTCACTCACAATCCTTTGTTAGACATCAGTGACATTTTCTCTATATTTCCTTATGAGAAAACAATAAATGCCACAGTGTAATAACATATTTACATATTTTACATACTCTGGCAATGTGCACAATACAGAGAAAAACTAAATTTGCCATGCTCAAGGGTTATGGTGCTGCAATATATTAAATTAAGCTACTAGCTAACAGTGCAAGAAAGTTGGAGAATGGCACAAAGACATTCGTGCTTCAGTAAAAAGAGGAAAACAATCTTGCAAAGCAAATTCAAGAACAGCAATGCTAGTATCTCTTTTTGCTCTTTGATTTAATGTAAAACTTATTTCAATTTTTACAGCAAAAACACTCACAGCCATTTGCTAAACAAAACAAAATACATCAAAATTGAAAACAGGCTTAGCACGAACAACAATAAACTCTTCACTTGATACTCCCAAGTGTTGAAAATGCATCATATAACCGATTAAACTACAAGACCTGCTGGAATTGGTAGTTAAATAGCATATGATGAAGCAATAATTAGTGGCTAAGTGAATGGTGAGAGACTTCAGAAGATAAATATGTACTGAATTTGCTAACAGCCCACTAGACACAAATTTCTCTTTTCAAGAGCAGTCAGGAGTACTGTCTGTTAAAATAACTTGGTCAAAGTCACATCAAAGACAAATGAAGACTGAGGGTATCAAACTCTGTACTACAGGAAGCAGCTGGTAAACAGCTCACACCCTTAGTTATGTGCACTAAATACCAGACAATCTGTTGTAGCCCAGCTCAGTGCATTTTACACCCATGTGCCTGCAAAATACAAGTTCAACTGCCAATGCAGTCATAGTTAATATTTTAATATTAAACTTGTAGTCTTCATGTTGTCCAGTTTAGTCATAGTCAAATAATAAACCCACTATCTACAGTCAGAAAAACAAGGAAATGAATGAATGTACCCAAAGAACATGGCTCATACAATGAAGCTCCTGTTTACTGCAACTGATTTCATACTTTACACCATAGCTACTCTGGAATGTAGGAGACACACACACATGACCATCTGTTACAGCTCCTTATATGAGGGTGTACATTCAGATGTTTGCCTGCAATATAATGAGTGAACAAATACATTAATAATGACCAAGAACTCAGAAGTGTATTTCAGCTCACTGTTTGTGAGAACCATATAGTACATCCCATTGTACCCCATGCCCTTCCTGTCCCTTAGCTCAAGAAACAGAGACAGAGACAGAGATACAAATCAGGAACAGATTTTACATCTTTTTCTATACACTTAAAAAGTTGCTGAAGGGTGCAAAGTCTGAAACTCACATGCCTGTTATTATTTAGTGACAGCAATATACAACACGTTGCAAGAAAGCCACACATTTTACATGGACCAAAGGACCAAACTAGTTCTCATCATCTTTGCTCAAGACTACTGGACAAATAATTAGGGGGAAACAAAGACCCCCTGGGACAAATTTTAATACTATTTTTTATTTATTCATTGACTAGGTAAACCCACTGGAAAAGTGTCCCTTTTTCATGAGTTACCCAGGAATACTGTCTGACTGACTTGTTCACAGTCATGCAGTAGGTGAATGGAGGTAGGAGGATTCAAACCCTGTACTTCTGACTACAGGAAGCACTTTCTTAACAGCTTAGAGCCTTACACACTAAATGTAATGATGACTGTGAAAGTCTAATGACTGGTATTTAAATGAAACTGTAATGATTAAAGTTCTGGTAGGTCTTCAGGAAGAAACATGTGTACATACACTTATGGTAAGACTCTGATTCCATGAACTAGAAAACCAATTCTCCATGTTTGTTAGAATAGATCATTTATTTTACATTGCATGGTACAGATTTGTGTAGTGGGATGAATGTTATTTATTTCCAGAGCACTGGATAATCCTGCAGTATCTACTGATAACAATTTTAACTGCTTGAGAGATAATATGTTGCATGCAAATGTGTCTACAAGAGTGTAAAACTCAAAATGAAACTTTCTCTTTCCCTTTAAGGATGTGTATTTTGTATTTTATGATGGTAAAATTGCTGTAGCTCTAAAGGGGTGGGAGGGAAGAACTTATGCCTACCTTGTTCCATTGAAGGCTGAAGGACAAAGATGAAGATGGAGGTGATTGTTGAATGTAATATATAATGTGCTACGTCATATACAAGTGTGTAAAAGGTGCTGAAGCAAAATAACAAGTCTTTCCACAAACCATTGCGAGAAAGGGTCAGATCTTGTATTTCCAAATTAAGGAATAAACTCGTGCCAAGTAGAAGTAGAGGGGTGACAGTGATCTCTTTTGTACATTTTTAAAGATGGTAGACTTCTATGTTCTGTAAGCCTTCTAATATTCGTTATGGAGTGACTTACTAACAGTGCTAGACAGACTTATTATGAGGCTGTACCTCTTCTTACTCAATGGCATTTTGATGCCTGAAGTTATCTAGTTGTAGGTGACATATTTATTTCTGATATTTCTTAGAGGAAAAAGAAAAAGAACAACTAGGAATAAAGTAATGAAATAAGTTGTGCTGCAACTGATATCAAGTAGGCAGAAGAATAGGGTCTAGTCAGCTATAATAAGATATAGGTATAGATTATTAATGCACACAAGGGGCATATACTTGTGGCGAAAATACAATTGCCACTTGGACAGAATATAGGTGAAAATTCAGTAAAAACAGCAGTGTTCAGTTCTCCCTAGAAAGCTGGGCAGAAAGTCAGCTGATCTGTGCAATAACAACACACATAAAAGAGCAACTTTCAGCTGCTCTAAAACTAAACAATAATTTATGTTTTTTCCTTCTCATAGGTGCATATGTGTTTATTAGGCTAACAGCCACAAGGGCCTTTTTAAGCCTAGGCATGCATCCCAAATCTTTGACAAGTTCTGATACCCTTGATAAGTGTAAGCATGGACCTGGGAGGTTAACCATTTACAGGTTACCTGTGTCCATTAGAGACATAGGTGCCAAACCAGGGATGAATTTCAATTTTCCCATCCAATTGTCCAAGATGCACTTGAATTGGGTTAGGGAGGAACTCTGCTTCACATGGATGGGGAGCCTGTTCCACAGATGGGGAAGTCTCTGGGATACATATCTATCTCTGCAGCAGGTCCTATTTATATCACAGGCAAGGTTTAAGTCTTTAGAATGGGTAATTTTGGTGCTGTTTGTTTTGTGGATATGCAGGAGGTTGATCAGAGTGTGGTCTGACAATGCCCTGTATGCCAGACAGAGATCTCCCCTCAAAAGCCTGTAGGAGACAGAATACAGGGATAAGGCCTTGAGGCGGTCTGCATAGGACATTTTACTTACACCCTGTATTCTTTTAGTGAGGAACCTCTGTGGACATTCCAATTGTTGAATATGCCTGCTTAGGTACATACCAAAGGAGGCATTGTACTCAATGACAGGTCTGATGAATGCCGAATACAGTGGAACAATGACTTCCTTGGACTTAGATGCCATACCTTTGTTTATATGTTGCACAACATAGAATGACTTCCTCAACACTGTAGATACATGATGGTCAAAGACTAGATTCCTATCTATGTGTGTCCATAAGTCCCTGACTACTGGGTCAGCTCTAAGGGGTGTGTTGTCAATATGATAGTTATCAGGGATAGATGACTTCCCAAAGGATACTATTACGCATTTCTTGGCATTTAGTTTTAGTCCATGGCTCTGACACCAGTTGTTTATCTGTGTCAGCCCCTTCTGGAGAACATTACAATACTTCTCAGCCAGCATCTACCAAATACCGAATCCCATCTCACTGCAGCACCATATTGGAAATTCTCCTCCTAATGCTACTAACTCTGCTGTCATTTTTTACTAACAAACCTCTCTCATTTAAGAATATTAACACTCTTATTGGTAACCACATACTTGTTAATTGTAAAATAGCCAAAATACTAAACATGTCACTATGACTGCTGTCTTCTTTCTCACGGACTACTAGCTATATTGTAAATGCTTCCACTGGCTGAAATGTATATTATTGAATATTTCATGATGTCTATTACTTGTGTGTAAATTGTAAATTGTTAGTTTACTGAACTTACTAAGATATGTTAAAACAAAATCTTTGTCTTCTGTTAGATTCTGTTTAATATGTGATCTGATCTGCTCATGTTATCTCTTACCATTATATTAACTGTATATGTCAATATTGTCTTTACTTATGTGAAGCTTTTCTCCCCGGACCGCCGCTGAAAAAGGACCTATGTCCAGTCAGACTTTTCCGGTCAACAAAAATAAAATAAAATAAATAATTGTTTTGTCAGTGTGAGATTCAATGGCAGCTCCTAATTTGCAACCATCTGCAAATTTAGTCAGCCAGAGACCACTGATTGGCCTTGTCTTCTGAGAAGTAAATGACAAAAAGGAGCAGTCCAAGGACTGATCCCTGAGGCATAGCTCTCAACATTCCATCTCTGAAATGAGGAAAACTACTTTTCAAAATGTGGAACAAATGGGCAAAGTGTGGAACACTCACTAACACCTTACTAACAACTTAATTTAGGAAGCTCCTAGGATGGCTAAAATGTGATATTTTTAATTATATAATAGTTCTTTTGATGAATTAGTATGATTTAATTCTATTTACCATGGATGTCAGTAAAAAAAATGCTAACACTGAATGTGTGACAAATCCTTTCACTGTGGAACTTTAAAGAACATGAATGTTTTAAGACCCCAAATGAGGAACATTCCACATAATGAAGTACACTTGAGAGGTATGCCCTGAGGGACTCCACTTGTAAATGTTCATTTCTGTACACTCAAGCAGCAGCTCTCCCTGGACTGCGCGTTAGTCAGGTGAGTGGTAAAGAAAAATCAGCTGATCTCCTGTGTTGCTGAATAAGTTCTTGAGCTTAATAACTCAGCTGAGCAGTAACTACACTTGAGAACAGAGATTGGGAAAAAGAGAGACATTTTTTTTTAATTTTTTGTATTCCAGGCAATGGAGCACTCATAGAGGAACACAGTTTCATGGGATGATCATGTGCCCTGTGTGCCCCCATTTAGCACCATCTCTGAAGACAGCTTAAAGCCTGAGGTAATATAAGTGCAACAAGACAATGAAGATAAAGTAGTAGTCTTCAGGCAGATATTCTAGAGGATGTAGTGTTGCCCATAATTAGGTACCTGCTTGAACTGAGAGTGCATGAGGGTCATCACAGGACAAACTTGGTCATCATTTTGTTCACTGACTTAGCACTTCAAAAGGTATCAAGGATGAGGAACATTTGGGCCACAGAAGGTTCCAGAAGGGTTTAAGTGGTAGATCAGAAATCCATCCCTCAAAGGTTACCATTCTGCATTTCTTATCCTGTCCTGGCTTATATGGCTTTCTCTAAGGAAGTATTATTAGGCGAGACTAGGAAGGATACTTGGAAGCTTCATACTGCAAAAGAACAAGAAGGCAGCCCTAGACCCCTGAAAAGGCATTAGAAAAAGGTATGCTAGGTCACTTCAGTAATGTGGAATCCTGGTGTCATGGCTGCAAAAGGCAGAGTCCTCCCAGTAAAAGAAGCAGCTGCTTGGGTATAAAATGTGATGTCACGTTACATGCAATGGGCAAACTAAGTGATTCAGAAAGAGATCAGATTAGCGAAGGACCTTGATGAACTGTGGAAGATAACCTGATGAGTAACAAATAGGGAAATGTTATTTGAGATGCTGTCTATACATGGTACTGGTAACGATGCTGTGATTTCCATTATGATGGTCAACAAATAGCTGAACAGCTAGAGTAGAATTCAGGGATTTGTCTTTACTGAGGACATTTGAAGGATGCAAGCTTATACTGAGATAATGGTCTGCATCTGGAAATAAGGATCTCAAGTGATAAGTTGAAGTGTTTTATTAACAAGCATTTATACTAGCCAGTGGCTGGGACATAAGAAAGCATCAGGAGAATAGTGCCATAATGGGCTAGTTACTGTGGTAAATGTCACTCTATGGATCAAGACTGAGAGATGAGCTATAGTAAGTGGGAAATAAAACGCCAGAATAATCTAAGCATGGAGGCAAGACAATAAGTAAATGAGATTAAATGAGCAGCAGTGTTCACCGTCCACACTAAAACCTTCTTGCACTATTGGCTTTACTGAAAGAACAATGTCTTGATATTATGTCATTCAAAGAAACATGGTGGAAAGATCCATGAGTCGAATAAACGTACCAGAGTATACTCTACAGGAGGGAAAGGAACAGTTTCATAGGATTAGCCGTAGCCCATTACATACAGGGACACGTCAAACTGAAAATATAAGTTATCAGGTAGCACATGAGGCTTTGTGGGTCATGGGTCATTCTGCCAAGTAGAAACCACATTACAGTTTGCATAGAGTTTGAATAAAAACAGAAGAACCTTATTCTTAGATGATAGAGAAAAGGCATAATGCCATTAAATATTCCTCTAACTTTAATATGCCAGATGTTAACTGAAGCACTACAGGTGCATCTACATCAAAGTGCAGTATTGTTCCTGATGCTTTACAACAAGCATGCTTATTTTCTGAAGTAGTTCTGTATTAAACAAATTAAAGTGCTAAACCACCTGTGTCTTCGAGTCGTATATTTTGTTTTGCAAGCATGCTTATTTATTCATGTGTGTATGGTTGTATTTAATTATGCATGCATGTATGTATGTATTTATTTGTATAGTTTGATATCTCAGTAACTGCGCTGGACCAAAGGACCCTCTTTGGATATGACTATGGCCAGAAGTAAGTTAGTACAACACTATATAATACTATAGTAGACAGAATACAAGAATGCATAAACAAGTTAATTGCATGCAGAGATATGACAGACTGAATTCTTAAAATGCATATACAGAAAAAGTAGCAAGAAGTTCAAAGACTCTTCTCATAAAACAGCAGTCTTTAGACCAGATGCTCTGTAATGGAGAAGGACAGGAGATCTTAGACTGAAGTGGGTAACAATTTGGGAACAAATGATCCTAAAATGTTTTTCATCACCAACCTAATTATAAATTCAGACAGTCAGACAACTCAGATTCAGGACTTTAGTAAAGCATAATTTGAAAACAACAAGAGGAAGGACTTCACAAATTGTCTAAAGTCATTCTTTAGTCCAGAATGTATTTCTTGAATATGAACATGCTTGTACAAGGTGAAATCTCTTGTTACCTTGCTAATGTAAAGTGACACTCCGTCCATCCATCCACAACCCCTTTTTCCACTTTTGCACATGGGGTGGGGGTGTAACTATCTAGAACCAAGGTTCACACCATCGGATGGCTACCCTGCCATGGTTGTACTTCTATACCACACATTCACATGCACACTCACATCTATGGCCAGTTTAGAGTGTCCACTCCACCTACTGCATGTCTTTAGAATGTGGAAGGAAACCAGAGCACCTGGAGGAAACCCACACGAACACAGGCAGAACATGCATACACCACATAGAAGGCACCCCAGCAAAGAATTGAACCAGAAAATCACTTGTGAGGAAACAATGCTATCCACTGTGCCACTGTACCACCCTTAAAGTGACACTCCATTTTAACATGTTATCTTTCAGTTGTGACCTCCTACCATTTGCTCATTTTGTGTGGAAGCACACATAGTCTTATTTGTTGCACTCACTTTTGGGACATCTGCCAGGGTTCAGGATCAGTTTAGAAATTAAGATATACATTTGAATTTATTTCTAAACATTTTTTTTGGAAGTAGGGACTGATGTAATGGCATATTTGGGGCATAGCTATTTGTTTTACAGTGGCCTTGCTACAGAAAGAACAAAGGGTCAGCACCTACAAAAAGATATATCACATGAAGAAATCAGAAAATCTTGTGCAGCACAATGGCTTAAAATAAGATTTCCTTTTTTTTCCCTGTTAAGCTATAATGTTTATTCATTCCTGATAACAAACCACTGACATTGTGGAATTTTACAAGTTTTTTTCTGTGTTTGCAGTTCTTTTAACAGGTTCTCCAGTTTCCTCCCACTTCCCTAAACCATGTTGGTTGATTGCCTCTGCTAAAATGCACATTTATATTTTGTTGCTACCCTTTCCCTTGTGGCTTGGGGTGCACCTGAAAAGGTCCAAGAATGACCAATTCACTTCCACAATTAACAAATAAATTAAATAAATTATATTTTCCAAACAACAAATGACTCTTTGCTGCTGGTCTCTCTAGCCATATTTTTTTGTATTTTGTACATCTTAGACCTGTAATTAATTTTTGTTAGATTCTTTTCCCTTAAAATATTAGGCTTTCAATGCATTTTTCATATTAGATTAGCTTTAAAGGCTTTTTCTTAAAATGGCAAACTTCCAGCAAATTTACTGACCTAGTTATGCTGTGCAAAGATGCGAAGATCACAGAAGACTGGCAAAATGCAGAGGTACTGAATGCATATTTAGCTTCAATATTTACAAAGAAATGCAAGGGAAGGGAGACGGCAAAATGGGAAGAGCAGTGCAGAGCTATCAGGTTAGGAAGGCAGGAACCAGAAGGAACTGGCTACCTTTAGGAAGGATAAAGCACAAGGACAAAACAGAACACCTCCTACAGTCATCAACAATCTGCCTAATGTACATTACAGAAATAAAAAAGACAAATGAACCAAAATGCGGCCAGGATAACACTTAAGCAATAACTGATGACATTAGTGTGGTATATTGAAGATTTAACCATGATTGGTGTGGTTTAATCATGAGGGCGAAGCCCGAGCGATTAAATAAAACCAACCTTGGGTAGATCTTCAATATACCACACCACGGAGTCAGTTAAAGCTATTATACAATGACATTATTTAAGAGAAAAATACTTACTTTTCTTAAATAATGTCTTTGTATAATGCCTCGTGGTACCCTTCCACCTTTTTCCGGTATCCTGGGGCTTTGTTTGATGTACTGTGCATGTATGTGGGACTTGTGTTCCCACACTTATGCAGTACATCAGCACTGTGCAAAGGAAGCAGTGGGGAAAAGAAGGTCCCCGTTGTGCCTTTTTTCTTTTTTTCTTTAATAAAAAAAAAGTTTCAGACAGTTTAGGGGCAGGACAGAGATAGAATAGAGGAAATACAAGGAAAATCAGGTATGTGTTTTTAGTTTTGAATAATGTACCTGATTTTCCTAGTATTTTCTTCGTCCTGTCTCTCTGGTATGTCTGGAGTCTGGATTTCAGACTTTTTTATATTTTGGTTAAAAAAAAGTAAAAGTTACAGTATATAACAATGGAAAAAAGTCCAGGCGACTGGCCCTTTTTTCCATTGATATATGCTAGGATTTACAACAGGCATGCTGATTGGGTTGAAGAATCAGCCTGCTCGCTTTGGAATATTAATGGCCAGTCATTGTATAATTATTAGGTTAGCACTTTCACAGGTATTCTTCTTCAGACAAATCTAAGCATGTTACATTGTGTTACACTGGGATCTGTACAGATCCCTGATGGCACTTTCTGCCGAAGCAGAAATCACCAAACATACATAACCGAAAGTGCTGTTCACCGAAGCAGCACTTTCGGTTATGTATGCTGGTTGTGCCGGTCGCACTACGGTGCGGTTAAGGGAGAATTCCCTTTTCCCCACTGTAGTGCGACCTCAGAGTGAGAATATAAAAGTAGGGGTAGATGGGGGGTGTAGGGGGGCTTGCATAAAAGAAGATTTATTGTTTTTTTTTCTGAATGCACTTTAACGAAAGCACTTTTTCAGTGAAAGTGCTTTTGTTAAAGTGCGTTCGGTTATTGTGGATTCGGACCATTGAGCTTTCGTTCACTAGTCCTAGATCCGTTACACTATGTTTATTAGTACAGTGTTTGCTATGATCTGTATTGGTTTAAAATATTTTTAGATTGGTTAGGTTGCTTAGATTATGTATACATATGCTTCCAAGTTGATGCAAATGTGTTTTAAAGTGTAAATGTCTTTAAGATATATCTGAGTATGCTCAGTCAGAAACAAAGGAACAATGTAACACCTTACATTTTAGTTGTCGTAACTGACATGCAGTTTCTATTTGTGTTTAAATTTCAAATGATTTTATATAAATGGATTCTGTATATACCCTGTTTGGTTTGAAGAAGTGGGTGGAATACCCGTGAAAGTGTTAACCTAATAAATATTGTTATCCTGCCGTGTTTTGGTTCATTCCTCATTTTATTATTTTCATAGTGTGTCGGCGTGTTAGGAATGAACCATTTATCCTAGTTGCTGGTGTCGTTCTCTTTTGGAATCTGGCTAATGTGTTGGCAAATCCCCTGATAGACATCCTCAGTTCACTGACTAGTGCATAAGTGTAGCACTACTGGCTGGAGGGGAATTCTAGGGAACTATAAGCTTATTGGCCTAACATCAGTGGCAGGAAAAGTCATGCAGAGACTCTTGAAAGAAAAGCTAAAATAATTTTCAGAGGACATCATTTTGCAGGAGAGAAGTCATTCTGGATTCATAGCCAGAAGGAGCTGTCAATAAAACCTGATCCAGTTTTATGATTGGGTAACAGGTGAACATTATAGAGGGCACCCGTAGACATTATGCTCCTGTACATCACCAAAAGAATGCCTTTTTTGTATACTTCCCACTAATACCTAGAGCTGCTTATGGCATCACCTTTTATGTTTTTTTTTTAACTAAGTGATCTACCAACTAATAATAGTATTAAAAAGGGCAATGAGCTATTAGCAAAATGACACAAAGAATATTAATCTACAATATCCTACAGTAGAGAAAGTAATTACTATTTGCCACTTATTATTTATATTTTCATATTTATATTCATGAAAATTCATGATAGGAAAATTCATTGTCAATGTCCATTTATATCACACTATACTGCAGATATTAATAGTTATTTGCTAGTAATTATGAAAATCTACAATATTTCCATATGTAACTAACAAATTATTGCATGGCCTCAGGTGAAACCTTAGATGTTGAAGAAATCTGTCATTGATATTTGCATTTGTTTTACTATTTTTTGTAAGTATCTCAATAAACATACTCAGAGAAGAATTTCTTACTGTCATGTGAAAGCTTATGTCTGGTTAACAAAAGTGTTGGCCCTGACGGATTTACGGCAGAATTTTACAAAGCTTTTATTACAAGAATATCCAAAGGATTGAGGATATTATTTAATTATATTATTTTAAATGGTTTCAAAGACATGCATTTAAATGCCTCTAAAACTATTTTCATTCTAAAGCATAATTCGGACCCTAAAAATCCTGAAAACTATAGACCCATTTCCATAATCAGTTTAGATATGAAAATCCTAGCAATGGTTCTGGCCAACAGACTGAAAGTAGTCATCTCTAATATCATCTCCCCCGGGCAATCTGGTTTTATCCCGGGAAGGCAAACTAATGATCAAACCTTACTGTTGGAAACTATGATACACCATTCCAATCTAAACAAGCACCCTCTATATGCCCTAGCAGTAGATGCATCCAAGGCGTTTGATCATTTGAGTATAAAATTCCTATTTCTTACGCTACCTTTCTTCAATATCCCATGCTCATTCATTGACAAAATAAAAACCCTTTATTCTGCAACATACACTACGCTACATGTAAATAAACTACTCTCCGACAGGATCAAAATTGTCAACGGGGTCAGACAGGGTTGCCCCCTTTCCCCACTTTTATTTAACCTATATATGGAACCACTTTTCATGCTTATTAAACAATCCACTTTCCATCATCCCCCTAACATTTATAACTCGAAGATCTTTCTATCACCATATGCAGATGATTTAAATATTTATTTCACTCTCCCCCGATCTGACCCCTCCAAAATATTATCTTCCATCAAACGATTCTCTAACCTCGCAAACTATAAACTCAACAAAGAAAAATCCATAATATTTCCCTTGAATATTCACTATGCTGCCCAATACATTTTCTGGAGCAGAGCTCAAATTGAACCAACAATTGCAATATTTAGGGATTCAATTTTCACAGGGAAACAGTAACTATCATCAAGATAATGTCGTCCGATACTGGAAGAATATTCAAAACGATATTGATAGATGGTCAAAACTCAAGCTCCCTTTCCTGGCCAAAACCACGGTGATTAAGATGAATATCCTTCCTAGACTTCTTTATCTGTTTCACGCAACTACCTGCATTCTACATGACAACTTCTTCAAAAGAATGTTATCATCCATCTCTAAATTTATTTGGGCTCCTAAAGTGGTTAGAATTAGTTATTTAAAACTTATGTATCCAAAGGAAAGGGATGGAGTAGGTCTTCCTGATTTCAAAAGATATTATCAGTTAATAGTAGTAGAATATTTAAGATTGCGTGCTATCAGAGAGCTAAATTTCTGTGGGCCCCGACATGGGTGATTGTAGGTAATAGTTTTGTTAAAGCACTAAATTTTAACCCCGCAGCACTCCCCTTTCTAAAGGAGGAAAACTTAGGATTACTAAAGCGTTCAAAAAGCCTAATATTCAGCATTAAATCCCTTCAGGCTCTTTTCAACTCGCTGAACCTGTCCCATTCATTTATAACTCTGCAACCACTTCATCTCAATCCCAACCTTAAATTAAATGGTCATATGCTCAATTTGGATCAATTCCCTCTCCTTAAGAATACTACTATAGCTGATCTCTTCCCTTTTAAACATTTAAATATCACTAACCTAAGAACGGAATTGAATTTACCTAAAAAATACCTGAGTATCCTACGACAAATTAGAGAACTGATACAAGAATATCTGGATCACCCCCTGGCCTCAGATAATGATATTTCAACATGTAAAATGATAAAGAAACTCCTTCTTAGTGAAAAGAAAATGACCGCTAACTCCTACAAGGCCATTATATCAATCAGATATCAGAATGCACTTGGGTTCTCGAAGTTTTGGTCAAAAATTAACCCTACTATCAATCAAGAACAGATCTTAAAAGCTATAAATTTAAGTTCTAAGTCTATTCCTTTCAAAAGGATGAAATACACCTATCTAATGATCCTGAATAATGCATATTTCACCCCGGGCGTCCTTAGTAGAATGTTCCCAAACCAGTCCCCCGAATGCCAATACTGTTCGAACCAAACAGATGACATCCTCCATTCGGTCTGGAGTTGCAAGTGTTCCTACAAACTTTGGTGTGCCTTGAGAGTGATTCTCAAGAAAATTGGATATGAAAAATCCACCCTCTCATGGGAATTTACTATACTCCATATCCCACCTCATGGCATGTCCGATAGGAAATGTAAGATTTTAATACCTATATTTATGTTAATCAAATATTACATTTCCTTAAATTGGAAAAATAGACACTCCCTCTCTTGGAGTGGATTCAAACTGACAGCTATTAAATACCTCAAGGCTCACAAATTTCTGTTCCACAATATTAAGAATAAACCATTTTTTAAGGAATTCTGGAGAATAATATCTGACCATATACTTTAATGAATAGTGAACACATGGGGATTTCAATACTTACTTCAAGATATGCTAGACCCTTTCAAGAATGTTCTAGGGCAAGATATGAGTTGTATATAGTTTTTTTTGTGGTTGGATGTACATGTTTTTAGTTGTCATAAGACTTTTATCTTTTTTACGTCTTTTTTCTGTATGTTGTTATGATTTTTTTTTTCTGAAAATTTGCAATAAAGAGTGTTTTAAAAAAAAAAAAAAAAAAGTGTTCTAACAATATATGTCTAGGTCATATTGTTTCCAGGAGAAGGATATGACAATTTGCTTGTGAAAGTCTAGCTAAAAATATAATTCTAGGTTTGTATACGTTATAATATTTTATAATATTTATGGAAATACTATAAATGCACTATTATCTCTATAAAGGATACTTCATACTGATATTATTGCTATTTATATAGTTTTAATAGCTTTTATTGTTCACAAAATATTTACATTTATCTTATGATTTTTAAGTTGATTTTTCAGTAACTGCTCTAAATGCAGGAATATGTATAGGCTGCTAGAGGTGTGACATTCCACACCACATAGGTGTTAATGAGTTAACTCAGTCCCATACATGCTGGTGACTGGAAACTTGATGGTTGGGGTAGATCCATGGCTGAAATGGGAGGACACAGAGGGCTGCATTGAGATGTTTGGCATTACAAATAAGGAAAGTGAGTTTTAGACTCATATCCTGGGTCCAGTACTCTTTACTGTGTGTTTCTTTCAGACATATTCAAGGGAAGAAAATAGGACTAAGTTATTTATTCACACAAAGATAGTTGCAATAGTAGATGAAGGGGGTGGGGTTGAAGGAAGGGTTCAGAAAGGCTGACTGAATAGCCAGAAAGATTGCATCTGAGGTTCACTGCAGACAAACACAAAGTAATGCACTTGGACACAATATCCCTGGTACAAAGATTCGGTCAAGAGCAGTGGAAGTGATGGAAGAACAAGAAAAGTATCTGGCAGTTTTCTCACCTGGTTTGGATCACCACAGGAGAGTAGTCTCAGCAGAAAACAGAATGATGGGATGTATCCTCAGGAGGATAGCTTCCAGAAGCAGCTGTGTTCCAGCTCCTATGTAGATGTATATGTGTCAGTCTGCATAACTGGTATGTATATGTACATGATCTGCCGTGCTGCTAACCTAGTATGTACTCTCCCTAAATTATGAATACCCTTTGTCTTTCTTTAGCACACTAGCCGTACACTGTACCCCCCATGACTGTAAATCCAACATACTATAAGCACACACTTTGTTTTGAATGGCTGTTAGGGCAGTCTCTATGTTTAGTTAGGGCTTTGTTAATTCCTTTCCATGGATATTTGCACTACTTTAACTTAGTATTGTCAGAGTACAGTAATTTCTGACTTACATGAAGTCTGAATGTGTATTACTAGATGCACTTTATTTCCTTTCTACTACACTATAATTTGCATCTATAAGGTGGGAGGAGGTCTAGCCTCTTTTCAAAACTGGTTTTCATCTTTTTCATCTGGGACATTTCTTTTAGTTTGATATATTTTAGTTTAGTGATTATTTAATATTTTACATGTACAGGATTGTCATTTAGTGAGTTTGATATTCCAGTTTGCAACGTGTACCAGATAAAAATGTATATGTAAACTGGCTTTGCCTTTATTTTTTTCATTTTCTGCTCTTTTTTTTCACCCCAGTCTATGATATGACCATTGGTCAAAGTAGCCACACTGTATGGCATCCTCTGCCACTAGTGTGGGAGCTGAGTGTTAGAGATCATGGGCTTTCATCCTAAGGGAAAGTCAGGGGATTTCTGTTTCATTCCTATCACTACCTCCTTACTGGATTTTAATTTTCACTGCCAAATTGGGACCTATACTTCTAGTCCAGTGACCCATGCATGCTTCCATGTATACACCAAAATATGTCTATGGCACCATGTACTGCTTTGCAGACCAAGCACCAATCTTGGTCCTATATCTTTTCTTCTATATCTAGCCTGCAGTGGGTGTCAGCAGCACAGCTGATCAGAGCACCTAACTTCTCTGATGATAGGGGAAGGTACCAAACATTCATTCATACCTCATCTCCTTAGCACCTTCAATGCTCAGGTCAGTAGTAGATCCTAGGTCATCTGGTTCATAGTCAGATCATAACTTCTTCATGCTACAGAGCCAGTAAACATTACATTTTTAGGCTGGAAACTATTATCACAAGAATAAAACCTGGATGTGAAGAAATAAATATTCCTCATATGAGATGGCGGTAAACTGAATTCTTAATTTCTTCATGCTACAGAGCCAGTAAACATTACATTTTTAGGCTGGAAACTATTATCGCAAGAATAAAACCTAGATGTGAAGAAAGAAATATTCCTCATATGAGATGGCGGTAAACTGAATTCTTCTGTGCTCAGTGCAGCTTAACCCTGAGATTATGTCATATAGCTACTTTGTCAGTGCCATTTGGATGGACCCGCTGGGAACATCAGGTTAGCGACTTGGCACTTTTCTAATTTTAGAGCATTTTGAAATGTTACACATAATGCGTTTTTGTTTATAGCAGTTTATCACATCTGTTTGTTCTTTGTGAGACACCTGCTTTTGATAGAGCAATAGTACAATCTGATTTATTTCTTAGATGATACAGACTTTTGCATTAGGTATTGCACTCTGCATGTTTACGTTTCAAATGGCTATACCATAACTCTTCTGTGACATACATGTCTATTCTCTTTGGGGGGGTCACATCTAAATAATGAGCAAATTTTATCTAGTATATCTGTACAGTTAGTAAGAGCAAGAAGCTGAACATAAATATATCATTCATTAATAAATAAACAAACAAACCATAAACAACCAGCCTCTGCTCAAGACCTTAAGGGGAACTGCAGTTTGTGAAGATCATTTTATCATGGCTCTGTATGTATGGGTTGGGGTAACGACATCTAGCAGAGTTGGCAGTAAGATTGTAAGTTCCAGACAAAACCATGAGTTGTTTTATGGTTCCAGCATTACAACTGCTCTTGTGCAAGAAACAGGAAAGCAAGATACAGAGAGAGAATGCAGTAAGGCAAGGTATTATAACCATGAAAAAGGAAGAGGCATAACAAGTTTGAGGGATGCAAATGTTTATATATGCTAAAAGTAATAAATCGAACAAATTGACATGACATAGCAGAGAAATATTCTAAGTATGAGCACCAACAGAAAGAGGTGACTGGGAAGGGGCAAATTAAGGAGAAAATGACTTTTATTCACATGGTGGCAGAATATGTCAAGTAAGTTGTTTAAGTTGCTGGTCTGTGTGAAATTATTTTAGATGACATTAAAAGAAGAGTCAGTAAATTACAGGTGATTAGTTAGGATGATTCAAGAAAGGAATGTTTACACAGCCTGATGTGTCTTCTTCAGAAGTTATTTAGCAATTATGAATTTGGATATGCACAGTAGCATAATTCTAAGCAACATGGTGAAAATGGACAGGTTTGATTGAATTACTTTTGAAAAGACAATGTTTTATGTCTCAGTTTGGTGGGAGTTCTTTACAGATAAGGTAATGGATCCTGGAAATTGATTATTGATGGAGGCTGACAAGGTTTACTCAATTGAAAATAATTAAAAATGTCCATTAAACATGTTGGATTATTTCATGATAAGGCTAATGTATAAAGGTGAGGGGATGCTAGGCTGTGGGCTGTTCCATGGTGCTGTGGAAGTCTAAACAAATGTGTGATGTTGTCCTTGTCTAGTTTGCTATCCTAAATGAATATTATATGTTCTTTACATTTGTACTAAATGTACTAATGAAAGCAAAAAAAAAAAAAAAAATATATATATATATATATATATATATATATATATATATATATATATATATATATATATATATATATATATATATATATATATATATATATATATATATACACACACACACACACAGTGGATATAAAAAGTATACACACCCCTGTTTAAATGCCAAGTTTTTGTGATATAAAAAAATGAGACCACAATAAATAATTTCAAAACTTTTCCCACCTTTAATGTGACCTATAACTTGTACAATTCAATTGAAAAACAAATCTGTTAGGGGAAAAAATATAAAAAATAAAAAACATACAATACGCTAGTTGCATAAGTGTGCACAGCCTTAAACTAATACTCTGTTGTGTGTGTACACCCTTAAACTAATACTTTGTTGAAGCATCTTTTGATTTAATTACAGCATTCAGTTTTCTTGGGTAGGAGTCTATCAGCATGGCACATCTTGACTTGGCAATATTTGCCCACTCTTCCTTGCAAAAGGGCTCCAAATCTATAAGATTGCAAGGGCATCTCTTGTGTACAGCTCTCTTCAGGTCACCACACAGATTTTCTGTTGGATTTAAGTCTGAGCTCTGGCTGGGCAATTCCATAAGTTCAATTTTCTTCTGGTGAAGCCATTCTTTTGTTGATTTGGATGTATGCTTGGGGTCATTGTATTGCTGAAACGTGAACTTCCTCTTCATCTTCAGCTTTTAAGCAGACACCTGAAGGTTTTGGGCCAAAAGTGACTGGTATTTGGAACTGTTTATAATTCCCCTCCACTTGACTAAAGCCCCAGTTTCCAGCTGAAGAAAAGCAGCCCCAAAGCATGATACTGCCACCACCATGCTTCACCGTGGGGATGGTGTTTTTTTGGTGATGCAAAGTGTTTTTGTGCCAAACCTACCTTTTGGAATTTTGACCAAAAAGTTAAACCTTGGTCTCATCAGACCATAGCACATTTTCCTACATGCTTTTGGAAGAATTGGTATTGATTTGCAAATTTTAGCCAGGCCTGGATGTTTTTCTTGTGTAAGAAAAGGCTTTCATCTTGCAACCCTACCCATAGTCCAGACATATGGAGAATAGAGGAGATTGTTGTCACATGTAGTACACAACCAGTGCTTGCCAGAAATTCCTGCAACTCCTTCAGTGTTGCTGCAGGTCTCTTGGCAGCCTCCCTGACCAGTTTTTGTCTTGTCTTTTCATCAGTTTTGGAGGGACGTCCAGTTCCTTGCAACACCACTGTTGTTCCATATTTTCTTGACTTTTTGATGACTGTCTTCACTGTGTTCCATGGTATATCCAATCCTGTGGAAATTTTTTTGTACCCTTATCCTGACTGATACCTTTCAACAATGAGATCCCTTTGATGCTTTGTAATCTGTGTGAACCATGGCTTTTGCTGTATCAGGCAACTAAGTAAATGTCAGGAAAAGCCTACTAGGACAGTTGAAATTTATGTGGAGTTAATCAGAATCCCTTTAATTGATGGTAGGTGTGTACCCAAGAAGACTGAATGCTGTAATTAAAGTAAAAGGTGCTTCAACAACGTATTAGTTTAAGGGTGTGCACACACAACAAAGTATTAGTTTAAGGGTGTGCACACATGCAACCAGCTTATTGTACGTATTTTATTTTTTGTATTTTTCCCCTAACAGATTTGTTTCTTTTTCAATTGAATTGTACAGGTTATAGGTCACATTAAAGGTGGGAAAAGTTTTGAAATCATTTATTGTGGTCTCATTTTTTATATCACAAAAACCTGGCATATATATACACACACACACACACACACATATATATATATATATATATATATATATATATATATATATATATATATATATATATAGGCACCCCTACCTTTGTTATTCAGTACTTTGGTCGACATCTGTTTAGTGGACAGAATTTGGTAGATTAAACAGATGGTCAACAGGTGTACAAGAGTGACAATCCCTGGGTAGGAAAATATTCCCTTTCCGTGGGGATTGTGTGATCTTGGAGTTAGAATATATAATTAGCAGGAAAATATTCCCTTTCTGTGGGGATTGTGTGACCTTGGAGTTAGAATATATAATTAACAGGTGGTGTCAAGAGGTGCAGGGGGTTGCTAGATTGCAGAAAACAATGTTTTCTTTGTTTTTATCTTTACATTTTTGCATGTGCTGAGATTAATGCTTAGTGCATGTATAGTAGCGTGTTGACATTCATAATGTTGATCAGTTTGTGTTGAGATTATGCATGTTGACATAAATGCTATTCAACCAAGTTAATCAAAACAAATATACATATATATATATATATATATATATATATATATATATATGTATATATATATATATATATATATATATATATATATATATGTATATATATATATATATATATATATATATATATATATATATAAATATATATACACACATATAATTTGTTTCTTAACAGGTGAGCCAACTTCACATAGGTACATTTTTGTATGAGCAAGTTCAGACTTTCAGGTTAAGTGAGTTATTGATCAAAAAAAATATTTGTCATGCTTTTTGGATAGACTACAAGTAGTGATCTAGCCAATCAACAGACTAGTAATAACCTATGAACATATGGACCTTAGAGTCATACAGTGCACAAATGGAGTTGAAATTGATCAAACTCATGAGCAGAGAATTAGGCTTTTTAGCCTTAATCCTTTGCATTACACTTAATGAGTACACTGCTCTAGTCCAGTCGTCAGGCAGGGAACCATGACTGTTGTAATATACCCATGAGAACTTAGTCTGAATGAATAGCTATAGATAAAGTGGTTAAACCCTACCTTAGCAGCGTATCATAGTATAATATTAATATTATACAGTACTGTTACTTTTAAATGATTATGGCTACCTTTTTAAATAGCTTAATAAAATGGATAAAAAGTCATAACCACTGATTGATAAGTATCTTCTTCTACCTTGTATTATAAAAGCACCTCAGTCAAATGGGACTACTTCAGAGTCTCAACCATAAAAACATACATCGGCCAGCCATCGGCTAGAGGAGATTATGTGTCACTAATATGCCTTCTACCTCCAGCTGAGCCCTAAAATTAAAAATGAAACATTAACCAGTACTAACCAAAAGAAAGTAATTATTTATTATTTCTGTGATTATAAAGAAGTTTTTACACACATAAATGCACAACTAAACATGACTAGTATTTTCAGATTTGATAGATATTTCTGTTTTGACAGTACATAAGCCTCCCCCTAACTTTACCTTCTAAATAACTTGATAAAATGGATTAAAAAAATCATACACTCTGGTTGGTTAGTATCTTCTTTTAACTTGTATTATAAAAGCACCTCAATCAAGTGGGACACTACTTCAGACCCTCAGCCATCAAAACTACATCAGCCAGTCAGCAGCTAGAGCAGATCATGTGTCACTAATATGGCTTCTACCTCCAGCAGGACCCTCAAATTAAAAATTAACCTATACTAACTGAAACAAAGTAAATCATTTTGTTATTTCTGAGATTATAAATACATTTTTGCATACATAAATGTATTACTAAACATAACAAGTATTCTCATATTTGATACTGTGGTTTTCACTAGATAATTACAAGTCACTACCTGGCTGTGACAGCGGCCATTGTCACAGTTTTCATGACACTAAACATCCTAAAATAAAACTCACCAAGGCTGTAGCAGTGCAGAGAGATAAGCAATCCATGATTACCCATCTGTATTTTCTGAGTTTAAAAGGCATGGGTGTCGAGAGACAGAACCCGATCTGCCAAACCTATTTGTCTGCTATTTGCTAATATTTCTTAATCCTAAAAAAGAAGGAAACACAGATTTATAAATGTACAAGCATCTGCATTAAACAGCGGTGATTATACTGACTGTAACTGCAGTCTGTCAGGTTTAAAAAAAAAGTATTTCAAAAATGAAAGTTGCTAATAACAGAGATGTACTTTAATATTGTATGAAAGTAAAGTTTTGCTGGTATTCAGTTTCAGAAATTCAAGAATATTAGAGAAGAGCTGTGCTATTTAAGAGTTATATGCCAGTGGATTCTTCATTTATATTATTACAGTATCATAGCTGTTCCTAAACATAGTAAAGCAGACTGAGCAAGACATTGGTGGCTTATAAAACATCTTAAGTTTTCTCTGTACTGATTGGGTAAAATGTTATAATTGGCACTTTGGTGTATATGTAAGACTGAGTGCATCACACAATATATTGCAATCCATAATGGACACTGTTTATACCTTTGCCCGACTTAAAACTCCTCTTCCATAATGCAGTACAAAAGTCTTGCTACACGCTTGCAGAACTGATCTAAAATAGCAGAGAAACTCTGCAACAGCTGTAAATACGTTCCATATGTTTAATGTTACCAAATGGTTTGGCATTTAGTATACTCAACTTTGATATCAGAAACATCAGAAGGTTGTAGAGTCTTCTTCTACACCAAGTTCTTGGATTCATAGTCAAACACTGACACTGCAGCACCCATGGGGGAGGGGTACAGCACACCTGAGGTAGTCTCTTTCGGATGACATTTTAAACAGTTGTTACATCTGCCTAAGCTGGTAGCAAATTAGATGTATATTAAGGATCCTTTAACACTTATAAAAGAAGGGAAGGTAACTTTTTTCCTGGCATCTTGGCCAAATTCCACTTGTTCAGTATAAATGGCACCTGAGATATCCCATGAATAAGGACCACATACGCAGTCAATAGGCTCTGTCAACAACTATAAATAAATAATTGACTAATCTGTTGAATAATTCCTGTCATATCTGTGTGCACTGCTACTGAAGATAAAACGAGGCTGTAAAGCAGTAATAAAGAATGGACCTGAATGTAGCTGGGACACTTTCTTTACTGATTACAACTTACCAGACAGCTTACTGCACCATACTGGATCAGAATATAATATTTTTACAGTTGTACAGTTATAATGTATTGCTACTATTCTAACTTCAAAAACAGTTGTGTGTATATGTATTTGTGTGTGCGCCATATAATCAATTGCATCTTCCTGGCCAACAAAATAAAAAAATGTTACAAAAATACAAAAAACAGTGCATTTTAGTGCAGCATTGTTGGGAAATATAGAAAGGATTTGTACACTTTGTAATATGGCTTGATTGTTCCTGGGATATTTCCTTTGCTAAAGAATATTTAGCTGGGTACCTGATCTGCATCATATAATATGTGATGAATATAATGTTTTGCGCAGTTTTTCAGGTTTTAAAATGTTGCTGCTGGTTATATTTTTACTTGCTTGTATTCCAGTTGCTCATGGTTATTTGCTCACAGGTGAACTCATCTGTGTATTTCAGTGCAGGACACTTGAATGTACAATCTTTGTCTCTCAATAGACTTTGACAGAGTTGTTTCAACCTCAGAGGCAGTATATTTAGAGAGTGGAGGTGTGTGGGTAGAATACCACCTCTTGGTAATGGGTGTAAGGGGGTTTGCTTTCTTCAAAAAATACTTATTGTATTCACTTCCAGTAGCAAGTATATGCAGAATTGAAATTTTGGTTGACGAAGGAACAAAAGTGCTTAATGTTTTAAAACATCAATGAAGTGTGGAGTATGTAAAGGCATGCATTTTTCAGTATATGTTTTTGGAATACATATTGAAGAAGATTGTTTTTTTTCTTTGTGTATTTTTCAGAGACTTTAAAATTGGACTAATACACAGAAGTGAACTGTAGGTAACCAGACATATGTTAATGAAAAGGGTGCTTGTTCTCTTTTAAGTTGAAAATGAACACCGTTTTGACTTCTGCACTGTAAATAAACTGCACTTAACTTAAAGAAAATGCCTCCAGTATGTATTATCTGCTAAAAATTTGTGGTCATGTTCTGTCACAATTGTATTATAATTATTTAATGCATTTATTTATTTTATTTTACATTTGTTTACTGGGATAGTGTGACTGGACACGGGTCTATTTACAGTGGAGGCCTGGGGAGAAAAGCTCCACAATTAGATTAACATCAACATGGTAATACAAACAATCATATAACAGTAATAACTGAGGTAAGTACAGACATAAAAAGTCTAAACAATAAACAATACATCAGCAGTAAGTGAGTAAATTTACAATGATAGAGAGTCTCATACATCACAGCTTTAATATTGATTAGTGAGATAGGATTGTCTTTTCGGCTTTTCCCGGTTAGGGGTAGCCACAGTGTATCTCCGGTCCGCTAATGATTGGCAGAAGATTTTTATGGTGCTGAGTTGCCAGCCCGACACCCAACCTTCAGCGAAGGCACGCTCATTCACGCATGTCTTTCGGAGGCCACTCGACCAAGAGGAGGACATGCAGGCTCCATACAGAAGGCACTCCAGCCGAGAATTGAACAGGAGAACCTCTTGCTGTGAGGCAACAACGCTACCGCTGTACCACCACGGCTTGATTAGTGAGATAGGATAAAATAATAAAAAATCATATTATTAGACATGACATATTATGCAATTTCAAGCTGACAGTAAGATACCTAACTGTAGCATATATGCAGTAGAGATAGCAGGAAGGAAGGTGTAAAGTGTGCTGAGATTGTGAGATTCATGTGATGCATGGACATAGCCATGTATTCATAAGATGTGATTTCAGAGCATTTTTGAAATGTGTGTTAGTGGGGGCAGAGGTCAGAGAAGTGGGAGGTTATTCCAGAGTCTAGCTATGGCATGAGAAAAAAGAGCCTTTCCTGAGTTGTTTTTAGCTTTAGGAATGCAGAGGAGGGTTTTCTCAGTAGATCAGAGAGGACGATTAGTTCTGTATGGAGAAAGTAACTGGCTTAGTGCTGGGTTTTTTTCAGGATGTCTAACAATATTAATGGCAATGACTAGCTGGTGGTAATTGAGTAGCTGGGGAAATTCTAACCATTGTAGTTCTCTTAGAGATTGACAATGATGGGTTTTGAAGGTATAGTTCTTAGCAAACTTGGCAATTTTATTGTAACATTATTCAAATCTGGTGAGATCAATTTTCTGGTTTGGGTAAGAATTGGTGCAGCATATATTAGAGTGGAGAGTGGATGGGTTTGGCCTAGAGTGATACGTGCCTGTTCTGAGACGAATTGTTTATGCCTGTATAGGGTTCCCATTTTTTTGTGGACCTGTTTTATGGTGTGTGAGATATGGAAATCAAAGAGTGGGTTATTGTCAATTTCTACACTGAGGAGTTTGGTATGTTCAGAGGGAGATATGATGGTACCATTTTTAGAAGAGATTGAAAAGGATAGGGGGGTAGGTATAGATTTGTTGGGGGTGAAAAGTAGCAATTTTGTCATATTGGGGTTTAGGATTAGTTGGATATCAGTAATTCAACTTTCTACAGAAGTGAAGGATTCTTGTCTGAGTAGTTGTAGAGTGGAAAGGGATGTAGCAGAGCAGATAAGAGTCAAATCATCAGCATTCTGTATAAGGGAGGCATGCTGGGTGGAGATGTGTAAATTGTTGGTAAATATGGAGACAAGAAGTGGGCCTAAAATCGAGCCTTGTGGTATGCCTATCATAGTTGGGAGTAAAGGAGATTGTATGCCTTGCCATTGAACTGATTGCTGCCTATGTGACAGATAGCTTTTAAACCAGGCAAAAGTGGAAGGGGCAAAGGAGAGGAGGCCAAGGAGTCTAGAAGTTTGGAGTATGAGACCATATCAACTGCTTTTGAGAGATCTAAAAATATTGCAGAAACAAAATTATTGTTTCTGTGAAGGTTGACCTGGTTGGTAAAAGAGAGGAAAGCAGTTGTTGTGCTGTGAGTTTGCCGGAAGCCATGTTGTGTGGAGGAGAGAAGATTGTGTGTATTTAGGAATTTCATGACTTGAGAGTGAATACATTTCTCAACCAGTTTAGATAAGGATGATAGAATGGCAATAAGACAGTAGTTTGAGAATTCATAAGAATTGTCACCTTTATGAGGAGTTGCATTGTGTTTTTTGTAGACTTAGAGAAAGCATATGACAGGGTGCCTAGAGAGGAGTTGTGGTATTGTATGAGGAAGTCAGGAGTGTCAGAGAAGTATGTAAGAGTGGTACAGGATATGTACGAGGGTAGTGTGACAGCAGTGAGGTCTGCGGTGGGAGTGACGGATGTGTTTAAGGTGGAGGTGGGGTTACATCAAGGATCAGCTCTGAGCCCTTTCTTATTTGCAATGGTGATGGACAGGTTGACAGACGAGATCTGACAGGAGTCCCCGTGGACTATGATGTTTGCAGATGACATTGTGATCTGTAGTGAAGTAGGGAACAGGTGCAGGAGACCCTGAAGAGATGGAGATATGCTCTAGGGGGAAGAGGAATGAAGGTCAGCAGGACTAAGACAGAATATATGTGTGTGAATGAGAGGGAGGATAGAGGAATGATGAGGATGCAAGGAGTAGAGGTGGCGAAGGTGGATGAGTTTAAATACTTGGGGTCAATAGTTCAGAGTAAAGGTGAGTGTGGAAGAGAGGTGAAGAAGAGAGTACAGGCAGGATGGAGTGGGTGGAGAAGAGTGTCAGAAGTGATTTGTGACAGACGAGTACCTGTAAGAGTGAAAGGGAAGGTCTACAAGAGGGTAGTGAGACCAGCTATGTTATATGGGTTGGAGACAGTGGCATTGACAAAAAGGCAGGAGTTTGAGCTGGATGGGGCAGAGTTAAAGATGTTAAGATTTGCACTGGGTGTGACGAGGGTGGACAGGATTAGGAATAAGTATATTAGAGGGTCAGCCCAGGTTGGAAGGTTTGGAGACAAAGCCAGAGAAGCAAGATAATGTTGGTTTGGACATGTGCTGAGGAGGGATGCTGAGTATATTGGGAAAAAGATGCTAAGGCTGAAGCTACCAGGTAACAGGAAAAGAGGAAGGCCTAAGATAAGGTTTATGGATGTGGTGAGAGAGGACATGTAGGTGGTTGGTGTGACAGAGCAAGATGCAGAGGACAGGAAGAAATGGAAACAGGTGATACACTGTGGCAACCCCTAACAGGAACAGCTGAAAGAAGATGATGATGAAGTGGTATAATATATGAAACTTTCCAGAGTTGGGGGATGTAGGCTTCCTGTAGGGAGCGGTTGATGAGGATAGAAACTGGGTAAGATAGGGATTCAAAGCACTTTCTAGGAAGTTGGCTGGTAGACTGTCAGCTGCAAGGGTGGTTGGATTTAGTTTTAGGAGGAGGTTTTTAATAGTGGAAGTGGAAGCTGGTGAGAGAGCAAAGGAGTAGATATTGTTGGTGCATTTGGTAGGCATATGTGTGCGGTTGTTATTGGAGAGCTTGTAGGATAAAGTTAGGATGGAGTCTGTAAAATAGTGATTAAAATTGGGATGCTATATCTTTGGTATTGTTGTCTGAGGAGGGGGCTGGAGTGGTAATTTTTCCTGGTTTTAGAAGGGAGTTGATAACATGCCAAAACTTTTGGGGGGTCTTTTGAGTGTTTGTTTTGGACCCCAAGGAAATAGTTATTTTTGTCTAGTTTGGTTTGTTTCCTGGCCTGATTTCTGAGTTGTTGGAAATTTTGTTTGGCTATGCTAGTGTTATCCCTTTTCCAGATTTTTCAATCTTTAGCTCTAGACATTAGTAAGGCTCATGTGTCCCTACTCAGCCATGGTGCATAATCTGCCTTGACTCTGATTTTTCTAATGGGTGCAACTTTGTTGAGGACATTTAAAAGAGTACTATTAAAGTATTTGACAACTTGGTCTAAGCCTAGGGTTAGTAGTGGTTTCCAGTTAGTTTGTTTTAGAGAAGAGTTTAGCACCTGTATGTTTAGTTTACGGTCATCTCTAACTTGTCTAAAGGTTATGGGCTTGGGTATGTTGATGGATTTGCTGAAAAACAGGATGTGTTGATTGGTTGAAATCCAAACCTATTGAATAATGGCAGACCAAAGCAATCAACTAGAAATATAAACTTTAAGATAAACTTTCATTTGTCAGTAAGAGTTTAATTTACAGGTACAGGTTCATATGTTTATAGGTAGTTACTAGGCATGCCATCCAGGAAACCACTGAGGATCCTAGCCCTGGTTTCCCAGTTGCCCTAGTGTACTGTCTGGTTAAGTGACTCACTCAGAATCACACAGTAAGCAAATGGAGCCTGAAGGACTCAAACCATGGATTACAGGAAGCACCTCATTGACAACTTATAATCTTAATTAACTGAACTAATTGCTTTTGAATGTAACCACTACATTCCCTCTGTACACATTAGTAAAATTGTAGTAAAAACAAATATTACTTTACATATCTGTACTGTAAATCTAGGTACAAATTAAGCTATAACAGATAAACACATTTTAAAGGAAAGCTTCACTACTGAGCTTAAATGTCACAGAACACAGATGATAATAATCCAGCTGATCACTTACTTTAAGCACTTGGAAGTTCATTATGCTATTTATAAAATACACTGTATGGAGAAATAATAAGAAAAGAGACATAGATGTTCCACACCAGTGGTCACCCCCTCATTGTTCAGGTCTGACCATAAGCAAATCACCCTTGACATCCACATCCCACCCCCACCCCTCAATAAGGAAACCTCTGTAAAACACTTCTCCAAAGCCAACTTCATGCTACTGAAGTCAGAAGTGACAAACTTCATGACATCCATGCAGACTGGATCTGAATGTTCGACTACTGAATCCTACACTAAGTTACTGTACGGACACATCCACTTGTGCATGAATCATGCCATCCCAAATAGAACCAAGATGCTCTCCTCCACAAAAAGGAAGCCAATCTGGTGGTCCCTTGCTATAAACAAACTATACAACAGAAGAAAGAAACTGTTGCAGAAAAGAAGAAAATCCTAGGATGCAAAAAACTCCCTCACCAGCCTCAGTAAGCAGCTGAGATCCCTCATAAAGTCCTCAAAAGCTAGTTATGAGAATAAAATTGCCCCAGCCTCAGTAAAAAGCTGAGATCCCTCATAGAGTCCTGAAAAGCTAGTTATGAAAATAAAATTGCCAAAGATTCCAAAGACAACCACAAGGCATTCTATAGTTATGTCAAGAATCTAAATGGCAATGCTCAGATCTGCTCTGAGCTACAACAGAATGGCATTAAATATACTGATCCCAAGAATATTGCCAATATCCTGGCAGATCGATTAAGTGCCAACCTCACCCTGTCTCACCCCCTAAAGGGTCCATCTCAATATCAAAAGATTACCAAATTCCAGTAATCACAGCCACACAGGTAGAAACCACACTCTCCAAAGTTAAGAATACAGCATCCATGGGACCCAATGACATCCTGGGCTGTGTACTACATGAACTACAAAATTAATTGGCACCTCACCTAAGTGTCATGTTTAATCATAGCCTCACCTCAGGCTTCATGTTCACTGAGTGGTGCACAGTTACAGTTATCCTACTCCACAAGGGGGATCCACCTTGGATCCCGGGAACTACCGTCCCATCAGTCTGATGAGCCTGATCTGCTAGGGTATGGAATGCATTATCATGGAACTTATAAACAAAGACATTGGCAACCTTCAAACACTGGACCCCACCCAGTTTGGGTTTGTGAATGGCCAATCTTGTCTTCTGAACTTGATTGACTTCTTCAAATCAGTCTCCAGTGCTGTGAACGATGGTAAGGCAGTCCACACAGCCTATCTGGACCTTGTCAAGGCCTTCAACACCATCCCCCACTCTGGAATCATAGATAAATGTAGTAAGCTGGGCATAAATCCGTATGTCACTCGATGGGTTGCCAACTGGCTTACTGACAGAACCCAGACTGTAAAAGTAGCCGACTCCAAATCCATCTCCAGACAAGTGACAAGTGGAGTACCTTAGGGTTCAGTCCTGGGACCACTCTTGTTTGGCATCTACTTCTCTGAAGCACAGGCCAACACTAAGGGACTCTGGCTAAAAAAGTTTGCAGATGACTGCAAACTGGGAGCCATTACTGTATCCCCAAATGATGTGGATATTCTACAAAAGGGCCTTACAGAAACAGATGCCTGGTGCCAGAGCCATGGGCTCAAGCTTAATGCCAAGGAATGTATAGTTATCCCCTTTGGGAAAAAACATGTACCCATGAATTACCACATAGGTGGCAGTACACTAAACATCAAAAGTGTGATGAGAGACTTAGGGACACAGGTGGACAGTGGTCTCATCTTCGATAACCATATCACCACAACAGTCAGGGAATTCTTCTATGTGGCACACTTCATCACTAAGGGCATTTCATCCAGAAAAAAGGAGGTCATTGTCCCACTGTACTCATCCCTCATTAGACCCATTATAGAGTATAATGCCCAATTTGTTATGTACCTCACAAGACATCCTGCAACAGCTGGAAAGGCCACAGAAATGCCTCACTAAAAGAATCACAGGCCTAAAGCAGATGCCATATGCTGACCATCTAAAAACACTCCGGCTATACTCTGTGGCATATCATTTACTCAGAGGTGATCTCTGCTTAACATACAAGGCCATGTCAAACCCTGAGCTGTTGGACATGCTCCACTTAAAGAAATCCCAATCCCTCAGAGCCACCCCACTCCAGGTATCTAAACCCTGTCATCACAATGAACAAAGTATGCTGGAGGGATAGGTTCCTGACCCAGACACTCCCCATACTCTGGAAAAGACTGCCCATACATGTCAAGCAGAGCGCTTCCTATGCCCTCTTCAAAAGGAACCTTGATGATTGGATGGGAGATAGGAAATTCACCCCAGGGAACATGTCAGTCACCCTGCTAGACAGGGGTCCAGGGAAGTAAATATTGTGGGTAGAAATATCCAGGAAATTGTTATGGCTAGGCTTGTATAGGCCCTAGTACCAACCTATGAACCTATGAAACACAATTATTTTGCAGATCCTGATGCTTAGACCTCATTGAATTAAATGCTTCATTGTGCTTAAAGCATAGGGTTGGTTAGAAACCATATAGTTTTATTAGTAGGACAATGTGCAGAGATACCTCACTGTTTCAGAAGTAGTGATATTATTTACCTCTTCTTCAATAAACTGTCAAGTTGAGCTCTTTAATAAGTCTGAATAATTAGAGGGAGAGCAGGAGACACAGAATGAACAGGCTGTGAACAATATATAATAAGAATGTAGTTCTTCCACGTAAAATGACAGTAGTATCAGCAGCTGCAATGCTGTTATCCTGGAATGGGAACTACTGTTTGGAGTACTGAAGGAAGAATGGGATTTTGGGAAATAGATAAGCTGCAGGTTAAGACCACTTAATTCAGCCAGTAATTAATAGGCTGCATAGCCTAGTTGCTGAATTATAAATTTTGGACCACTTTAACCTGCTGAACAATGTCATAGACTACAGTCTCCAAATAAACAATACTTGGCTAAAAAGTCATTTATCCTTTAAGAGTTTTTATAAAAGCAGACATTTGTATTCTTAGTAAGCCTGAACAGGTTGCTAAAAGTTAAAAAAATCCTGGTCTAATCTTTTTTATTGTGTAAACTCAGAATGGTTTAAGGGGACCATCATTTTGCCGTGTACTTTTTATATAATCCTAAGTAAATCTTAAGTAGATCAGACTCCTGTCATATGTCTGCCCTACCACTTTACTTTACTGATGTTCTTTTTCAGGTGCATGCCTTTGTTTCAGTCAAGCAATATGCTTCTATTAATATTTATCTACCCCCCAATCCAGCTTCATTATATGCTTGTCAATTGTGGTTGTTACCATTCTCTGGAATACTTTCACCTTATTTAAACAGAACAGTACTCTTGAAGAATGGTTTCATCAGTAAACAATAATTTTCATATTCTCTTTCTGAATAGTACCTGCTAGCAACACCAAATAAATGGCCGCAGTATGCAAGAAGTGGGAAGATAATACTCATTACTGAAATGTTTCTGTGCCATATATCATTGATACTAATACACTGAAGCAGGCTGCAAAGTGAAAAAGTTTACTTACACCCATTAGGGCATAAAACTGAAATATGTTTGTGTACCATTATGACATCAAGATACATTCTGCATAGGTCACCATTTGGTAGTACCTTTATGTTTCCTTAGAGAACACCAGTGTGTCTGTAGATGTTTTTCACCTAAGTGCTGAGTACTGGGAGTTTGGTCAAGTGCATATATAATCTCATAACAAGTAAAACAACACACAAAAAAGGCAAAGTAGGTACTTCTACTAATTTACACCCCTTTGAACTTCCTATCAATAAAGACAGCCTCAAAAGCCAAAACACATTGAAAGCCCTCTAGTTCAGCTTCCAGAGGGAATGCTTATCTTGGAGTTCTTCATCTTTCATATATTCCAATTGCTGAAGATGTTTTGTGCCTGTTCTGCTTACTTTATGCTTCTTGGGTGTGTGCACTTCACTACACACACACACACACACACACACACACACACATATATGTGTGTGTGTGTGTATGTGTGTATGTGTGTGTGTGTATGTATTCTATTTCATGTATTTGTGATTGCTTCTGTGAATAAAATGTTTCTTTGTGTTACCTTGCCCCTTCCAATTAAGAATATTATTTGCAGTTTTGGTTTTGATACCATTGTAATAATTTCTGCAACATATCATCATTCTAGATACATAGAGACCCATTTGTGGAGTATTGTTGCACATTTTCTAAGCAGACTTCTCTACGTGTTCATCTCTATGCACCTTTGGGGAAGCTATCAGTAAAAACTGAATGCATTCATAAAAAATCTTCGTAGACGCCATTGGCTTGACAAAAAATGTAATTATAGATTAAAAATTGCTAAGTGCCTAAACAAGATAAAAAGCAGTTAAAATATGTGATGGATTGTCAGTAATGATCTAAATGATTTTTTGTGTTATCTGCTCCCCATGCTTGAAATATTTTGATCACTATGGCACTCTTTCTAAACTCACCAACTTCCAGTATTGTAGGTACTTTGAAGTAGGGATGATGGAAATGAAGTATAAATAGCATACAGCAATTGAGTAAGTTTTGATCTGAGAAAGTGCAACTAATAAGTCTAAATGAAGAATACAAGATAGAGCAGTAGAACTGGAACTGGTGACAGTCAGAGAAGACACAGATCTGCAGCAAAATCATCAGAAAGCATGGCTGGTGGGACTCTAGCCCCAGGTGGCAGCTTGCATGAGATGTCACTACCAGGTAATCATTATATATTAAATATATTTTATTGTATGGTTGGTGATAGCTGGCCTGTTAGTAGACATGCAGAGGTCCATCCTGGGAAGCTGGTGACTCAGCTTAATTTGGCAGTCTAGATATCAGAGGGTTGTCATGCCAGAAGGACTGAACAACCGTTGCTGATTTTTCTTATCTCAGGGGAATAGTATTTTTCTGTTGGATTACAGCTCCAGGGAATGCTGCAGGTTTTAGCTCTAGCAGAATAAAAAATCTTTTGAACAAAGATCACTTGCAGTAGGCATGCATGTGTGTCTGTCTGTGTGTGTGCATGTGGGTATGTGTTTAGATAAATCCCTGGACAAAACATTTTGTTATCATTGCATAACTTGTAAGGATTGAAAGGTTGAAGTGAGTAAGTCATTAAGGAAAAAGTAAAACTTTCTGGGCAGATGGAATGATGCCTTACTAGAAAGCTCTGATGTCCTGTCCACCATTTATTATGGGATACCATAATATTCCAGTTTTGTAGAGCCCTAGTTGGGGTGGGTGGGGCAGAAGCTGGCTGATCATCAGTGTGGAGATCATTCTTTTGTTACAATTCTGCCTTACAGGGCTCATAAATGACTGTTTAAATGTGGCACAAAACCACATACAAATTAAGTGATAAAATAGGGAACATGAATATGTATTTTCTGTCTTTTGTGACTCATTGCTAGGTGCAATATATATTTATTCCAGGGTTTGATTGCCAACAATGTGCCTGAGTAAGTAAAGTCACTTAACCAGACATTCCTCTATGCCCATCCCCTGAAAAGACACCAGTTGCTCAGTGGTCTTACCAGGCTAAGATTTTTTTTTCTTTTTTTCCCTTCCCTTTTTTTATTACAGTGCTAAACGTTACATAGCACCATGTGAAAAAATGGAACCTATATGACTGACATCATAAATACACTGTGGGCCGATTGCGTTCTGAGCGCTTATGCCGCAAGATTTAATAACAGAAGCGCAGAGGACTACCAATGCTAATGTGTTGTTTAAGGATGGTTAAAATAGTGTCTGCCCTGTGGACTATGACAAGCTCAGTGTTGCACATGGTATAAAAACTAGAAAGGAAACGAAAAACTTTGGACAGACTTCACAAGAATAATGGTAAACTCCTTCCCAAGCCATATAATGCTAAATTGAAGAAGTGTATCACTGGCTACGGTATGAGTGAGTGCCTGAGTGGAGCTGGTAAGGATCATACAACTGTCCTTAATTTTTAGGGACACCCCTGATTTTGACTAAAATTTTAGTTCTGGCCCTCTTAATCTCTAGCAAACATGATGACTTTTGGAGAAAAAGTGATGAATTAACACTTTTCAGAAAACGTATTAATTTACACTCACTTATTCCGTCAATGTCTCAAATTAGTGATATTAATATTTTAAAAGTGTCCATGATTGGTTGAGAGCTATTGTCAGAATTTCGCAAATGAGCCCTCGAACTGTGTGATAAATACAGGTACATAATGACTATATTCTCAAGAAATGAAGAAACAAGAACGTTATATACTGCTGGAGAGGTGCAGATTTTGTAGAGATGAAAAGACAGTACACATGATACAGCCCATGTATAAGCCCCCCACTTCTCAATGTGTATTACCTGGTAGAAAGCAGAGTCCAAGAACACAAAACAGAGGAACAGCATAGTGCCGAGGAAATGCATAAACTGGACACTCTTCGAGATAGAATAAGTAAATCAAAAGCGGCAACTACTTAGGGTAAACAGGTCACATTTGTTTTTGAATTGTAAGTCTCCTAACTTCCATCAATGCCGGCCTTGGAAATATTCCAGAAAGAATAAAAGCGCTTTTTATGTTTTAAGGTTACATATTACTTTGCTCTCCTAAATAAGCGCGTTTAGTTGTTCTTTTTTTTTCTATTTGAGCGCATCACTTGAGAAAAGTATTAGGTAGTACACTGCTTTATGTCCAGTAAATGTTTTGCTAATGCTCCACGACTATGGCTTTAGTACCTTGGAATTGCACCTGTTATACCACAACAATCACTCTACGTAAAGCGCAAAGAAAGAAGAAAAGGAGTATAACCACGGACACTGCTGTTCTGACACATAGCGTTTTCACACAGTTGTAGAAGAGACACACACACACACACACACACACACACACACACACACACACACACGCACACTGCAGCTTCTGTAAATGTAAATGATTGTAGCCACCTTCGCAAGATTATAGAGGTGACAGGAAATCAAAACGTTATCCCATGATTACTGAATGATATAGACATATTTCTTTAGTTAGACTGCAGTATGGTCATTTTTTATTCATTAAACTGCAAGCACTCTGGGTTCAGTTTATCGCATGCCAAGCGATTAACCATAATCTTCAGGATGAAAGTAATAAGCAGTCCTCACTGATGAAACAATTCATTTATGCGCTGAAAACTCTATTGTCTTTAAGCACTTCTAAGAGACTCGGCAATGTTTTATTTCGAAATATTGAACAATTCTGATTGGGAAGTTAACCATAACTGCTAGCGCAGACTAACTGTGCACTACTTCTCCTTCCGTATGGTTGACCACTTTCCATTTTCTGGGTCGTTGCCAGAGCTCACAAATTGATGAATGAAGTAGATTGCTTTGCACACCCGGTTAGCCGCATCACATTCTGCAAAGCTTAGTCGAATTTCAGCACCATAGTGCTGGACAGCGCTTGTCTTTACTAGCTATTTAATTGCATACTGAGGTAATAAAGAATGCTTCATTTTTGTATCAATAAATTGGCAATAGATTATTGAACTTCCGTTACATAACCTCCAATGCAGCTGGAGAAACCTGTTTTAAAGGTACTTGGCAGAAGGAATGAATGCACTGCTTGCGCTAATCGTGCTAATACCGATAGTAAGAAATGTAAGGAAATTGCTCATTGGCATCAAGAATGCATCTTTGACGGCAGGAGCTTTCTTTGCTCCTGAACCTTCTCTCCTCCCAACCTTTAATGACGTTCTGTTCTACTGATTATGGCTTGAGTTGTGTCTTGTATTTCTAATGAGTTGAACCCGTGGACAGCTCAGCCTTCAAGCACATGATGAAAGTATAGCGCATGTGCTCAGCAGTAGTCACTTTAATGCAGCAGCCTCGGGTGTGGGAACAGTCCCATCTAGCGGATGCCAGTCTGTAGTTCAAACCTGTTGAGCTGCTTAAGAAGAAAGTTAAAATAACTCTCTTAAACACATTCATCCACATTCAACCAAGTATGGTAGCAACGGAGAAATAAAACAGACCGACAAGCGGCGACAAAATAGGAGAGTTCTGAATCTCTACAGGTAATCAACAGGTTGGTGAAGCAACAATGTTAGAAATATAATATGCTGCAAATCCTTGTTTTTTTCAGTTTGACGCTCTGGAATGCTTGGTTGATCCAGTTTAATGATATGTTTTTTAAACACATCGTTGGGCTTAAACATGATTATAGCTAGCACATTATTTTGTCCAGATGTTGCAACTCCGTTCACATATTTTGAGTGTTATATTACGTAACTCATATAAATACACAAAAACGTTTTAAAGTTATATATGTGTGTGTGTGTGTGTGTGTGTGTGTGTGTGTGTGTGTGTGTGTGTGTAGTAGTAGTAGTAGTAGTAGTAGTAGTATAATTACTTTTAATCTTGTCTTGAAATGCGTTTTGTTGGATATTGCTAGTTAGTATTTCAGCAGCAGTGCTACATAGATATACTTTTTAGCTCTCTTCCTCTGTCTCTTCATTAGCGGGATAACCTCATCAGCTCTCACATCACTACTTACCAACAAGAATCAACTCCTGACAGTCTTATCTTCTGTGGTATAACAGTGAGTGGATTCAGGTTGCTGATGGGATGTGAAGAGGAGCAGAGCTGAATGCCAGAGTCAAGACACAACGGAGTCAACACATTTAATTAAATTTCATCTCCCAAGTCTTCCACATCAGTGGTCAACCTTTAGAAATTCATTCATTCCTTCATCCATTCATTCATTCATTCTCTGGTTACCTGCTTAATTCAATCCCGGGCTGGGAGGAGACATAGAACCAATCATAGCACTTTGTGAGTGCAAGGCAGAGAAAATAATGCTTGACCAGTTGCTAGACCACTACAGGACACAATTGGGTGTCCACATGCACACACTCACATGAATACACCTGCCCCACACACATACATTCCCCGCAACACACTCTAGCACAAATGTATACATACAAGTCTGCACACCTACATACAGTCTTGTCTGTGCTTCTTTCTTTTGAGTCCTAGCACTCTCCTTAAGTCTATCCAAGTTTTTATTTAATGTAGAGAAACTGTGAAAAGATGACACAGTCATTATTACTTGTATGTTGGAGCTATGTGTAGACCTTTTGAATTAATGTCTCTGATGAGTCCTCAAATGTATTTGCAAAAAAAAAAAAGAAAAAAGTTAAACAGTTGACAAAAATATAACTTCTGCAAGCTTATTTTAAAAGATATTGTACAATACAGGTGAGTAGTTTTTGACCAAATCACAGTTGTCTGCAATGATATTAATATGCATATCCAAAAGGATCAACAGTCCATACATTATGACTATTTATCTGGAACAGTCTTACAGAGCTATATAAACATACACACATACACACACACACACACACACACACACACACACACACACACACACACACACACATACACACAAGAAAAGACAAATATGTTCTCTTGTAGAAACAGTTGAAGAGCATTCTGGAGATGAAATATACCTAATTTCAGATAAATTTTACTTTTTTGTGTGTGTGTGTGTGTGTGGGGGTGTTTTGGTAGGTGTTTTGAAGGGAAACCAAATATATATGTAATGACCACTGCCATTTTAATTTCAAACTTATTGCAAGCACAATATTCATTTATTATTTTGTTATAATACTACTTCTGGATAAATCAAAGTATGAAATGAAGCTGAATATTTTCTCTTCTAGGGGTGATGTTATTACACAATAACACATATTCATGCCTTGCTTTATTGTTATACAATAGCTAATTTATGGCAATATTATTATTATCACCATCCCATGGTAATTTATGGCAATACTATTATTATCACCATCCCATGGTGCTGATATGTAAAATAGCAGTACTAAAGCTAGTGTTGGTAATTTTTTGAATAAGGATTTTTTCCACACTACACACACACACACACACACACACACACACACACACACACACACACACACACACACACGCTCTTTCTCTCTCTCTCTCTCTCTCTCTCTCAACTAAGGTGTGCGAAAATAGACAACTTTTTTTCTAGTACTTAAATATTTAAAATAGAAGTGACATTATTTGTCTTCATTACTCCCTTAAATAAAAAATAAATATATTTTTCAAAAAAAAAAAAAAACACAATCTAGTATAAAAACATATCAACCTTTCTATAGTTTCTCATTAACCTGGAAGTTTTGCATAATGTAGTCATATGCAAACATTATAGTAGCTAGACATAAAATTACTCCAGGAATGGAAGGTCACAGCATGCTAATTTTAAAATGGATGTTATTTTCTTTTATTAGTTTTGGTTTTTACTGTGAATTGCATATTTGTTTGTGAAAAATGTCTAAGCACATAATATTCCTTTCAGTGATCCTAATAATCGTCACTTTAATGCTTGCATAACAGATGCTGCCATTTATGTAAAAACTTTAACAATCTGTCCTTTTCGGAGTTTTTCTTGCTTGATACTACAAGCTAAGAGTTTGAATACATTTAATATAAATGTTTGTATTTTATTTACAGTTCTGTGCAGTGGCAGGGAATGTCTTAAAATGGCATTTAACTATTCATTTGATTCTAGTAGCAGAGAGATTACACCAGAATAAAAAGAGCAAGGAAACAGAAGAGAGAGAGAGAGAGAGAGAGAGTGAGAGGGATGTGGGACAATAAGGATGAAGAAATGAGCTAGAAAGGTAGTGTGTGTGTGTGTGTGTGTGTGTGTGTGTGTGTGTGTGTGTGTGTGTGTGTCTGTGTGTTTGTGTGTGTCTGTGTGTACAGTGTGTGAAGAGAAAGTGTGTGTTGGGGTTATAGCAAGAGAATGATGGTGAGTGAGAGGAGAGGAGAGAGGGTGGAATTTATGGGTTACAAGGATCAGAAGACGGTGAGAGGCAGGTGGAAAGGATGCTAGGTGGTTTGCAAGGGGAGGGAGAACAAGAGAGGGTTGGGGCAGGCAGAGAAAATGAGTGATGGGAGGTGGGAATTAAGAAGCAAAGTGATTAAAACAGAACTTCAGTTTAGACAGAGAGAGAGAAAATAAGTGGTATAAGGTTTAAAGTGACAATGTACACATATTTATTATTCATAATTGAATTCATCTGCCTGATATGAACATCTGGTAAGAATGCATACCACGTCTTTTAAGACAATGCTAATGTTACTCCTGTTTTGTTGTAATGATTAATTTGGTTTGATTGTCGATAAATACTACTGTGCAATCTTAAGTTACACAGTTATTTGTACTTAAACTAGATGTTTAACTCTTCTGAGCATGAACTTGTTTTGACTGAATTTACAGTTAGCTAGCTTTTCTTTTGATGTCTTTTGATCAGAGCTTGATAATACATGTTGTTGAGATCTGCAGTGATCAATTTAAAATCCTCTGTTTGTTGCTTTATCAGCTACCTTTTTTTCTTCAAATGCTCAAACATTGTGATATACCATGTCACCTCATGCTGGTAATCCTCCTGCGTTCTGATATACTCATACATTTAACAGACTTCAGTAAGATTTTTCAGCACTTGTCATTTGATTTTCTCTTAATTTGTTTTAAGTAGCTGTCATTCTGAGATACCTTATCAGATGATAGTTTTAACTCTTTATTAGTTTCTGACAACATTTGCTTCTGTTTTATTTGCACATTCCTCAGTGTTTAGAACTGTGTGTATATTCCCACTTTGACTGATTAGCTTGCATTTGTATTTGTACAGTAACATTCTGGGTAGCCCTATACTTCACTGTCCCATTTTTCCATATAACTGTGTGTGTAGAAACTGTTTCTGCATTTTTGTTTTTTTTTATCTTGTAATCAGCTTGTAATCAGAATTTTTCTTCCTATTCCCCCTGAAAAGTCACATAAATACAGACGAGCTTTTCTGCTGTCTTATGTTTTCTATCTCCTGTGGATTTTTCCATAGAATCTCTTTCCCAACCAGAAAAGGAGAGAGGGACGTTCTTATTATTGGTACTACTAAGGATATACATTGCATATGAAACATATTCATATGTTTCCAAGCTTGACAACATTCCCATTTTACATTCATCTCCCTGTGCCAGGAACACTGTACTACCCTCTGCTGAAAGAACTGTATATACATGATGCTGTCACATGACATTTTTAGTTGCTGTCATCCTGGAGCTGTTCTTTGTCTCAGGTAGTCACATGGGGGCGGCATCTCAAAATATAACTTATAACTTCATAAGGGAACGCTTTTTTTCCATGCTTGATTATCTTTCTTTGCACTCCCTAGTGAATTGCTTTCACACTGACCACAGAATACTAACTTAGTATAATAGAATATGCAGTATCTTAGCCTTTACAACCACTGGAGGATATCATAACCTGTTTCTGAGGAAATCCTGGTACATGATTTTCTACAGGGTAACTCAATGAAATCATTTATATTTCATGGCTTCAAGCACACTGTTAAAATCATTTACCCTATTTACTGTTTTAGTAATGTTAGCATGAAGTGTATATGTAAGTTAAGGCAGGTATTCAGCTAAATTGCTTTACTGTAACAGCATGATGGTGATGTTCTATATAAGTAATGTGTGTGATGATATTGCAAGACCATTTGTCTTAACTGATGATACCTACATTTTGATGACCATTTCCACTGTGAGGGTCACCCCTCACTCCATGCTTCACCGTTTAAATGTCTTTCTGCCCTGAACCCCGGTTCATAGGTTCATAGGGTCATACTAGGCTATCTGCCCTAGGGCATTTACAAGCCTAGCCAGAGTGTGTTTAGCTTTCGCCACCCATTTTAAAATGAATTTTGCTATGCCCTTTTTCGAGGTTAGTATACTGTGCATCTGTCTAACAGTGATACAGAAGTGATACCCGGAGTAACTCTACGATCTCCCATCCACTCATCAAGATTCCTCTAGGTTACTAATTATTCTTAACCCAGAGCCACTAAAACTCAGGATGTAAGAACAATTTTCTGCCCATTCAAATAAGTGGTCTAACCATGTTGGAATTCACAATAATTTTTTGTGGATAGCCATTATGTTCATAATCTACAGTAATTGAGGACTCATATCTTTGTAAAGAACTTTGTTGTTTAAATCAGTCTAAACACATCAAAAAGTACATGTAAATTCAACGTTTATATCACGTTATTGAAAGATGAAAATAGCGAACACTATTTCATCAGCCCCAAAACATCTAAACATAAAAATATCGAACATTCAGAAAAGTGAATTTTTTCCAATGGAAAAAATTTGCTGCTCCGAAACACATACACACAACACAAGCACATCAAACAAACCGCAACCACACACATACACTTCAATTCCTACATCTAACGTTACACTAAACTAAACACACACTATAATCTACCCACTTACCTTAACCCAAACCCTAACCCTAAGGTCCGTCACTATCGCACACTCACCTAACCCGCACCCTAACCCTAACTCACTTAAACTGCCTCTAACCCCAAAGTCTGTCACTATCACACACATGCCTAACCCGCGACCTAACCCTAACTCACTTAACCCACCCCTAACCCTAACGTACAAAAAATCGCACACTTACCTGAACTCAACCCGTAACTTTCCATCACAGCGCTAAGAATAGCGAAGCCACAGAAACGGCCAACCGAATTCTTTCCCGAGGAAAGAATTTGCTGTTCTGCAGCTTCGCTATTCATAGTGTTTGCTGAATAGTGTTCAGTATCAGAACATTCAAAGTTTTAATACTTCGATGTTCTGATATAGACCCATAAATTCATACTATTGTAATTGCCTCAACATATGAATCTTTGTCTGCTTCAGTTATTAGATATCTGAGTTTGATACCAAAATTATTGTTAAATATAGTTATTTATAAGCTATGTGAAGAGATGCACTGGGTTTCGTATCATCACTAAAAATGCTATTCTGCCTTCATAATTACTGCAGACAATTGAATATGCTATTTGTGTACATTTCTCAAGAGTGGATACAGTTGTATTTTTAATATCTGAAAAGACCATCACTGAAAATGAATGTCTTAAATTAAGGAAGTGGGGTTACTTCAGACTATGAAAAACTGATAATAAACTGTGAAAGACAATAAATATTCTCCTAGGCCAGATAAGTGCAAGTGTTTGTCTGTTGCCATAGGGATGAAACTCATGTGCCATGCCTTCAGGACTCAAAACAGTTACCACAGAAGCCAGGTGATGAATTTACAGAATCTCTATGTTAGCCCATACATTTTTCTTCTAAATTGTTCATGGAAATAAATTTTCTCTTTAATTGCATTTCTTGTGCTGTGTAGATCACAGAATTTGCAGAGCATCTTTTACATACAAATGGACAACATGATGCGATCTAACTATAAATTTTGCATTTTTATTTAGTACTTTTCAGCTGCATGTTAGATGAACTATCCTGTCTTGACAGGTTATTCCTCTTAGCTAAAATGCTTAATTTAATATCCTAGCTTGTGTCTTGTCTGGCATTGTCTTATTCACAGCAGTCTCTAAGGTATATGTGATAGTCGGCACTGCACAACGGACTAGGCTTCCATGACGGTATTGCCTATGTAGTCAGCATGTTTGTTTTGCAGCTTCTTTGTGTATAAATCAGCACATAAATGCATAGCATCTATTTAACTTCCCTAGAAATAGCAGACGTAGCTACTGTGAGAAATCTAAATTCTATCTATGGGTCTCTTTCATGCTGAACTATGACATTCTGTTTCTCTAGATCTTTGGAAGACAGATGCCACAGTCTTCATCATCTCAATAACCATCTGACACCCAAGTACCTTTCTAAACCCAGAGCTAACATTGCTGGCCTAATGCCTACTACAGTACCGTCATTCTCTGGACACTATAATTTAAACCTAAGAAAAGTAGCTCAGTTACTGTTAGTTCAGGAATACTAAAAATAGATGCATGAGGGCAAATTAACTTCCTTTTGCCAAGTAATAAGCCAGTAGATTCACAAAAAATGTGCACCAGGTATACCGCAAACAGAGTCTAAATAACAAACAAGCAGATTCATAAAAATTGTTCCCATCTGTATGGCATGTGGAGTAGATGTTATTTCTGCCGCTGTCGTGCCACGTGACTGGTTCCTGAAAAGAATAGCATGGTGAGCAGCATATGAGCCATGAGCATGCTTACTGTTTTATTTATTCCTGCAGTGCATTAAGTACTGCCAGAAATGTAGTAGCATCATAGAACCTCAGCATGTAAAGCGCAGTGTACAACATTGTAACCTGTGCACCCAAGATTTCTATACACACATACAGATGTTTGTGTGTGTGCTTTTGTGTGTGTCACAGAGAGACTCTATGCTTGAGAATGCTGTGGGAGCATCATCTGATAAGAAGTGTACATTACAGCTGTTTGGGTGCATTCTGTATCAGAAACCCTTGTCCTTGTACACAGTAAAATATAGATTGGTGAAGGAAGATATTATTACTATGTATAAGTGTCTTAAGGATTATAAATTTGAGAATGGTTTGGCAGTATTTAAAAGAGTGTACTCCATGAATACTAGAAATGATAACTATTTGGTGAATAGTATGTTAGGGACAACATCTATATGGAATAATTCTTTCTGTGTGAGAGCATGTGTATGGTGGAATAAAATTCCCTTAGGAATGAGGAAATCAGACACTGTTGGATCCTTTAAATCCAATTTGGATTTATGAGTGGGTTAGAGGGTTTTTAACCCAGTTTATTATGGTGGCAAGCTCTTTGAAGGCCTTTATTAGTGTTTGGGCTTGGTATCTCTGAACATCTGAAGAAGTGCTGTGGAAGTCTGGATAACAATTATATTCATGTGAGGAGCACACAGCAGGAGCAGTTTCTTTGACTACTTGCTATGTATATGCAACCAGAATTATGAGGTCAGACTTGTCGACACGAAGATGTCATGATGTGAGTGGAGTACAGGTAGCGCCATGGAAACAACAAACATTTCATTTCAGTAGGCTATGTGTCTAGGCATGTGTGTGTGTGTGTGTGTGTGTGTGAGTGTGTGTATCCTTGTGTGTGTGTGTGTGTGTGTGTGTGTGTGTGTGTGTGTGTGTGTGTGTGTGTGTGTGTGTGTGTGTGTGTGTGTGTGTGTGTGTGCGTGTGTGTGTGTGTGTGTGTGAGCGGGTGAAAACAGTGCTTATGTTTACAATTGAACAAACATTTGAACATGTATATATATATATATATATATATATATATATATATATATATATGTATATAGACAATAAGCCAGAAATGTATATACATGTGTGTGCCTGTATGTATACTATGCACATTAGCATTTTTGTGTACTACAATATAGCAACATTACATGGTAGACCAGAGAGCACACCATGCTAAACATCAGCTTCCTAAAGACTGTGGGACAAGGGTTCTTTATATGGGAGTGGTGGGTCAAAACAATATTTTTAGTTAAACGTAGTCACAGATATACACTTTAATGTATGTGTTTGTGTATGAGAGACGATGAGTATGTAGATCATACTGGTGCTGTGGGAGGTGTAATGAGTATTCTGCATTCCACTACATTGCAGGCTAAATCCTTGGTACACAGATTTTAATCAACAACAATTCATGAAGTACTGGTACCATTACCTATCCTTGCATGCTCATAATCATTTGCCTCTTATTCTGACCCTGTCCTCTGAGAAAGATGGCAATAACAATACATACTATGGAGTACTATTAGCCTGGCTTATGTTAAACTCAGCTCTTAATTGCTCAGTGGGACAATTGCATTGCACCTATGCTCCATCTCCAGTGGGCACTAATATAGATATTTTTTTTCACTTTAGTGTAACAATGCATGTGGCCTTATATATGTATACAGCTGTGCATGCGTATATCTACTCTTATTTTCTATATGTATGTGTCCTTGTATGGGTATGAATGTTCATGTTCATACTTTACTTTGCATTTTGTATATTTAGACTCTACCAGTGCAGCAAAAGCAGTGCACATCAAGTGTTAAGGGAGGTGGGGGGGGGTATTGGGTCCATATGTAGTTGGCTGATAATGTGTTGCACCTCCATGTCAGGTACTGTCCTTGATATTCAGTATATTTGTCTGTGAATTACTCTGGCAGTAGGATTGATATGGGGGCTAATCTGCACATGTCATGCAATGCAGCATAGGTAGGGCGCTGTACTATGGGATATGCTGTCCTGCAGATGAGACATTAAACCGAGGCCCCATCTGCCTGAGTTGGTGGTAGCTTAGGTGGATGGAACAGATCTCACATCACTTATTGAAAAGAGTAGGGAAGTTCCCTGGTGTCCTGGCCAAATTTCCCCAAGTTTGAATGACTACCACTTTGATCTTCTCCTGAAATTAGGTCATTGGCCTAACGAGAATAACATTGTCAACAAAAGTGTAAATAAATAAAATAAATAAACATTCTGGGCAGCATATACTAACCTGGTATGGAGTAACATCTGTCTTGATACTTCTCTACTTTCCTGATGCTTATGAAACATGTTTTGGCTTTTTTCATTGTATTTTCTGGACAACATATCCTTCATCCTGCATATCATGTCTATGAACCCTGCCCAGAGTTTATATTTGCAACCCTGTATTCTGCAGACTCTACTAAGATGGTTAAATACAGTATGTAAGATAGGGATGTAGCTGAACAGCAACAGTTGTACCTTTTTAGTCTTAATATGTCTATTAATTGTTTGCATGTGTAATAAGGAAGAAAGACTTGGCAGTCCACTTCCACCCCCCAGCCTAATAAATTTTGTGGATTAAGGTGGCTGTTGATGGGGTCACTACAGGAATCTTTTTCTGACTTATAGGCATGGATGGATTTTATCGAGATAAGGGCAGGGAAAATGGAGAGGCCATCTAAAATTAATAGTAACACAAGTTTCAGGATGTTTTAGGGTCATAGATTCATAGGTGTATACTAGGCTAATGACCACTAGGCTCCTTATAAGCCTAGCTGTGCCACCTAAATGTGACCCACAAATTTTATTTATATAAGGTGTGATTTCCTGACTGCTTCTGTCCACCAGAGACATAGGCACCAGGCCAGGGGTGAATTTCCAATTACCATTCCATTTATCCAGTTTGCACTTAAGTAGGGAAAGGGAGTAACTCTGCTTCAAATATTTGGGGAGGTTTCTGAAAATAGCTCTACAAGTGAGTTATTTGACAAACTGAAATAATTATTCATCTGATGTAAACTGGTTTCCTTTGTGAGCCTGAGTGCAAGTTCTAAAAGATACGAGAATATGTAACAGAGTATTTCAGTACTTCCCACTCTTGATTGTAAAGCAACTACTACCAGTGGTGGCTCCAGGTGCCTTTTCTTGATGGGACACAGCAGTTAGCTGGTGGGGCACATAGGACATGTCAAAAAAACAAAACAAAACTAAACAAACGAAAAAAACAACATCAATAAAGTATGGAATACATGATACATGGTAACTACACATCCATCATCCAGTGTTAAAAGGAAGGACCATTTCCCTAAAAAAACATTAAATAGCATAATCTTACAAATCTTGGCAATGCTCACAACATAGTACAACTACTAGTTTGTTATGCTCAAGGATTATGGTTTGGGTGAAGTGTTGGTATACTATAGCTTAACAAGTCAAGGTGTAGCTACCAACAAACAGACATGAAAAAATGTCATGCACAAAGACATTCATGCCTCAGTAGAAGAAGTAAAATATCATTATCTCAAATTCAAGAACAGAATGTCAGACTTATTTTACTTTGTGCTGCATTTTTAAGTTAAATGTTTTAAACAAATACAGCACATTTTGCCAACATTCTTGATAAACACAACTTCCTACTGCAGACTGCGCTGAATAGAAAAGTAATTAAAACGTCTATTAAAATTTCTTTGAAGTAGAAGCAAGGGTGGTCAGTTAACAGCTCCAAGACTGCAATGGTATTTTGACACATCAGGAATGATGTGGGAGAGGGTCTGTCAGCACTTGGACTAAAAATTGGAAGCATTGAGACATGAAATTCAGATAGTTTTATTTGCTGAGCATTTGCAGCTACTGTTAAAGATGTAATGGCTGCTCTGAGGAACACAAATCAGAGTTATTAAAGCAAAAAAGTTAAAATGAAACTATTTTCCAGAAGCTGTGAAAGGTACTGTAACTAACTCAAACTACTGCCATTTTATTTTCATGGAAGGTAAATAAAAAAAATTCTTGTATCTAGCATGACTCTTATAAAGGGGGCTTGAACTAGAGTCTGAGAAAAAAAAAACTCTAAGCTTACAGTGGCAAGTCCATTGAGATATAATAATCTATAATGAAATAACTGAGATACAGTGGTAATAATACTATATTTATTTATTTATTTATACTTTCTGATAAGTAGATTATTCCCAGTAGGCCAATGGCCTATTTTCCAGGGATACCCAAAGTCGTATTTAAACTGACCCAGGAGAAATTTTGTCAGGCCACCAGGGAACTTCCCCTACTCATCATTGTTGTGATTGTACCCATTTTGGAGGACCACTTCACATTTCCATTCCAGGTGCAGGGGTGGCCTGGAGAAACAGGGAGGCACATGGAGATAGAAGGAGTTGATGGAGTGGTGAAAAAATGAAGGAGAAAGCAAATATTGAGACCATAGAAAATGTGCAGGATTCAGAGGAAATGATTCAAAGAAACCTGCTTGTTGGAGATGAGCCAGCAAATGATGGATGTATAATTACAACCTTCCAGTCAGAGGATCGTAGAATGATTTACTTAAAGAAATGTAACAGAATTATATAAAGTACAACTGTTTTCCCCTCATAGTAATAACATGTATTTGATAGAAAAACAATGTATAATTTGGTAGAACTGTTTTTCCTTCACAGTAACAGAGGTTTAGTAAAACTGCTTTCTATCAGAGTAACAGTGTGATATTTTTAGAACACAGCATCTGCAAGTACAGAAAAGAAGTATGCAGTAAACTAGTATGATTAGTTAATAGAATTTGCTTGTGTGGAACAAAAAGTATTATACTTCTGAATGTTTTTGTAACAGATGACATTAACAATAGAGACTTGTTGAAATATCCTAAAGAATTGAATGTATACAGATATTCACGTGAATGAACTTGTTAAAGGGAAAAGGCTAACACAGCAGAAAAGTTACAGACTATCGTATCAATGAAAGAACATGTCTGCCTGCTGAAGAAACCTGTTTTCTCTGCATGAGACAAGAATGCAAAGAATGCTTAAATACAGAAAACAAATGTTTCACTAAAGACAAAGTTTTGAAATAGCTAAAAGTGGCTGTAAAAGACTGTTTGCTGGACATTTTTTAACCGAGTCAGCTGAGCAAGTGCAGTTATCTGACTGTGATCTGTGTTATAAAAAAAATGCTATAATCTCACAGTAGTGCTTGGTCAGCTTGTTTCAGTAAACCTTTTAAATATATGAATATACAGTTGTACAGTATGAGTCTGTGTGACGTGTTTTTAATTCAATTTAATGGTGGCATTCCAGGATTAATTTGGACCTTTTAAATATTCGTAAAAGTACTATGAGAAGTACTAATTAATGTTTTGCTAGCACCAACCTCGATAGAGTTGGTATTGAACAGCTCACTAGTATCAGGAACTTCCAGGTGGAGACTCTTTCTGAATTAACATGGATACAATGAAGGGCATAAGTGCTAAATACACACATTCTGTGGCCATAGACTTAAACCAGACTCCAGATAAAGTTTGGACATTATTATGTCAGTGGTATGAACACACCAGTAGTGATGTTTAAATGTAATAAATCATTGTTTGGTATAAATAGAAGTGAGAAAGTTTATATGTATAAATGGATTCATTGTTTTGATTAGTATGTTCAAAAGTATAAAACTCAAGTTGGAAGTTTTAACTGTGGAGACAGATATCCTTGTTTTTGTTTAACATGTTGTAAAGCTGTGTTACAGCAATTATCAGTAAAGACTATGCAGGACAAGTCAAAATTGTCAGATGAAGCCAAAAGTCATTTTATAATGCCAGTTTTTACCTTTTATAGATAATTCCAGTCATTTTTAGATCATGCTAAAGCTTACAGGTTGTAGAGGCATCTGGAAAGTTTCAGACCTACTGCTCACAGTGGGATGCTCTTAACATAGATAAGGAATTATAAGACAAGCAGCTGGATAATAAGCTGATAGAACTTAATGAAAAATATAGTCAAATGTTAAAGAACCATGACATACAGGTTAGGAAGTATATGTAAGAAGTTTTACACATTTTGACTAGGGCTGATGTTGCTCTCTCTCTCTCTATATATATATATATATATATATATATATATATATATATATATATACACACACACACACACACACACACACACACACACACACACACACACACACACACACACACACACACACACACACACACACACACATATATATATATATATATATATATATATATATACATACATACAGCTATAGATACACAAGAAAATATGGGTGGGGACACTGACACTGAAGCTCTTACACATGAGTTTCAGGATGCACAACAGAAACTTTTGAATGCCATGGCAAGAAAAGCAGAATTACATACTAAGATAGGTGAATTGCAGAAACAGCCACAGGAATATACAGTTGAACATGCAGATTCACAGAGAGAAATGTCAGTACATGTTAGTTCAGATAACATTAACACTCCAAATGTGTAGGTGGTGACAGGTTCTCCAGTTGATCTCTACCAACAGTCTCGTTTGTTACAAACCATTCCTCATTTAAATGACAAAAAAGGAATTTTTTACAATATGCTGATATTTGACTGTTGGCTTTCATATACAGCTGGCAATGCATGGAATGCTTCACTGCAAAGATTTATGTATTTATTCCAAAGTGTTATAAAACTTTCATTATTTCTAATAAATGCAGGCTTGTTTCTAAGTTAGACAGAATGAGAACTATACTCTTGGCATACTTCCAAAGTCAAACTTTGACTATGAAGTTAAAGTATTTTAATATTACAGTTTTTGATAGAATGCTAGAACAGGCAGAGCATTTTAAATTGGCTTTTCAAATTATTTACAGAAGAGATGGCAGGAAAAATGAGTGACGCAGAAATGCAAAAGAAGCTAATACATGCATTTTTGGAACAAGTGAAAGGAGTACCACATGATATTAAGTGTATTTATGAGGAAACTGCTGACACATTAGAGCCATGTGTTCATAAGCTAATGAGATGAAGAGTAATGAGTTACAATGGAGATATTTTTAAGCATAACATTTTTTCTCTTGGTACTGATGAAAATGGGTTTGAAATAGGTGCAGTAGGATGAGGAGAAGTAGAGGAAGGTGGGGGATGAGAACAGGGACGTACTGAGAGTAGCATCAGCTCCTCCAGCTACAGGAAGCCCTGATGATAGACAAATTGCATGTTTGTTCTGTAGAAAACTGGGGCATATCAAGCAGAACTGTGTATACTACAGAAAATGGAAAAATAGGCAGATAGTGAAAGGAGTATTTGCAAGGGATTCAGGAGAAAAAGAAGTCAGGAAGGAAAAGCAAAAGTTGCAGGATGATGGCATAGAGTCAGAATTTTCATAGTAAGGCAACAGGGAATACTAAATTGCAGCAATAAGACAGTGAAGGCAATGTATATCTCATAGGAGTTACAGAAGAGCCTTCCTGTTGCTTAGAATGTAAAAGGCAGCAGGCTGTATGTCAGGAATTGCTTCATCCTGCATATGCAGTAGATGAGGATGCTCAATCCCAGGAGCAAGAACACAATATATGTGCTGTCAGAGAGGTTTCCAGGCATCTGGCTAATGATAGTGATTTAAAGTAGGGATGTGCCCCCCTACTCAGATAGTTCAGTTAGTATTTTTTAAATGAGGAAATAATGGTAGACCTTTAACTGACATCTGACTGGAGGGGTTGCCATGGAAAAATGTCTTAATAGACATGGGAGCAGCAGTTTCTGTTACAAACAGAAGGCTTATGCCAGATCTGAGAAAGAAAACTTTGATCTAATGTTTTAATTGTACTGCATGTGTAGCAGTGGACAGTGAACCTGTAGAAATTAAGTTTACTCAGGATGAAACTCTGGTTATGGGAACATTTTTGATCCATCCTAGTTGTAAAATGGCCATAATAGGAATGAATATTTTAAACAGTCTCGGCATAGTAATTGATTTTTCCAACTGTATTCTGTGGAAAACAAGAAATGAAAGTGAATTGACTGTTAATCAAAAGTGCATCACAATACAAGTTAGCCTGGTAAAGAGCAGGGAAACAGAGCAGTGCCAGTGACAGATGAACAAAGAGATATTTAGAAACTCATAGATAACTAATTTCAGACGTTATGGGCAGAAACTGGACTGGGAAGTTAAAAGTTCCAATTACAGTTGGAGGTAGAAGGGATTATATTGCAGTACCACTTCAGAAAAGGGAATGGCAAAGGCTTGCTTTTACCTTTGAAAATCAACAGCACGTCACAACTAGATTATCTCAAGATTTGCAGAACAGTCCTATCATTTTTCATCAGATAGTAGGGACATTCTTGCAGGATATGAATTAAGATGGCAAGGTTATTCATTACACTGATGACATTTTGATACAGTCAGAGACTGTGGAAGAACATGTATCATGGCTGAGAAAAGTTCTGAGACCGTTTCAGGAGGCAGGGTTCAAAGTAAACAAAGACAAAATACAGTTTTTGTCACAAGAAGTAACATTTCTAGGAACCATTATCAGACAGACAGGGAGGAGTCCTTGTCAGGAAGGGATGAGGTGCATTCTGAAATTGTCAAATTTTGGATTTGCATAAATTCATGGGAATCATGAATACAACAAGGAATTTATAAAGGACTATGCAGACCCTGCAGCTCGTCTCTGTAAAATGTTCTTAGATCAAAAAGAAGAGTTGACTCTACAATGGAGTTGCACTGAGGAAGAGGCATTTACAATGTTAAAGCAGAAGTTAGCACATGCAATGGAGCTAATAGCTCCTACCAGTAAATTACCTTTTTTTGCAAGCAGTAGGAGAGGACACACTCTGAGTGGAGTTATTACAGTTTTGACCACAAGAGGCATTTCAGGGAATGAGCACTATGCTATGTTAAGACCTGTTACTTTTTTGTAGTAGAAGAATGACTCCTGCAGAAAAAGTATATCATCCTTGCATTAAACAGCGTTTGGCCTTTTACTGGGGAATAAGACATACAGAGTATTTGACAATGTTCTTGGGGGTTATAGTTCAAACTTCATATTTGACAATCAAAACTTTGCAAAATGACAGTGAGATAAACAAAATCACTGAAGGGGTTAGTCAGACTTTTTTCAAAATGGATAATTACTTTCAGTATGACAAATGTACAAATACAGACATGGGACAAGTACTACTTATCCAATTTTATTGGATATGAAGGGAAAGTGCATGACTGCATGACAGATTTGAAGAAACTGGATAAGACATTATTAATGGCAGATTATGACTGCCACATTCCTACAGTGTATGTGGCTGGTGCACATTTTTGGAAGAACGGGAAGTACTACACTGGGTTTGCAATGATGACATTGCAAAAAGGAGACAAACCAATTATGGTTAAGTTACCAGGGTACCAGCACAAAAGGCTGAGGTAGAGGCTGTAAAATATGTTTTGCAGCATTTGCATCCAGTAAATATTTGCAGTGAAAATGCTTGTGTTGTAAATTCTCTGAGACTACATGGAACAGTGACTGGAGTGATTGTTTGAATGGGTTATTTTCAGAATGGTGGAAAACCATTATCACAGTTTAAGTTGCTATAGCAGCCATTATTTTGTTGATCATAATAATGTGCATGTATATTAAACGTTGTATTAAAAAGAATGTCAATCAGATATATATTGTAACTGATGTAAGTGGTAAAGAAAGTAACATAACAACTGGAGACATGATTTTTCTGTAAAATTCAAAGTATGATTTAAATTTTGATTGAAAATGTTTTGGTTTTCAAAATAAAAGGGGGGATTTGATAGAATTATATAAATTAAAACTGATTTCCCTCTTAGTAATAACATGTATTTGATAGAAAAAATATATAATTTGATAGAACTGTTTTGCTTCACAGTATCAGAAGTAGAATTCACTTTGAAAGCACAAAATACTGAAATGTTGAATTTCAGTATCTCGAGATCATAATATCAGAACTCCAAAATCACGATTGTTTACAGTGTCAAAAGTTACTACACTGAAATTTCTAACTATCGAAGGTCAGAAGTCTGGTCTTCCTTTAAAGAAACACTCCATTTAAACTCTGCTATATTAAATTGGTCTCAGCAGTTCTGCAGGGGGGCAAGCCCCCCCTGTGCCCCACCCTACCCCCTAAATTATATATACCAACTCCGAGATTGGTCTACAGTGAGAAAAGTGTAAAATTCCTGATCCTCACTGTACTGCGATATCCATTTAAAACATCTAAGACCGATTTAGTGTAGCTTGCGTTTAAACAAAGGAGTATTCCTTTAACTGAAGACCGGACTTCTGACTTGATATTTGACTAACACATAGTGACAGATTGGATGTTGCAATACTACACGCAACGGTTCCGCAAGTGGTGAGGGGATTAAAAAAAAAAGTCACATACTGATGTTCAATATTTTGAACTTTCAGTGTGGTGACTTTCGACATTCTAAACAATTGAGATTTTGGAGTTCAGACATTATGGTCTCGAGATACTGAATTTTGACATTTCAGTATTTTGAGCTTTCAAAGTAAAACCTATAGGTTTGGTAAAACTGCTTTCTATCATAGCAGCAGCATGATCTTTTTAGAACACAGCATCTGCAAGTGCAGAAAAGAAATATGCAGTAAACAGTTATAATTAGCTTAATAGAATGTGCTTGTGTGGAACAAAAAAGTATTATACTTCTAAATGTTTTTGTAACAAATGGCATTAAAAATAGAGGCTTGTTGAAATATCCTAAAGAGTTGAATGCATACAGTTATTCAAGTGAATGAACTTGTTAATGGGAAATGGCTAACATAGCAGAAAAACTACAGACTAGCCATTCAATGAAAGAACATATTGGCCTGCTGAAGAAACCCATTTTCTCTGGATAAGATAAGAATGCAGAAAAGAATGCTTCAATACAGGAAAATAATGTTTCATCAAGGACAGAGTTTTGAAACTAGCTAAAAGTGGCTGTAAAGGACTATTTGTTGGACAATTTGTAATCTGTCATCTGAGGAAGTGTAGTGTATCTGACAGTGATCTGTGTTATAAAAAAATGCTATAATCTCACAGTAGTGATTGGTTGGTTTGTTTCAATAAACCTTTTAAATATACGGTCATACAGTTGTACAGTATCAGTCTGTGTAACCTGTTGTTAATTCAATTTAACAAAATAGAGGTGCAGAGTGAGCTAGAAAATGATGGAGATGCTTCCTGTTGGGTGGACATTATGAAGAAAATACAAAAGGAGGATGCAGAGACAATTCTGAAAAATAATGGTGAGATGAAAATGAAATCATATGAAGAGAAAGTAGAAAAAGGCAAAAGTAGAGTAGCACAAAAAAGCCAGATGAAAATGAAACACGGAAGTATGTGGTAAGGATTCAAACTAGACAAAAAATGGACAGTGTGGAACAATTTAATATCTTCTTTGGGTGTGAAAGCACATGAGGTAAGAATATTTATTCTTATTAACAAAGAGACATTTTGTGGCATTATATTTGAGATTGTTTTTCAATGGAAAATTTTCTTAGAGAATTTGAAAAAAAGAAAGACTGTAACCCATGGAATCTTTATGTGACAAAAAACATTTAACATAGAAATAAACAAAAAATCCATGTACTATTTCAAAGAGAGGTGAAAAGATAGACTTGAAATGACATTTGAAAGCTTTATATAAAGAAGTTCTGGATAATGCAAATGTTTATGACAAAATGGGCTTATGTACTGCTGGCTGGGATTGTAATATTGTGTTAAAAATAGAAAGAGAAAAAAATTATACTTATACCAACCATGATAAATGTGGTGGAGAATAGGGGTATTGTAAAATACTGGGGACAACTCAAAACATGTTTTTTTTATGTGTTAAAGAATGGCATTTGATAAGTAACTGTGACAAAAGAAAATACTACAGTTGTGTGGAAATGGGACATGATGTAAAAATATCTGACTTTAAATATTATAAATGTAAGAAAAAATAGACATTTATTGATAGATTGCAAACATGAAAATAAGTGTAAGGAAAAAGAAAGAGAAAAAATGAACAGACAGAATAAATTTTAAAAGTAATAGAAATAGAAGAAAAAATAGATGAGAAAAAATAATAAGAAACATAAGACATAGAAGAAGATTCTGAAATAAGTAAGAAAGAAGACATAGACTGGGAGGTAGTAAAATGAAAAAAATGAATTATATCGGTAAAAGGGTAAAAGATCGAAAAAGAAAATTTGAAGGTATAACTACAAAAGAAAAAAAGAAAGGAAATTTATGAAAAATAATATATGGAGCTGTGTTTCACTCACAGAGACAAGGTACAGTGTTTGATTCTCACCGTTTGGAAGGAAAATGGCTAGGTTTAGAAAGGTCTGTTAAGATAGTATTAGCTATGAACTTATAAAACCATGAATCTAAGGAAAAGGAAAAATGAAAATTTTAGAATGTTTTCTGCAAATGTGAATAGTATTAAATACAGTATTTTTAACAAATAAAGAAAGATTTCAAACAGACAAACTGTGGGATGGAAAGATAATCTGGAATTTGAGAAATGAGAGATGTTTTGGAATACTATATTCTATAGAAATACAGTAAAGATATTAGATGTAACTTTAGAGAAAGAATGGGAAGGTTAACCATTGTAGATTTAAAATGGAAATAGCAAATATATAGAATTATAATCTTATATTATATGTTTATACTAATTGTAAAGAAAGGGAAAGCTTATTTCATCAGATTTTAGACTACATAGTAATAAATATGAATATTATAATAACAGGAGACTTTAACTGTGATTCAAGAGGCAAACATAAAAAGAAAGGAAATGATATAAGGAAGTTATAAGATGTGGTAAGTTAAAACTTTGGTACAAAAAATTCATGGACTAATAAAATGGTATACATATAACTGAAATAGATTATGTTATAATATTAGAAGGTTTAGTTATAGTAGAAGGGGAGGTAGTTTAAGCAGGATTTTCTGATCATATTGTAACATGGCAAGAGATAAAGGAAAACAAGGAATATATAAAATAGGCAACGGAATAAAAAAAGATAAATGAGAAAGCATGGAATGAAGAAGGAAAAGGATTAGTAATACAGTTTTCGAAAGATTATATTACTATGATAACACTTTATAAAAATTGGTCTGAATGGTGGATATTTTAGGAAAATATAAAATACATTTTTTTTACAGTGGCAATATGATGTGAGAAAAGTGGAGAAAAAAAACATAAAAGAGCATATAAGATGCATTGGAAGATTTAGAACATAATGATAGAAAGTACTTTGACAAAGAAAATGAATTATATGAAAGCGATCATGAAAAAATACAAGAATTGCTATATAAACAAAGATATTTTTACAAGGAAAAAAGAGAAGTATAGAGTTACTTAAGCAGATTAGTAAAGGAAGATGGTAGTGTAATAAGAGAAATAAAACCAATGTAAAAGGAAAAATAGAAAGAGCTCAGGAAACTGTTATGAATATTGTAGTACAATATGTACAGGAAATGTTTAAAGAAAATAAGAAGGTATTGAAAAAACATGGAAAATAAAAAGTTAACAGAAAAAGAGAATAATTAATTGGAAAAGGAGAATTATTTAAGTGAACTAAATAAAGTGTTACGACAAGTCAATATCGATTCAGCTGCAGGACCAGATGGAATAGGGTAAGAAATGGGAAAAAATTAAACGACTGGCAAAAAATATTTTTTAAAGATTTAGAATGAATGGTTAAATGAAGGTTTTGTGTATAAAGAATTAGTGGAAAATTAATGCAAGTACATGGTATGGGAATAGAGCACACAGCCTTCTGCACCAAAGCTAATTGTGCTACTTGTTGCACTACTGAAACTGCATATAAGCATGCTGGTTTTCCAGCCCCCCTCCAAGGAAAACAGCACTGAGCACTCATTAGGCCAGCCATTGAATATAGTGCCCCCTTTGGCATGTATCTGTTAAGATACATGCCACAACTAGAATGCCCACAGAGATACCTTACTAAAAGGTTACAAGGTCTAAACAACAAGTTCTACATAGACCAATTCAAAGCTCTGTCACTATACTTGGTATCCTTTAGATTGCTAAGTAGTGACCTGTGTCTGGCATATAAGGCATTCTCTGACCAATTAGTGATGGATTTACTGCACATCAGCAAGTCAAATGGCAGCAGAAATACTTGGTCTAGGGATCTAAACCTCTTCTGCAACATACACAGAATGGTTTGTAAGGACAGATATATGTTGCACAGGATACCACTGCTTTGGAACAGACTCCCCATCCACATAAAACAAAGTTCATCCCTGTCCATATTAAAGTATAACTTAGATCTGTGGGTGGGAAACAGAAAATTTATCCCAAGACTGCCCCTATTCTATTAACGGAGAGAGGCAGCTCCTAAATACTACATCCCATGCATGGGTCCGCTCAAATTATCTATGGTATGATCCCAGTTATTCTCATTAAGAGTAGTATATAATCATCAACATAGGATGGGTAACACCAGTCTATAACCAAATGGGATAGGCTATTTCAAGCACAAACAGTGAAATTGGCTAGGCTTAAAATGGCCCACAAGGGCACAAGGGTTTGTGAAGGGCCGATCTTGTCTCCTGAACCTGATTGACTTCTTTGAATCAGTCTCCAGAGCCATGGACAAGGGTAAGGTGGTCCACACAGCCTATCTAGACCTTGCCAAGGCCTTTGACACCATCCCCCACTCTGGAATCATAGATAAACTTACTAAGTTGGGCATTAATCCCTATGTCACCCAATGGGTTGCTAAATGGCTTACTGATAGAACCCACACTGTAAAAGTAGCCGACTCCAAATCCAGCTCCAGACAAGTGACAAGTGGAGTACCTCAGGGTTCAGTCCTGGGGCGCTCTTGTTTGGCATCTACTTCTATGAAGTACAGGTCAACACTAAGGGACTCTGGCTAACAAAGTTTGCAGATGACTGCAAACTGGGAGCCATTATTGAATCCCCAAATGATGTGGATACTCTACAAAAGGGCCTTACAGAAACAGATGCTTGGTGCCAGAGCCATGGGCTCAAGCTCAATGCCAAGAAATGTATTGTTATCCCCTTTGGGAAAAACATGTATCCATGAATTACCATATAGGTGGCAGTACACTAAACACAGAAAGTGTGATAAGAGACTTAGGGACACAGGTGGACAGTGGTCTCACCTTCGATAACCACATCGCCACAACTGTCAGGAAATCCTTCTATGTGGCACACCTCATCACGAAGGGCTTTTCATCCAGAAAAAAGGAGGTCATTGTCCCACTGTACTCATCCCTCATTAGACCCATTATAGAATACAATGCCCCATTTGGTATGTACCTCTCAAGACATCTGCAACAACTGGAAAGGCCTCAGAAATGCCTCACTAAAAGAATCACAGGCCTAAAGCAGATGCCCTATGCTGACCGCCTTAAAAAACTCCAGCTATACTCTGTCGCATATCGTCTACTCAGAGGCGATCTCTGTTTAACATAACAAGGCCATGTCAAACCCAGAGCTGTTGGACATGCTACACTTAAAGAAATCCCAATCCCTCAGAGCTACACGCTCCAGGGATCTAAACCTTGTCATCACAATAAACAAAACATGTTGGAGGGATAGGTTCCTGACCCAGAGACTCCCCAGACTCTGGAATAGATTGCCCGTACATGTCAAGCAGAGTGACTCTTTGGACCTCTTCAAGAGGAACCTTGACGATTGGATGGGAGAAAGGAAATTCACCCCAGGGATCACGTCAGTCACCCTGCTAGACAGGGGTCCAGGAAAGTAAATAATGTGGGAAGAAATATTCAGGGAATTCTTATGGCTAGGCTTGTATAGGCCCTAGGGCTGATAGCCTAGTACTAACCTATGAACCTATGAGCTATTCCAGTACTTACTTATGAACCTATGAGCCTATAAAGACAAAAGCTGTACCAAGCAAAGACAGCAACATGAATTGCCTAGTACTCTTGCTTCTCATTGGAGGAAAGAACACCAATAGAAATAATTTATATATGAATGTTTTGGGGTAGCACTATCTCTCTCTCTCTATACGTATTTGATCAAGAATTCTAGACAAAGGCAAAAATAATGAGGGGGAAAATAGACAAATTTTAAATATCATTTCATGTATTTGTAAACCAGGTAAACCTAGTGGGCAAGGTGTTCCTTATTAGGCATGAGCTATGAGCACTGTCTAGTTAAGTGACTTGGTCAAAGTTAGAGAGTAGGCAAATGGAGGTGAAAGGATCTCCCTGTACCTCTGACTACAGAAAGCAGTTTGTTAACATAAGTGCTAGACAACTCTATATGACTTAAAATGTTAACAGAACAATAAGTGTCACATGGACATGTATTCTTTGAACAATAAAAAGTTTGTAATTAATGACTGGCATTATTGACTGACAGTAATCCTCACTGATTTACCAGAAAAAAAAAAGATTTTAACCAGGGCAGATATAAAAATGAGGCAAACATCAACAATGTTCTGCAAAATCAGAGACAGGTAATAGGTAAATTAGTCCAAATAACGTAAGTGAACAAAGCAACATATTTTGCATCGACATGCATTTTTTAAATATTTGAACAACAAAAATTATGAAATTCTAATAACTGGCATGACTGATTGACCATAAACCATAGTGATTTTTAATATTCAGTGATTTATCAGAAAATGGAGACACACGCGATGGTCTGGCAGTTATTGCTGAGGCTCTGAACTCTTAGTGAGCTGCCTCCTATAGTCAGGGGTTCAGGGTTTGATTCCTTTTACTTCTGTATGCCTACTGTCTTGACTTTAACTATGTCCCTAGAACAGACAGTGCTCCTTGGCTGTGTCTTTATATGGATTAAAAAGGTTGAAAAATAAAGAAAATAAGACATATATATGTTTATCTATATATCTATACCTATCTATATGTATATATATCTATATCTTTATCTATTTGTCTATATATATATATATATATATATATATATATATATATATAGAGCTCTTGTACCAACCCAGACTAGCCTGTAGATACCCTCCTATTTGTTATAAATCCTTTCAACCACTTCGTTTTCATCTTTTACTTCAACTGAGTTATTATCTCTTTGTTGTAAATATTACTTAACTCACAAAAAAAAAATTTGTGTTTAGATATTATATTGTTTTGCTAGTTCTAACCTATGACCTCACTTAATTAGTTAAGATATTTAATATTTGTACTTACATTTCTTCCCTTTCTATAATACAATTGTATTTCCTATAACTGTTTCAATCCTCTGAGTTTTCTCCCGGCCTCCACTGAAAATGGACATTAATCCAGCTGGACTAGCCCGGTCAACAAATGTAAAATAAAATAAAATAAATAAATATATATAGATACAGCTATAGCTATATATATCACACACACACACACACACACACACACACACACACACACACACACACACACACACACGAGGCTGAATACTCACATGCAGTTTCTGAACAATACAAACAGAGCCAGATCATGGTCAAATGATGCCCTTGGTAGAGCAATGGACATGCCACTGTCCCATTATTTGGGTGTCTGTCTCCAGTTACCATGAAACACTGTTGAAACCTATCAAAGTGGATTCTTCATTACTTTTACAATGAAAACAAACCTTTGGATTTAATTTAAACATTTTATTAAACATTTTACAACAAAAACAGCATGAGGAACAGAAAACGTCTCTTCCTTTGGAACTCATTTAATGAAAATGCATCTAGTAATTCATTAAATTACAACATACATGCAGTGATTTGTTGTCAAATAGTGTATAGTGATGCACCAGTTAGGGGCTATCTGAAGGGTGCAGGAATAATAAAAAAAAAAAACAAATGTATATTCAGTTTGCTAACAGCTTGGGACAGCCAACTGGACACAAGTGTCGCTTTTTAGGGTGAAAATGCAGGCTGATGGAATTAAAAGCTGCTCTACAATTAGCAACTGATTAACAGCAGCTCATAGCACTGATTCATCTACACTAAGTACCAAATTGTTGTAGCCCAGCACTAAGCATTTCACACCCTTGTGCCTGCAAAAAAAAAAGAAATTAAATTAAAAATGCATTCATGCTTACAATTTTAATATTAAACTCACAGGCTTTACTTTGTGTAATTTATTCACAGACAAATAAGTACACTATCAATCGCCAACAAAACAAAGAAACCAAGGATCATACCCAAAGAACATGGCTCATATGATGAAGCCCCTGTTTTCTACAACTGATTCCTTCCTTTACACCACAAATGCTCTGGGAGGCAGGATACATACACATATGCACACATATGTGACCATCACTTACAATACCTTGTACAGCTGCATACATTCACGTTTGCTTGAAATCAAGTGAATGAACAAATATATAAATAATGATCAAGAAATGAATTTCTGCTCACTACTGTGAGAATTACACAATGCATCCTATTACACAACCCATGCCCTCCCAACCTCGTGGATCAAGACTCAAAGATAAAGAACCAATCATAAATAGATTTTCACTCCTTCTCTTATATACTTAGAAAGTTGCATTATCAAACAAATTCTGAAAGACACAAAGTCTAAAACTCACATGGCTGCCATTATTTAGTGACTGTAATCGACAACAAGTTGGCAGAAAGTCACAAATGTTACAAGCCACAGACCAAAATAATTCTGTGTCTTTGCTCAGAAATTCTGGGCAAAGCTAGAAATAACTGAGGACCCCAAAACAACATATTTTAAATACTATTTTTTATCTATTTGTTAACCTGGTAAAGTCAATGGCGAAAGTGTTCCCTTTTTAGGGATGAACCAGGAGGACTCTCTGAGTGACTTGTCACAACGTAGGCAAATTGAAGTGGTAGGATTCAAACCTACTGATGGTAGGATTCAAACCTGTACTGATGACTACTAGAATCAGTTCATTAATAGCTCAGAGTCTGAAGTGCCATACAACTCTAATTCACTTAAAAGGTTAACATAACTACAACAGATGTTCAAATAATGTTCTTTGCTATGCCTCAGACTCACCAAACAGATGTTGCATGGACATGCATTTTTTAAATAATGAAAACTATAAAACTGCAATGACTGATTTACCAATGAAGTCTGGCAGTTGGTGTGGAGTATTAATGCTGCAAAAGTGGCACAGGGTTTGAGTCTTTCTACCTCTAACTGTGACTTTAACCAGGACATCTCTCTCTCTCAGACACACACACACACACACACACACACACACACACACACACACACGCACACGCACACGCACATGCACACACACACACACACATATCCTGACTGCTCCTGCTTCTTGAAAATGACTGCTGCCTCAAAACAAAGACATCTGAGTACCTTAAAATGCAGTAATCTGATGACTGTGACATAGGAGTACTTCTCCCAAATGCAAAACGGGATCTCAGTGCCTTTTCAAAAGGCCTGTGCTCTCCCATGGCATAAGAACACTTGTGAAAATGTTCTTTGTTAAGTGACTATACTAGCATGTATGAGTGATTTTTTAGCACTCCATGGATTGGGGCACTCAGGGAGGGGTGCACATTTTCATGGGGGTGGTAGGGGTAGCATGCATAAGTTTGACCCTCCTCTAGAGCCACTCCTGGTGACTGTAGTCTGTATTTTTCACATTACTCTGTTCTTTTTCAGAAGAGAAAAAAAAAATCAGAAGAAACAACTTCAAAAAGAAAGGAAGAAAAAAGTTTGTTTTCTTGTTTTTGTATCACACTTATTGCTTAGACTGTATGAGCAGGTCTTTTGGTGGCATGTATATTTTGTTGAGTGAGAGACAGTTACAAAAAAAATACATTTAGACAGTGGTATTTGTTAAAAAGAAATGTTCAGAATTGCTCTCTGGGATTCAATAAAATCCTCTCCACTTATGGTAAGTGCTTAACCCAGGTTGGTCAAACAGTGATTCAGAGACAGTTATGACCGTAATGAGAAAGACCTATTATCTTATCATTAACTTCTGAATTGAACATTGCAATGTCAGGCTTGTTCACCCTAGCAGCCCATACATCGTGTTAGCAGAAGCATGCCCCTACACTCACAAACAAACATTCTGATACCCATGTACACACATTCACACACCCATTTCCACTTAACAATAGTCAAGCTCCCCTTCACACTTGATCATATTCATGGCAACACTCAGCCAGAAATATACATACAGAAACAAACACACACATCCAAACTGTCGATTTCCTACCTAACCTTCTCCTAGTATGATCATCTAAGCAGACGTGTATGCACACACAGATTCATGCAGCCTTATTCATGCCCCTGTGGTGCCTGCACACACATGTTCAAATGCATACACATACTAACACATCCCCCACCCACATCATCGCTAAACTGAATAGCACCATGAGTACTCAATATAGGAATGAGTGGGTGACAACCATGTTTTTAGAGTGATCACTTTTTCCTCCTAGAGTAAAATTTTACTTGCTGAGAAATTTTATGAATCACTCAAGCCAAGCAAATCAGGGACCACTGGCATTATGGGGGGGGGGCCCTCAGTGGTGTAGTGGTCTCTGAATCTGAAAGGCTTAGCAGTCTGTGTAAATCTTCCAGGCTAAGTATCCACATGAGGCTAAGTGCTTCTGAATTCCAGTCAGTGGTATTTGTTTCAAAAGGAGTTCAAAGAAAGCCTGAATTCAGTGTACTGTATCACCAAGTCAGTGGAGAAAAGAAATAGAAAAAAAGAAAGCGAAAACATCATATAATGGAGAAACAATATTTCAATAGAAAAAGTAAAAGCCTTAACTGAACAACTACACTGTGTTGTAATGCCTGTGCACACTTTGAAATTTCAGGCTAGAACTAATTTTAAGATAATGATAACTCAGGTAAATAAAAATGTGCTAGTATTGAATACAAGATTAGATATTTTTTCTATTCCTTGATCATCCTGGGAACAAAACAGGGGAAGGAAGAGGGATTTAGCTGACTTGACTTGCTGTTTGAGCATTACATGTTTCTTTCTTTGTTAATTTTTTCTTATAATTTAAGTTTCTTAGTCTTTGACTTAATTATCTGTGGTAGTGGTGCTGCGGTAGCGTTGTCGCCTCACAGCAAGACGTTGTCCCGTTCGATTCTCAGCTAGAGCGTCTTCTGTGTGGAGGCATACATGAATGGGCATGCCTTCATTGAAGGTTGTGCGTCAGGGCTGGTAACTCGGCACATAAAAATCCTCTACCAAACATTAGCGGACTGGAGTTACTCTGTGGTGACCCCTAACCCCATAAGCTGAAAGACACAACAACAACAAGTCTTTGACTTAATTATTATGTGAATCAGATTTGCAGGTTTTATGAATTTATTTTTTTAAATTATAGGAGGTGAAGAGGGGGAAGGCATGCCCGAAGGCAAGTAAAGGCTAGGACTGTGATAGTGAGGGTTGGAACTTTGAATGCTGGCAGTATGACTGGTATAGGGAGAGAGCTAGCTGATATGATGGACAGAAGAAAGGTTGGTATATTGTGTGTGCAAGAGACCAGATGGAAGGGGAGCAAGGTTAGGTGTATTGGAGGTGGGTTCAAATTGTTGTATCCTGGTGTGGATGGGAGGAGAAATGGCGTAGGGGTTATCCTGAAGGAACAATATGCTAAGAGTGTTTTGGAGGTGAAAAGAGTGTCGGATAGAGTGATGTTTATGAAGCTGGAAATTGATGGTGTAATGATGAATTTTGTTAGTGCATATGCTCCACAAGTTGGGTGTGCGATGGATGAGAAAGAAACATTTTGGAGTGAGTTGGATGAAGTGGTGATGAATGTACCCAAGGGTGAGAGACTGGTGATTGGAGCAGATTTCAATGGGCATGTTGGTGAAGGGAACAGAGGGGGTGAGGAAGTGATGGATAGGTATGGTGTTAAGCAAAGGAATGCAGAAGGTCATATGGTAGTGGATTTTGCGAAAAGGATGGACATGGCTGTGGTGAATACATATTTTAACAAGTGGGAGGAGCATAGGGTGACATACAAGAGTGGAGGAAGATGCACACAGGTGGATTATATCTTATGTAGGAGGGCCAGTTTGAAGGAGATTGGAGACTGTAAAGTGGTGGCAGGGGAAAGTGTAGTTAGGCAGCATAGGATGGTGGTTTGTAGGATGATATTGGTGATCAAGAAGAGGAGGAGGAGTGTAAGGGCAGCATCAAGGATCAAATGGTGGAAATTGAAAAAGGGTAATTGTGAGGTGATGTTCAAGGAAGAGTTAAGACAGGCACTGGGTGGCAGTGAAGAGTTACTGAATATCTGTGTAACTACAGCAGAGCTAGTAAGAGAGATGGCTAGAAAGGTGCTTGGTGTGACATCTGGACAGAGGAAGGAGGACAAGGTGACCTGGTGGTGGAATGAAGAAGTACAGGAGAGTATACAGAGAAAGAGGTTGGTGAAGAAGTGGGATTGTCAGAGAGATGAAGAAAGTAGACAAGAGTATAAGGAGATGAGGTACATGGCAAAGAGAGAGGTGGTGAAGGCTAAGGATAAGGCATATGAAGAGTTGTATGAAAGGTTGGATACTAAGGAGGGAGAAAAGGACTTGTACCGATTGGCTAGACAGAGGGACCGAGCTAGTAAAGATGTGCAGCAGGTAAGGGTGATAAAGGATAATGAGGGAAACATACTCACAAGCGAGGAGAGTGTGTTGAGCAGATGAAAGGAGTACTTTGAGGGGCTGATGAATGAAGAGAATGAGAGGGAAAGAAGGTTGGATTATGTGCGGATAGTGAATCATGATGTGCAGTGGATTAGCAAGGAGGAAGTAACGATTGCTATGAAGAGGATGAAGAATGGAAAGGCTGTTGGTCCAGATGACATACCTGTGGAAGCATGAGGTGTTTAGGTGAAATGGCAGTGAAGTTTTTAACTAGATTGTTTAATGAAATCTTGGAAAGTGAGAGAATGCCTGAGGAATGGAGAAAAAGTGTTTTGGTACCGATTTTTAAGAATAAAAATAAAGATGTGCAGAGCTGTAGTAATTACAGAGGGATTAAATTAATCAGTCACAGCATGAAGTTATGGGAAAGAGTAGTAGAAGCTAGGTTAAGAAGGGAGGTGATGATTAGTGATCAGCAGTATGGTTTCATGCAGGAAAGAGCACTACAGATGCGATGTCTGCTCTGAGAGTGTTGATGGAGAAGTACAGAGAAGGTCAGAAGGAGTTGCATTGTGTCTTTGTGGACTTAGAGAAAGCATATGACAGGGTGCCTAGAGTGGAGTTGTGGTATTATATGAGGAAGTCGGGAGTGTCAGAGAAGTATGTAAGAGTGGTACAGGATATGTACGAGGGTAGTGTGACAGCAGTGAGGTCTGCAGTGGGAGTGATAGATGCGTTTTAGGTGGAGGTGGGATTACATCAAGGATCAGCTCTGTGCCTTTTCTTATTTGCAGTGGTGATGGACAGGTTGACAGACGAGATCAGACAGGAGTCCCCGTGGACTATGATGTTTGCAGATGACATTGTGATCTGTAGTGAGAGTAGGGAACAGGTGGAGTAGACCCTGGAGAGGTGGAGATATGCTCTAGAGAGAAGAGGAGTGAAGGTCAGCAGTACTAAGACAGAATATATGTGTGTGAATGAGAGGGAAGATAGAAGAATGGTGAGGATGCAGGGAGTAGAGGTGGTGAAGGTGGATGAGTTTAAATACTTGGGATCAACAGTTCAGAGTAATGGTGAGTGTGGAAGACAGGTGAAGAAGAGAGTACAGGCAGGATGGAGTGGGTGGAGAAGAGTGTCAGGAGTGATTTGTGACAGACGAGTACCAGTAAGTGTGAAAGGGAAGGTCTACAAGAGGGTAGTGAGACCAGCTATGCTATATGGGCTGGAGACAGTGGCATTGACAAAAAGGCAGGAGTCAGAGCTGGACGTGGCAGAGTTAAAGATGTTAAGATTTGCACTGGGTGTGACGAGGGTGGACAGGATTAGGAATAAGTATATTAGAGGGTCAGCCCAAGTTGAAAGGTTTGGAGACAAAGCCAAAGAGGCAAGATTACTTTGGTTTGGACATGTGCTGAGGAGGGATGCAGAGTATATTGGGAAAAAGATGCTAAGGATGAAGCTGCCAGGTAACAGGAAAAGAGGAAGGCCTAAGATAAAGTTTATGGATGTGGTGAGAGAGGACATGCTGGTGGTTAGTGTGACAGAGCAAGATGCAGAGGACAGGAAGAAATGGAAACAGATGATCTGCTGTGGTGACCCTGGGAGCAGCTGAAAGAAGAAGAAGGTGACATGCATTTGGAAATATCAGGCATATTATTTAAGTGTAAAATCTATTCTGTAATCAGTTAAATCTAGTATTATTAGCTTACTCTGAGTTTCAAAGTGACTGTTTAAAGCAAGAAGTAACCTCACTGTGTATTTGTAGAAAACAGAGCTGTATACATTTGTCTTTTTGTAACATTTATTACATTTTGCCTCTTTTTATTACTTTGTTTATAAGTTCTCATGAGAGGTTTGTCTGTAATATGAACAGAATTAGGTGTGAAATGAGCAGTGTTTAGAGACTTACCAATCTGTCTCAGTCTCATTTTCCTCTCCCTTCAGCTGGTCATCAGATGACACCAGCTCCTCTCCTCATTCACAAGGTCTGCTGAACCTGCCTTTTCCTCCCTGGGGCACAGCCTGACCCACATCTGGGCTGGTGAGAAGATCAGGGATGATGGTGCAGCATCATACTGCTGCCAGAGAGTCTGTCTTACCTCCCACCACCCTGTGAAAGTATTGCAAACTTCACAGATGCTGTCTTTAGGAGGTGCACCCATGCTTCCATGCATGTACAACCTCTGGACTAAGTGCCATACATCTTATGCAGCATGTAGCTCACCGGGCTTGTAGTGCTAGTTTGTTGCAGTGGGCCTAGTCTGCCTCTTCCTGACCAGGATCATAGGTGAGCCAACTTCAGCTGCTCACTCCCATGATCCCATCATCCCCAGAAGCTCCGCCAGTGCTTGTGCCTGTGCTACTAATCAAACACAAGTCACCAGGGGCACAGTAAGGGCTTTATCCCTGTGTGCCATGGGGCGCATAATTTGTGTCAGTCTTGAAATGCTGTTGCACACTGTCTTATCTGATTAGATCCCAAAATAATTTACTGCCAGAGTGAAGTATTACAACTGTCCTGGCTGACATTCTGAGAGAAGGGGTTTGCTCTGCCATAGGCATGTCTGCAAATTCTCTTCTACAAATTCATGAATTATCAATGTTTCAGACACTGGAGTAAGAAAAAAATGATGAAACAGACCATTAAAATATATCTGCACCATTATAAAGCTCTTGTTATTTGTAATATCTGTCTGGGGCCTGCGATGCTAAATTTAATCTACCACTAGGCCATTGTGCTGAACAGTTGTAGTCTGAAGATTACATTTCTTGTTAGTGTGGGATAATACTGCATGTGGCAGATACTTGAACTTGTAGCATTTATTTACCCCATTGTGTCAGAAGGATAAATGCATTTCTGTTTTTGTTCTGTTATATTTTGTGTGACAATGTATCCCTCTCCAAGCACAATCATTTTGCATATCAAGACAGGAATATTTCACGGTGCCTTACAGTACATGGTGATGCTTTTGCAGGTGATGACAGCATAATTACTCAAAAGATTCTCTATCAGATCTATTCCTGATAGCTACTTCAACAAAATGATACACAACCACGTGTGTCTGTGTGTATATATATATATATATATATATATATATATATATATATATATATATATATATATATCTATATCTATATATATGTGTGTGTGTGTGTATATCAGTATCCAGGTATCTAGGAACACACAGCTACACACACACACACACACACACACACACACACACACACACACACACACACACACACACACACACACACACACACACACACACACACACACACACACACACACACACACACACACACACACACACACACAAACACTTCTAAACAAAGAAAAATGGGACAATATGAAATTAAAATGAAGGGTCTGGAGCAGCAACAATGGGAGAGAGAAAGACTGATTATGTGTCTATCATGTGGGACTGTTCTTTGGCTCAGGGTCTGTTTAACTGCAGCTTTATGTGGATCTGCAGAAACAGGTGGGAGCTTCAATGTAGAATGTGACAGCTCGATATAATAGTTGGCTAGTAAGGTGAGTGACAGTAGAGTGGGACTGTAGAGGAGACAGAAGCAAGCCAGGATGAGAGAAGGATGGGAAAACTAGAGGAAAAGAAGATATAGGAAGAGGTTATCAGAGCAGTACAAGCAAGTGGTTTGGCACATAATAATGTAGAAAGACAAAATGAATGGTGGAGTCATGAAAGATGACAGGGGGAAGGATTCAAGGTGGAGGAACAGGTGCATACAGCAGTGACAAGTGGTGCATGAAAGAGAAAGTCAGAGGTGGCCTTGCAAGGATTAAACCCATGTGGACAGTTTGAAGGAAGTAGGGAGGGAGAGGCACTCAGCCAAATCAGGACAGAGGATGAATAAGACAGAATAATGAAAAGAAATTTGAAGGAGGGATGGGAAAGGGACCAGATACCTCACAAGGATGGAGGGAAGCAACCAGCTCAGATAATGAAGTGGCCTGTCGTTAGTGAAACCAGACAAGGAGAGGCTGCATGGGGCAGGAAGTGAAAGGGAAAGAGCCAAATTGAGGTGGTATAGAGTTTGAGCTACTTCCTAAGAGATGGAAGAACGTGACAAAGATGGTTACCAGGTGGGAGTGGTGGAAACTTATTGTAGTATATTTTAGCACTAGTGAACTATCAGAGGATATTAAAGGCGGTAGCAGTCAAATCCAGGAAGGAGACACAGGGATGCCAGGAGAATGTCTTGGAAGTCATATTCTCAGTAGTCTTAGCTGGGCCCACAACCAGTGCTCTGGGAAGGGAGAGGATTATGAATTATAATGATTGTTTACAGCAGTGGACAAGGGAGAAGGGCTTGGGACTGGTAAGAAGATGGGGAACTACATGACAGGGAAACCATCTCTTTGTCAGAGACAGGCTGCATTTTATACTATATGGCAGAATGTCACTCAGAGATGAACTGTAAAGGCATCTCTGAATGATTCTACCTTTAAACTCTGATAGGAGAGGCGAGGGCATGTAACAGATGCAGAAGGGGGGTTGGTACTCAGGCAGTAGAAAGAAGGACAAAAGGATATAGAACATAGCAAAGGGGAAGCAACATTGATTTGGAGCATGGTTGTAAAGTATACCTATGTAGTACAAGGATTATGGGTAAGAAAATGAGTTAGCTGCAGGCAACAATGCTTGAATGGAGGGTGGACCTTGCTGGTATCTAAGAAACATGCATAACTGACAAAAAGGGGTTGGGCTTGGAGATGCCCGAGAATAGATTAGTCAAGAATGACAGTGAAGGCAGGAATAGAAGGGCAGTAACAACACAAAGGAGAGCATTAAATGCAGAGTTAAAAGGAGAAATACCACCACATTAAGGTAGGTGGCATGGGAACAGGAAGATAAGAACTTACAGTAGGTGTTTTGGTGGTTAAGGAATAGGAGTGGGATATTTACGCTTGATTCAGGATACTGGACCCCAGACATGTCAAAGAAGGAGAGAGTAAAGGAATGGGGTAGGAGAAAAAGGTTTATACTTTTGTTTTATAATCATATCATTATAACAGGAGCTCAAGCATATTGCAACGATCATTGTGCCACATTTTATCCTTATGCAGTACTACAGATATGTAAATGACTGTATATAGTTCCTGCTTGGTACTCCTCTTTGTATACTCCCCTGGCCATCTCAGTTACACCTGTTGTATGCTGTCCTATGCAAACTTTCCTAATACTATCTTCTTTTCCTGTGCCGTCCCTTCAATTGCCAATCAACAATACTTGTATTAGTTGTCAGATTTCCTTCTTGAATGTTTACTGGGTGATAACATTACAATTATTCATTATATATTTTTTTTCTGTAACTACATCTGTTATTCTATAATATATTGCTTTTCTGTATTTTGTACAGTTTTCTTCTGCTGGCATTATGACTGTATTATTTTTACATTTCTATAACAAGACTACAGCTGAAAAGGAGACCCTGTTGTCCAGTTCACTTAGCTGTTCAATAAAATAAAATAACGAAATAATGATGAGAGCCTGAATCTTCCAGCAGCAGATTGGGAGATTCCTGGATCTACTGTACACGGGCACAGCAGACCATGAATGGTTCAACCAGGTGATGTATGACTGTAATGGGACAGAATTCTGGATGTGGTCTTAACCAAGGTGGAAGGGGACAGCAATGTCCAGGTGAAGGTTCTGCTTGCAAACAGTGGTCATGTCACTTCGGGGTTTAAGGTGGGGGGAAGGGGGTAAGAACACAAAGGTAATGCCAATAATGTTGGGTTTTCTGGTATGAGATTATGATGTATTAGGAGAGGGGGTCAAACTGTGTTACGAGGCCTGGGGGCAAATAAACTATGGAATATGTCAGGGGATGTAGTATTCTGCACTATGCTAGAGGTCTGAGCAAAAGACAGGGCATACCAGAAGTGGAAAGGGGAAGCTGGGGCAGCAGAGGAGCTAAAGTACAAGAAGGAAAGCAGAACACACAAGCTGAAAGGGGCTTGGACTGGGTGGGGGTAAGATGAACAGAATAAAGGCTTATTTAGCTGTGTAGCAGACAGAAGAAAGGAAGGGACAGACTTGGCTAGGATGAGCAAAGTTGGGGTGGAGATAAGAGTAAGCCGGGAGAAAAAAGTAGAGTTACTACCAGAATATTTAATTTCTATCTTTAAAGAAAATTAAGGGGTCATTGCCATGTAGGGAGAGAACCGGACAGAGAGGGGATAGCAGTGTGCAGACACATAGATGGGGAGGAGGCACAGATGGACGTGTTTTCTCTATGGGAGAATAAAATAGCAACTAGATGTATTGTCTGCTAGAGTCTTCTGTATTGTCTGTTACAGTCTTCTTGAATTTTGCCAGTGTGCTGGCAGCATGACTGACATTTTCAGTAGATAATGTACTACTATAGAACTGTCTAAGAACTGTAAATCTACAGTGGTATCCTTGCACAGAGAGGGAGCATAACAATGAAGTGACCTGCAAGCCTATTAACCTAACAGTTGTGGTAGGAAAGGTCATGGCGAGGATCCAAAGGGAAAGGCTGGTAGCTTTCCTATTTATTTATTTTGCTTTTTTTATTGGGTTTATTTGAATGGGTTTAGTCAAAAAATCCCTTTTCACTGGAAACCAGGGGAGAAAATCCCCAACATATTACAAACATTCTTAAACAGACATTCAGTAATATAGCAATAACCATAGTTGGGTAATACTTTACCCAGGGATGGTGTGGTTTGGTCCCGAGGGCAAAGCCCGAGGGACCAAACAAAGCCAACTGTGGGTAAATTTAGCATTACCCACACCCAGAAGTGGGTTATTGCTATTATGACATTATTTAAGAAAAGAAACTATTACTTTTCTTAAATAATGGCATAGTATAATGCCTGTTTACTGCCCTTCCGCAGATGTCTGGCATCCGGCAGTTCTGATGTACTGTGCGCCCGCGCAGTACATCAGAGTTGTAAAGCAACGAGAAAGCAAGATCTCCGTTGCTTTTTTAATCTCGCTATGTTAAATTAGTTTAACTTAGCGAGACAGTTTTAAAATAAGCAACGGACATCTCCGCTGCTTATTTTAACTGTCTCGCCATGTTAAACTCATTTAACATAGCGAGACTAAAAAGCAACAGAGATCTTGCTTTCTCCGTTTTTAACACTGTCTCGCTATGTTAAATGGGTTTAACATAGCGAGCTTTTAAGATAAGCAACGGAGATCTCCGCTGCTTATTTTAAAGTTGTCTAGCCATGTTAAACCCATTTAACATAGCGAGACAGTGTTTAAAACGAAGTTATTAATGGAAAAGTCCGGCGACGGACCTTTTTCCATTAGTATAACTCGATTTACAACGGGCACGCTGGCCAATCAGCGTGCACGTTTTGGGGGGATCATGGTATAATATACATTAACAGACATTAACAATGTACATTAACAGTTACACCTTCATTTACATTCATATGGAACCAAGGGACACTATTACTATATAAAAGATACTAATGCAGTACTAAATGTTGAACCTTGAGCAATTTAAGAGGTGGATTAGTAGATTTTTCTAATACATAATAGATTGTGTGATTAGTGATTAGGAATTTAAAGAAATTCAAAGAATTGGAGGTGAGAGAAGAAATGAAGTAGGGAGGGAAATGTTAATATTGTAGTTAAGTGGTGGTGTATAAAGCAGGTTCATTGATTTATATATATATATATATATATATATATATACTATATATATATATATATATATATATATATATATATATATATATATATATATATATATATATATATATATATATATATATATATATATATATATATATATATAAAGGTTATATTAGAAGTATACAGATGGGGCAAGTAGTGTCAAATATATATACATATATATATATATATATATATATATATATATATATATATATTATAAAGGTTATATTGAAGTATACAGATGGGGACAAGTAGTGTCAAATATATATATATATATATATATATATATATATATATATATTATAAAGGTTATATTAGAAGTATACAGATGGGGGCAAGTAGTGTCAAATATATATATATATATATATATATATATATATATATATATATTATAAAGGTTATATTGAAGTATACAGACGGGGACAAGTAGTGTCAAATATATATATATATATATATATACCTATATATATATATATATATATATATATTATAAAGATTATATAAGTAGTATACAGATGGGGGCAAGTAGTGTCAAATATATATATATATATATTATAAAGCTTATATTGGAAGTATACAGATGGAGGACAAGTAGTGTCAAATATATATATATATATATATATATATATATATATATATTATAAAGGTTATATTAGAAGTATACAGATGGGAGCAAGTAGTGTCAAATATATATATATATATATATATATATATATATATATATATATATATATATATATATGAACCAAACAAATCCCAGAACTGGCTGAAGGTATAGTCCACAAATGAAATGAACAAAGTTTGGCAAAAACGATCAAATAACAGCCAAAAACTGCCAAATGTAAAATCAAAGAATCCAAGTTTTAATCGATGTGAGCGCTTTCGCGGTTCACCCGCTTCATCAGACATACATAAAAATGGCATCACTTCCTTCATTAAATAGTTCAAATATGCATATGTCATATCCTGTTAAAATTTTAAAGACACAACACCGCTAAAAAATGTATGACAAAAAGTGTCAGATAAAAATACTTATCAAACAATACATTAAATAAAAATGAAAATTATCAAAAAATACACATTATCTGAGCGATCTAGCTTTCAACACAGGTTTTAATGGCACATGATCGTTCAGGCCCCTGCCTCGATGTGCCGCTAACCTTAATATCCATCTGATCTCAGAAAGCTCTGTAATATTCACTAGATCACCTCCTCTTGGACTTTCAAAATGAACACAAAGGACCTGAAACAAAAAAACAAAAAAACATGTCCTGCAAAAGACAGCATATGTTTGGCTATAGCACTATATGTCTCCAGTCTATTAAAGCAATATAGATGGTCCCTTATACGCTCACGTAGGGAGCGATTCGTTTTGCCAACATAGAACATATAGCACTGTTGGCAACATGCCACATAGACTATATTCTTAGTGCTACAATCTGAATAACATCTAAGATCCCAAAGGCGTCCATCATTTGGATTTCTAAAAAACCTGGAAGTATCAATATATGCGCATTGGTGGCTTTTGTACAGCAGGTGATATGTGACAATTGGAACATTCTTACTGCCAATAGTGATACACAGCGCGTTGTTGGGAACTGCCCACATTATGTCTTCAGTAATCTGAAGAACCTTAAACAGCATCTTTGTTTTCCCAAGTTGTCTCTTAACGTGTTCAATGATAGACCAGTCTATGATCTAGGGACACATAAATGTGGGTCTTGCCACCAATGCGCATATATTGACACTTCCAGGTTTTTTAGAAATCCAAATGATGGACGCCTTTGGGATCTTAGATGTTATTCAGATTGTAGCACTAAGAATATAGTCTATGTGGCATGTTGCCAACAGTGCTATATGTTTTATGTTGAACGAATCGCTCCCTACGTGAGCGTATAAGGGACCATCTATATTGCTTTAATAGACTGGAGACATATAGTGCTATAGCCAAACATATGCTGTCTTTTGCAGGACATGTTTTTTTGTTTCAGGTCCTTTGTGTTCATTTTGAAAGTCCAAGAGGAGGTGATCTAGTGAATATTACAGAGCTTGAGATCAGATGGATATTAAGGTTAGCGGCACATCGAGGCAGGGGCCTGAACGATCATGTGCCGTTAAAACCTGTGTTGAAAGCTAGATCGCTCAGATAATGTATATTTTTTGATAATTTTCATTTTTATTTAATGTATTGTTTGATAAGTATTTTTATCTGACACTTTTTGTCATACATTTTTTAGCGGTGTTGTGTCTTTAAAATTTTAACAGGATATGACATATGCATATTTGAACTATTTAATGAAGGAAGTGATGCCATTTTTATGTATGTCTGATGAAGCGGGTGAACCGCGCGCAGCCTACATCGATTAAAACTTGGATTCTTTGATTTTACATTTGGCAGTTTTTGGCTGTTATTTGATCGTTTTGCCAAACTTTGTTCATTTCATTTGTGGACTATACCTTCAGCCAGTTCTGGGATTTGTTTGGTTCATACCTTGCTGAGGTTTCTGGGTTTGTTTTAGTATATATATATATATATATATATATATATATATATATATATATATATATATACATATTATATTATAAAGGTTATATTAGAAGTATACAGATGGGGGGCAAGTAGTGTCAAATATATATATATATATATATATATATATATATGTGTATATATAGATCTTATAAAGGTTATATTAGAAGTATAGATATGGGGGGGGGCAAGTAGTTTCAAAAAACTATGTGTCTGGCTGAGAGATGCTAGTAAACTATTCAGGTATTGGTGAAGACTAGTTGTGGGACATAACATTCTGAATGAACAGAAATGGGTTGTCAGTATGGCAAGCTGAAAGTAGTGGTGGGGTTTATCCAGGAGCAGATCCATTGATTTGATTGGTGAAGTTTTAGTTTTGTTTTAGATGAGTTTGTATTCAGAATGGATTTCAGTGGTAGTGGGATGTGGTTCTATAGTTTAACTGTACTGTTTGAATATAGACAGTCACTTTTAGTATTAGATGATTTACTTATAGTGATTCGTGATTTTTCTCTAGTGTGTAAAATTCAATTAGGATAGTGATGTATTAAGTTGTTAAGGGCTGGGCAATTTTCTGGCTTATAAGAGAAGTCTGTGTATTGTAGTTAGCTGAGAGATAACTTAGTGGTGTGGTAGTTCTAACTAGTTTAATTCTCTGAGAGCTGGGCAGTGATGCGTTTCATTGCTGTAGTTTAGTGCAATGTTGACTATTTTATTATAACATGCTCAGGTATGGTCAGCTGTGAGACCTGAAGGTTAGTGAAGATTTGAGCAGTATAGAGGATGGTAGTAAAAAAGTTGAGGTCATACATCTTCTGGCTATGACAGTGAGGTAGGTTTTTACTCTGTATACTCTGTCTAGTTTTTGATGATCTTTTTTAACCACGTGTGATAGATTGTGGTTGAATTTCAACTGGTCATCCATGATTGCATCCATTAATTTTGTGTGATTTACTATCATTTCTATCATGATATTGTTGGTAGAGATGATAGTGAATATTGTAGTTTTGATACAGGTGTTTTGTAGGAAAGAGCAGTGATTTAGTTTTTTGATGGTTTTATAGTAGTTGTGAATTATTTATCCATGTTTCAGTCAATAAGAAGGACTGTTATGTAAGGTCTTGGTGTTCAGAGAGGGATTTGGTACAGCAGATTACGTTGAGTCATCAGCATATTGAACTGGGATAATATTTTTTGTACTAGTTTAGAAGTCGTTGATGAATATGTTGAAAAGTATGAGACATAGTATAGACCCTTGTAGGACACCTCTAGCCCAGTGGGTAGAAATATCCATGACAAAAGCTATAAAAAAACCCTGTCAAACAAATTGAATCCAGTTTTATGACTTGGTTACAGGATGGATTTATATTTTTGGGTTGCACATGCTGAATGTCGAGTATTATAATAGTGATATTCAGAAAGTAAAATCCAAAAAAATGGAACAAAAAAAGACTTTTGTTTTGCTGAGGGCAAGCCCCCTGCATCCCTGTGTAGAGGGCTGTGCCCAATAACCCCTGCTAATTATATATACTAACTCCAAGATCACAGTACAGTGCATAGAGGACCAATCTCATGATCCCCGCTGTACTACAGTCACACACTGCAAGCTTCCCGTTTCTTCCTGTACTTCGACATTTCAGACGTTGACATTCAGGTTTTAATGTTATGACTCTCGGTGTTAACGCTCATCATGTACCCTAAAGAAAACCTTGATAAGGGAGAACCAGTTAATGTAGTCTGCTTACATTTCAGCAAGTGCTTTGACTTGGCCTCACACAGATGGCTGTTAGGAATACTAGAGTAACTCGGGTGGGATCAGGACTAAGGAATTAGATTGAAACATAGCTGAATGGTAGGACACAGGCTTGTAAAACGAGCAGTGATATCAAGAGGAAGGAAAGTGATGTGCAAATACAACAGTCCTGAGTGTTTTACTTTTCACTGTTTGTTTCAGGTATATATAAAGGAACAGAGAATAGGATCAAATTATTTTCTGATAATACAAATTTAAGCACAGTAGCAAAGGATGGGGACAATTTCCTAAGGCTAACAAAGAGGGCAAAAAATGTGGCAACTGAAATTTACAGCAGTCAAATGCAAAGTACTGCACCTGGGTTACAACAATGCATGTGAGAAGGCTCCATGCAACTGGGTAGTGTAACTGATAAGAGAAGAGGAGGACAATTATTGGAAGCAGTGACCACATTTGGAATGGGCAGCCAAGTACTGAATGAAATGGCAGTGGCAGCAGCCAGCAGAATACTGGGGCATATCCTCAGAGGAACAGATTCCTGAAGCAAAGAGGTATGGCGGTAATACTTCTACTATACTGGAACCTAGTGAGGCCATGCCTTGAGTACTGTGTGCAGTTTTGGAGGCCTTGCAAGGAGAGAGACATTGGGTTACAGTAAAGAGTCCAGATGGAAGCCACCAGAAGTGTGTTGAGGAAGATGTGGAAGTGATGTGATCAGAGGAATAGTGGACCTGAAGCTCTTTTTGCAAATGACTTGAAGAGACATGGACATGATATAGGTACATGAGGTCGTGTTAGAGAAATGTGAAGGAGCTGACTTGAATAGGAAAGGAAGGGGAGATGAGGAGCAGGTGTTGACAGCAGGTTGTAGGGACTGATTTTGATCTGCAAAAACACTTCTTCACGGAAGAAGTTCTGGTTGTGTGGAAGGTACTGTCAGAGTGGCTGATGGATAAGGAAATCATGGAGGTATTCAGGAGAGCTTGTGACAGATGGTGAAGAAATTAAGGAGAAGACTGGAAACGGGAAAAGAATGCTGAATGCAGTTAATGGGAAGGCTAGCTAGGCTAACTGTCTTCCACTTCCACTAACCATATGTTATGCAATGGTCTTTATATGAATAGTTATAAAGAAAGGAAGCAAAGTAGATGTAAAGTATCACAGAGAAACCAGGAGCATGAAAGTGTGTGCATATATATATATATATATATATATATATATATATATATATATATATATATATATATATATATATATATAATGGCATGTGATGTGGATGATACAACCTAAAAAATGCAAGACTGATGACATATATCTACATAGAAGTATACTTACATAAAGAGGGTATGGATGAATGAAGCAGCCTTCTGGAAGAAGTAGCTTTGACAAAAAATAATGAAGTAATTTAAGCTTGCATAAAGAAGAGAATTAGTTAAGGGGTAGAAAAATGAACTGTTAATTAAAATTAGATGTACAGCTTATTGAAAAGTAGAGGAGATCAGCAGATTGGGCAGACCACTCTCTCTTTATCTACAGCTGTGTAAGCTCTGATGCCAAGCTTCATCTGGCATTGAGTACAACATTTATTTGTCAGTGAGTGTGTGTTTGCGTGCATACTTACGTGTGTACAAACTTTTATCCAAGTACCTTATATGAATCATATACTGTTCTGTTATTCAGAAAGTTACGGCAAAATGACAATGCGGGGAAAACCCAATGATACAGGTGAAACAAAGCCAAGTGTGTGTTCAGTATCATTTATTCTTATGATGTTAATAGCAAGTTTCACAAAAAATTAATGCAAATCTTAAAATTGGTTTAGTCCAATAATATTTTCCCATTATACACCCATAGATGTATTGCGCCTTATTTGCACTGCATTATCTCTTTTTCTGGCATTACAGATATTATGTCTGGCAGCTGATTAGATATTCAGGTTAGACATGATGTCATATCAGTGATCATCGTCATCAGCCCCCATTTTTCCCATTTTTTCTACATGGGGTTGGGGTATCATGTTAACTGTGTCCAACTCTCTCGATTCAGTGCCACACTCCTGCCTTCTTCAACACTCATGCCTGACTGTCGCAGATCTTCTTTCACACAATCCATCCACCTCTTTGCTGGACATCCTTGCTTCCTCTTACATTCTTCCTGTCTGTCCCAGATCTTTCTTCCCAGATTGTCTTCTGCTTTTCTGCATGTGTCCAAACCACCGTAATCTGTCCTCTTTGATCTTTTCTGCAATTGGAGCTACCTTGGCTTCTGCTCTTATGTTCTCATTTCTTCGTCTGTCCCATAGTGTGCATCCTACTACCCTTCTCAGGCACTTAATTTCCATCACCTCTAGCTTCTTCAACTGTTCTGCCTTTACTGGCCAGGTTTCTGTACCATACAGTAGTACTGGTTGCACCACTGTCTTGTACACATTACTTTTCAGCTTCTTTGGCATTCTTCTGTCATATACTTCACCTGATACTCTATGCCAGTTGACTGCAGCCCCTCTGATTCTAGCAAGTCATATCACTGATTTCACTTTATTGGTGAGGTACAATGATATATCAGTTTATACACAGAGTACAGCAATCTGCATTTCACACAATGCTTTAATGTCAGCTGCATTCATATAAGGTGAAAGAAGAGAAATGTTGACTACTCAAAACGTTCAAAAAAATTTTAGGTAGTGCATTCATTTTCTGGGCATTTACTATTAGTGCTATTAAAGTGAACTGACCTTGGCTGATGTACATATTGGTGTGTTTGCCATTGTTGCTGTTATAACTCATGGACTCTGCCAGTCCCTGTGCTTCAACATTCTCATGACACCTGTTTGTGCCACAGTGTTGGAATAACTATAGTTAACATCTTCCCTGCATTAGTATTTCTCCTGGCTGGAGTAATCTTGAAGATTAGGTCCTTTTCCACGTGTGGAAGTGTTTAGACGAAATACCTCTGCAGTTTTGCAGTAAGCTGCATATTGATTAGCTCCTCCCCTTTAATTTTTTTGCAGAATGTATTCATGCCCTGCTATGTGTCTAGTTTAATATACACTCTGCGTACATAACCTTTAAAGATAATAGGACAATTGTCCAGATGGTGTATCTATAATGAAGTTTATGCTTTGTGTCTCCATAAATCCCAGGCTCTGATATTTATTTTATTTGTGCAATAGGCATGATATCAATAAGAAAAACTAGTAGAAATTTCCCCTTGCAGTGTGATATGTAAGGTTATATAGCATAGATTTTGTCAGTGTGTTTCATGACAGCCTGAAAAAAGCAAAAAGAAAGAAAGATAAATGTGTTAAGATACAGCGAGACAGAGGACAGTCAAACTAAAGGTTTCTTTATCATGGGATTCTTAACTATTTTTAGAGGGGATACTTATAGTCACAGGTTAACATTTTCATTTAATTATTATTATTTTTCTTTTTATATGAGCAAGATTCACAGTGCACAAATGTTTTCTTTTGGGAATAAACACCAAGTCATAAAGCATGAAAGCAGAGAATGAAAGGCTCATATATGGGTTTCATGGTTACAGCTTTTATCAGAGAGCAGCCTTCACTCTCTATGCTGTAATGCATGCAGTGTGAATTGATTCTAATTTAAAGATAAAAGCAGTGAGAAACAGGATAAAGTATTCTGTCAAATAGTACATTACATTCTTGTACAGCTATCCACCTAAATAAACCTCCTTCCTACCCAAATCTAATAGTTAAACATATCACTTAAACATAAAAAGACTGTAGCCAGTCAGCTGCAAATATGTAAAATATTATTAAAGTATAAAATGAGCAAACCCAGTACTTACCTGATACCTTAAAAATATGTTTAAAATCATATCATGCTATACTAGAAAATTATCAAGAAGACAGATCATTCATTAAGACTTGTGGAATTGATAGCTATGATTTACAGTTTTATTTATTTATTTATTTATTTATTTTATTACATCTGTTTACCAGAAAAGTCCACTGGGCCTAAAAGAGCCCAATTTCAGTGGAGGCCCGAGGAAAAAAGCTCCAACAAGAACCTAGATGCAGAAAAAATATAAACATTAATTGGTACAGAAGTAGAAACAGTGTTACACATAGTAATTGCAGTAATAAATACAGAATATATACATAAAAGCAGGAATCTAGTTGGTTTGATTACAGTAATATATACAGAAAATATACATTAAAGTAGGAATTTGGTTGGTTGCCAGATTAATTCAATCATAGAGGTATAAACAGAGATATATTAACATCATATGGTCGAAGACTAGATGATCGAAGTTTCAAAACTTCACATGTTCTGAATGGAGATCGCCAGACAGCGCAGAATGGGGAATTTACCATTTACCTCACTGTAGTGTGATCTCAGAGTTGGTATATTTAAGTTGCAGGGGGTGTGGAGGGTGCAGGGGGACTTTCCCCTGCAAAAACGTAAAAGAAAACTTTTTTTTCCCTTAATTTGATGTTTGATGTTTCAAAACTTTGATCATCTGGTCTTCGACAATATGATGTTCAATGTTTTGAAACTTCGATGATCTGAAGTAGACACATATCCATATATGTATACACAGCATTATGCAGCCTTTCTGGAAAATAAGCTGTCCACAGAAAATCCCAGACTGTAGACCTCACTTACACTCCAATTCCATCTCTGTATTGTTCGTAACTGAAAGGTTCCTAGGTGAATACTAAACTAACTCCCCTGAAGGGCCATTTTAAGCCTAGCCAATGACCCTGCAGAATCAAACTCCGCACCTTGTGTCTATAAGGTGAAGACCTTATCCACTATGCCAAA
>NC_056737.1:451845881-451988381 GCF_019279795.1 Protopterus annectens | reverse complement strand
TATATATATATGTATGTATATGGGTACGTATCACTTCACCTAAAACTCATTTCACCTAAATTCATTTCACCAAGAGCATATCACCTAAAGTTCATTTCACCTAAAACTCATTTCACCAAAAACTCATTTCACTGACAAGTAGTACAATAAGGCAAATCAAAGGTATGTGACCTTTTTCTCACTGTAGTGCGATCCTGGTGTTAGTATATATATATACATATATATATATATATATATATATATATATATATATATATATATATATATATATATTTATATATATAGTAAGGGGGGTGTGGGGGTGTGGGGGCATAACTCCCCACCTAGTTGTCTTTTTCCAAATAATGTAAAACAAAACCAGACAACATAAAACCGCACCCCCCAACTATATATACTAACACCAGGATCACACTATAGTGAGGAAAAGGACATATACCTTTGATTTGGCTTATTGTACTACTTGTCAGTGAAATGAGTTTTAGGTGAAATGAGTTTTAGGTGAAGTGATGTGTACCTATATATATATATATATATATATATATATATATATATATATGCAGTAGCGTTGTCGCCTCACAGTAAGATGTTGTCCTGTTCAATTCTCAGCTAAAGCATCTTCTGTGTGGAGACATGCGTGAATCGGTGTACCTTTGTTGAAGGTTGTGCATCAGGGCTTGCAACTTGGCACGGAAAAATCTACTGCCAATCATTAGAGGACCGGAGTTCTGCTGTGGCGACCCATAACCGGGAAAAGCCGAAAGACCCAACAACAAATATATATATATATATATATATATATATATATATATATATATATATATATTCAGTATATAACCTCGAAATGCTGAAATATCGAATTTCAGTATCTCGAGACTATAAAACCGAATTCACAAAACACCGACAAACAAAAACCGCAAAACCACATAACCGAAAACACCGCACACACTACACTAAACATACAACACAACACCCACATCACAACATAAACAAAAAAACAACACACATACATATATACATGCATGCGTATACACACACACACACACACACACGTGCGTGCGCACTCATATATGATGTAAAATTCCTTTTAAACCAGTCCCTTCTTTATTATATTTTCTGTGTTGTCTCTCTAAAAAGTACATCCCTCTTATGTTTTGCTGTTTTGAGATGCTGCTGTATGAGAAAATGCTTGCCAGTGTAATTTGTTTTAATTAGTATCGTGCATTTCATTCAGCCGATTCTATTCAGAGTATAGGGACTTAGTTCAGTAGACTATTAGCTATCCTAATTAATTATTGTCAGGTAAGCCATTGCAGTTCCCTAATGAGCATGTAGTTTGATAACTCACCACTCTAGTCTGCTTTCCTTTTTTTCCTTAATGTTTTTTGAAAAACTCCAAAAAAAATGCTGTATATTACAAACTGCAGAGGAACTGGAAATTCTGCATTGTTTTAAATGAGAACAAGCTTGTAATGTTGCAGTCTGATTTGACATACTGCTATGTTCTTTATGTCACACTTGTAAAGGACAGCATTACACAAGTGAAACAAGCATATACACTGCACTACAGTTGTGCTACCGAGAAGTGAAAGACACTGGACATGTGTAATAGTGAGCATGTGGGCACTGCATTGAATTTGTAGTTTGTATGGAATTATTAAAAAAGAAATCTGAACAGAGCCCATATTCAGACACAAACCTTGCAATTGTCTGTTACTATGAACTATGAAGTTGTCTAATTTTCAGCTAGCTAGAACTGGATACACAGACAGTGAAACAGCATGGCATCAAAGTGCTTATTGTGACCCAGTGAACAATTATTAACATTTTATGAATATGTCTCTCTTTTCCGTAACCAGCTGAGTAGCAGACTGCCTGGGTAGGGAATAACAGAAGGAGCAATTTACAGTCCAAAGAGACTGATATTTCCTACTAAATGCTCTCTAAGGAACACTTACTGGTAGCAGGATTTAAAAAGAGAGCAAGTGACCATCTTGGGCTATGTAGACTCGGCAGGTGAGCACAAGATAAGTTGATGTCCTTACATTCACTGCTGCAGTATTCTTAATAGATGGGATTCCCTGCCATGGAAGTCCAAATGTCTAGCCAGTCTATCAAAGACTACTTGTTGTTTTTAAAAGGTACGCCGAACATCAGCCAAACACTCCTTGTGTAGCATAGGGCATAAAGGTGATGTTCAGTCTTACCATAATCAGAACTTCTTTGCCACCAGTCTGACCGTATCTTTTTTACCATTTACCTGTTTACCTCTGTCCATTTTCTTCCAGTTGAATGGATTTTTGTTCTCCATTGACTACCTACGCTTGTTAGCTGACTTCTATTGCAGTTTCAAATATGTGCACCATTGAGGATTTTTTTTTACTTTTTTTGTGCTTATGGTTAATACCACCCAGGAAGGGTAAATGCCATTGTGGGAGACAGATTCCCCATAAAGACTGTCCCAATAAGTGTCTTTTTTATCTAGAAGCTTCTCGTGACCATATGTCGTGTTCTGTTTGTCAGGCGTTTGTTCCAAAAACCCTTCACAGTAGACTTTCTTCCCTTTCCTTTTATCTTGAGAACCAGCATCTTAAGCTTCTCACTAAAGATAGAATGGAAGGACTCTTCTGTCCCAAGGGTCAAGCATTAGGGAAGAAGAAGGTTTGGTGACAATCTTCCTCTATCCAGGCTATGCCAGGTGTTTCTCCTGAGGTTGTTACAAATACGGAGGCTGGTGAGGTACTGGCTGGTGGCTCGTTCAATGAGGCTTTGCAGATGTGCGTCTCAGATATTCAGGGGGAACCATGGTTAATTTTTTCCCGAGGGGCCTAGGGAAGTTCCTCAGTTTTTAGTTGTGGAAGGAGTTCCTACTATGGTTCTTGACTGCTTTCCTGGGTCTGAGCCTTCTCAGTTTTGTTTTGAGGGGATGTTCCCTTAAAAAAAGAAACAAAAAATTAAACATGTCTTTTCTACTCTTAGGGATCCACAAAATGAGTGGCAAGCCTTCACTCAGGGGCTATTTACTGCTTTAGTGTCCTTAAAGCCTCCTCAAGGAGTTTCAGTTATTGCTCCTCCTTGATCCTCAACCCCCCTTAAAAGGCCTAGAGAACAGGATTTTTCTGAGTACGAGTCAGATTTGGATAATGAATTTCTTACTTATTCAACTCAAATGCCTTCTCCTTTAAACTATGGGTCAGACAAAGAGGAATCCATTAGTCCAGATTTTCATTTTGAGGAAATTTCCTTTGAGGACACACTCTCTAGGATTATGGATTTTTTAAAGTGGGATTGTGCTCAGGTCTCTGATATCCATAAGAGGTACTATGAGTTGCTACAGTTGGAATCCACTAAACCTGCGGCTATTCTTCCTGTTTTGGCTGCTTTACTGGATGCTTTTTCCAATCCTCTCATGACCCTGATTCTCTGCCCCCTGCTCCCAAGAAGCCTAACAGGTTTTATAGGGTGTCTGAGGATTGTTCTTTCCTATATAAATGTCCTGCTGCTGCCCCCTCTGTCATGTCTGTAGCCTCTGATAAGCCATCTCAGTTGCTTCTTTTGCCCAAGTTATTGCCTTCTGACAAGGGTAGAAGAACTATGGAAAGGATGGGTAAGAAGATTTGCACTCCTGCTACCCTAGCTTTTAGGGCTATTAATTATCAGACCAATATGTCTAGGTATGTGTTGGCTCTTCTTTCTCAGGCCTTTCAACTTACTTCTGATTTTCCAGACTCTGAGGGTAAAACTTCTGTTCTTTCCTTGCTAGGGACTTCCTCTCAAGTCATTCATCATTCTATTAAATGTAGTCATGATGCAGCAGATGCCTCTTCTAGGGCTGCAGTTTTTGGTTCAGTGATGAGGAGGTATTCTTGGCTTAGGCTTCAACCTCTACCTGATGATATTAAAGCTAAGTTGATGATGGCTGCTCCTCTGGATTCCAAACATTTGCTTGGGGAAGCTGCTGCTGGTTTGTTTAAGTCCCTTCAGGATCAAGGTAAGGCCTTAGAGGAACTTAAACATGTTTGTTTCTCCTGTTCCTAAATTTCAGAGAAACTACCTTGCTAAGCCTGCCTTTGTTGGTAGGCAATCCCTCCCTTCTACTAAAGGTAAGAAGAGTAACAAACAGGCTCCTCCTGCTAAGGCTACTCAGTTTCCAAGGACTCCAAAGCTATCCTTCCCAGAGAAACCAGGTGCTGTATAACTATCCGTCTCTTCCCAGCCACATTCCTCTTTCTGTTTGCCTTTCTCTTTCTCTTCCTGTTTGACTTCAAATCTCTCATGATTCTTGGGTTTTGTTAGTTATTCATCATGGGTACTTCATAGTGTGAAAATCCTGTCCTCCTTTTATGGGTATTCCTCATCCTCCTCAGGATCAGCATCCCTTTTTCCCAGAGGGTCTTCAAAGTCTGTTGACTCAGGGCACTATTCAAGATGTGCCTGTGTCCAAAAGGGTGAAAGGGTTCTACTCCAGACTGTTTCTAGTGTCCAGAAAAGAGGACACTTGGAGACCTGTTCTAGACCTCCCTCATCTAAACACTTTTCTAAAAGTACCGTACTTATGGATGTTGTCCCTTCAGATTCTGCTTCCTCTCTTGCTCCCTCAGGCCTATATGGTGTCTCTTGATCTCAGGAGTTCTTACCTCCATATTCTGATCCATCCTCTTTTCAGGAAGACTTTGCATTTCTCTGTTGCTTCCTGCCATTTTCAGTTCTTTGCTTTGCCCTTTGGTCTTTCTACTGCCTTATGGGTGTTCACCAAATGCCTTGCTCCTGTGATTGTTTTTTGCAGGCTTCAAGGGATCCAAATATTTCCTTACTTAGATGACCTGTTGATTCAGGCGTCCTGTCCAGAGACCCTTTTGCAAAATTTTGTTTTTGCCGTTTCTCTTCTTTAGAGCCTGGGGTGCACTGTAAATTTCAAAAAATCTTCTCTGACTCCTTCTCAGATCATGCTTTTCTGGGTTGCAGGATTAAGATGGTGCCACTGCTTGCATCTCTGTTCATGGCATCCACCTTTCCGATGCTCCATTGGCCAAATTTCGCATGAGAAAGTTTCAGTGGTTTCTGAAGTCAGTGTGGCTCCAACATGCACATCATATAGACTTTATAGTTCCTCTTCTTCATTGTCTCAGACAGGAACTTCACTGCTCTGAATCCAGGGATTCCTTTTTATCCCCCCTCTTTCCTCTCAGGAACTGTTCACAGATGCTAAAAACTTGGGATGGGGAGCAGCTTTTGGCTTCCTGAAGGTACAAGAGGTGCAGTCGCCTAATCAGCAGAAGATGTCCATCAGTGCCAAAGAGATGAGAGCTCTTCTGCTGGCTCTTCAGGCCTTTCATTCTGTTTTCTCTCTAGAGCCTCTTAAGGTGTTCACAGACAATACCACAGTGATGTGGTATATCAGTAAACAGGGAGGAATGAGATCTTATCTTTTTTGCCAGCTGGCACTTCTGGTATGGGATCTTGCTGTCAAATATCAAGTGACTCTCCAGGCAGTTTATATTCCTTCCAGTTGGAACATTGTGGCAGACACTCTGAGCAGGTCCTTAACTCAATCCTGTGAATGGATGCTTCACAGGGATGCACTTCTGGACATTATCCACAAGTGGGGTACTCCTCCAGTAGATCTTTTTGACTCCCCTCTGACCAGACATCTTCTGCTGTTTTTGTGTCAGAGTCCCAGGTCCTTTGATAGGTAAGGTGGACACCCTCTCATTTTTCATGGAAGGAGATGTTTCTTTATGCATTCCCTCCCCTTCCTCTCATTCTGAAAGTCCTGTTCAAGATTCAGCAGAATGCTCCCAAAATCTTGTTGGCGACTCTGTTTTGGCCGCAACAGCACTGGTTCCCTCTACTTCTGCATCTAGCCAGGGACAATCATCACAAGTTACCTCACAGGGTGGATCTAATCACACAAGACAAGGACCTCTCATCCATCCTCACCTCTCCATGCTTCAACTGACACTGTGGGTGATAGGATTTTGATTCCTCATAGGCACCTTTTATTTAAGTATGTGCTGCAAGTCCTGCAGGAGGCCAGGAAACCTACTTCTAGGAAATCCTACTTATCAAAATGGAAGAGATTTTCTATTTGGTGTCTCCTGCTTAACCTGGGCCCACTTACTGTGGATGTTTTTTTTGGTTCTCTCTTATTTCTGTTAGTTGCTCAATGCTCATTTGGCCTATTTTTTTATTAATGGCCACTTATTAGCTATCTCTGCTTGTCTGTCTTTTTCTCCTCCTTTAGCTTCTTGATTTGAGGTGAAAAAATTTCTTAAAGGTGTCCTTAATATTAGACCTCCCAGGAAGCCTGTTCCTCCTCACTGAGATCTTAATTTTGTTTTGGAGAAGTTGACTCTGGCTCCTTTTGCACTTTCTGCTTCAGTTTCCTTACTACATTGTTCCTGGAAGACTGTTCTTTTGTTAGAGCTTACTTCTGCCAGATGGGTGTTTGAGTTGCAGGCCCTTATGGCTTGTCCTCCTTTTTTGGTTTTTCATGAGGACAGGGGTGTCCTTACTCACTAACCCTTCTTTTATGCCTAAGGTGGTTAATGAGCTATCACTGAATCAGTCTATTAATCTGCCTACTTTTTCCCCTGTCCGCAATCTGACAGTAAGAGGGTACTGCATACTTTGAGCATGCATAGGCAACTCAGGGTTTATTTGGATAAGACTAAGGCTGTAAAATCTGATCAGTTATTTGTTTCTTTGCATCCTAGATCTTTGGGGCTTGCTGTATCCAAGCAAATGAATTCTTCTTGGATTTCTAACGCTATTTCCTTTTGTTACAGTTTTCATGGCAAGAGCCTTCCTTCTTCAGTTAAAGCTCATTCTACTAGAGCTGTGGCTTCTTTCTGTGTTTTTTTTTCAAGGACGTAGATACTAAGTCTATTCTTGAAGCACCTACCTGGACTTCTGTGCATACCTTTACTAAACACTACAAGTTGGATGAAATCTCTAGAGCTAGGGCTGGTTTTGATCGTGCCGTTCTTCATGTCTTTTTAGGGGCTCTTCTGTGCCTTCCCCCTCCCAAGTTTCCTTTTGAACTTTGGCAGTCTTCCATCTGCTAAGAATGCTGCAGCAGTGAATGTAAGGACATAGTACAGTTGTGTAAAATATTACCGTAACAGTAGCTGTCCTTGCCTTCACTGCTGCAGTATTCACTCCCCTCCTTCATTGCCCTAGTTTTTTGCCTTCCTGGATGTATAGGTTACCTCTTGGGTTTCTTGGACTGTGTTTCTACTGGGGCATTCGGTTCTGAATGTGGTAGTCCTGAACGTCACCTTTATGCGCTATGCAAAGCAAGGAGCATTTGGGTGATGTTTGGCGTACCTTTTAAAAGCAGTAAGTAGTCTTTGGTAGACTGGCTGGACATTTGGGCTTCTATGGCAGGGAATCCCATCTGTTAAGAATACTGCAGCAATGAAGGCAAGGGATCTATCATTATGGTAAGGTATTACACAACTGTACTTTATTAAATAAGCACATATTCTCTGCTTCAGCCATGTTGACATTATATTATCTAAAGTTAAACATGAAACACAATCATGTTGTTAACATTTCTTCAAGTCTATTCAGTGCCTTGTTTCATCATGATTTTTACCTGTTGTTAGCAGTTGTAGTTTCCGAGTCTTCCACTAAATACTGTACTGGTAATAGGTTCATAGGTTCATAGGTTGGTACTAGGCTATCGGCCCTAAGGCCTATGCAAGCCTAGCCATAACAATTCCCTGGAAATTTCTTCCCACAATATTTACTTCTCTGGGCCCCTGTCTAGCAGGGTGACTGACATGATCCCCAGGGTGAATTTCCTATCTCCCATTCAATCATCAAGGTTCCTTTTGAAGAGGGCCAATGAGGCACTCTGCTTGACATGTATGGGCAGTCTATTCTAGAGTATGGGGAGTCTCTGGGTCAGGAACCTATCCCTCCAGCATGTTTTGTTCATTGTGATGATAAGGTTTAGATCCCTGGAGCATGTGGCTCTGAGGGATTGGGATTTCTTTAAGTGGAGCATGTCCAACAGCTCAGGGTTTGACATGGCATTGTATGTTAAGCAGAGATCGCCTCTGAGTACACGATATGCCACAGAGTATAGCTGGAGTTTTTTTAGACAGTCAGCATATGGCATCTGCTTTAGGCCTGTGATTCTTTTAGTGAGGTATTTCTGTGGCCTTTCCAGTTGTTGCAGATGTCTTGTGAGGTACATACCAAATGGGGCATTATACTCTATAATGGGTCTAATGAGGGATGAGTACAGTGGGACAATGACCTCTTTTTTCTGGATGAAAAGCCCTTAGTGATGAGGTGTGCCACATAGAAGGATTTCCTGACTGTTGTGGCGATGTGGTTATCGAAAGTGAGACCACTGTCCACTTGTGTCCCTAAGTCTCTCATCACACTTTCGATGTTTAGTGTCCTGCCACCTATGTGGTAGTTCATGGGTACATGTTTTTTCCAAAGGGGATAACTATACATTTCTTGGCATTAAGCTTGAGCCCTTGGCTCTGGCACCAGGCATCTGTTTCTGTAAGGCCCTTTTGTAGAATATCCACATAATTTGGGGATTCAATAATGGTTCCCAGTTTGCAGTCATCTACAAACTTTGTTAGCCAGAGTCCCTTAGTGTTGGCTTGTACTTCAGAGAAGTAGATGCCAAACAAGAATCGTCCCAGGACTGAACCCTGAGGTACTCCACTTGTCACTTGTCTGGAGCTGGATTCCGAGTCTGCTACTTTTACAGTCTGGGTTCTGTCAGAAAGGCAGTTGGCAACCCATTGAATAGATAATATTCATGCCCACTCTGATAACAGAACCACTTACCTCAAAGAGACGGTAACATTTCATGCATTTACCTTTCTCAAGGGACTACAGCTAATCTCTAGCTAAATGACCATGGTATCTTAGAAACACTCAAGGTGAAGCTTCACAGGACACTTCTTAATAAGGATGTGCATAGGGAATCACATGAAATCACTTGCATAATCATGATGCCTTTTTATGGTATATGTTCAGTGATTTCAGTAATTATAAAGCGCATTAAAGATTACACTTAACTATTACCATTCATTACTATTAATGTAAAGATGCAATATGTGATAAAGTGCTGAAGGATCTAATTAAAGATGCAATATGTGATAAAGTGCTGAAGGATCTAAAGTGCCATGAAAAAACTTTTTATTTATTCACACATGATAATGTATTCTTGGTAAATTTTGTGAATTGTTTTACCTTCTCTAATACTTGCAGCACTCTGCACACTTAAGGTAATTCCCATTCAAGTCAGCTAACTGGATTGTTCTACATACATATGTATATATGTAATATGTGCTTATAGAGGGACACACACACACACACACACACACACACACACACACACACACACACACACACACACACACACACACACACACACACACACACACACACACACACACACACACACACACACACACACACACACACACACACACACACACACACACACACACACACACACACACACACACACACACACACAAACACACGCACACACACACACACACACGTGTGTGTGTGTGTGTGTGTGTGTATGTATATATATATATATATATATATATATATATATATATATATATATATATATCTATATAGGGTCTATATTAGAACACCGGACTTTCAAAATTTTGAGTGTTCTAATATCGAACCCTATTAATCAAAAATTTAAAACATCGAACATACAGAACATCAAATTTTTTCCTAGGGAAAAATTTGCTGTTCCAAAACACATACACGCAACACAAGCACACCAAACAAACAGCAATCCACACACATACACCTAAACTCTTACACCTAACCCTACACTAAACTATACATACACCACTAACTATCCACTTACCTTAACCCAAACCCTAACCCTAAAGTCTGTCACTATCGCACAGTCACCTCTCCTGTGCCCTAACTCACCTACCCTGCCCTAACCTTCACGTCCCACAATTGCACACTTACCTGACCCATGCCCTAACCCTAACTCACCTAACCTGCCCTAACCCTCACGTCCACACGATCGCACACTTACCTGAACCCGACCCGTAACTTTCCACCACAGAGCTGAAAATACCAAAGCAGCAGAAACAGACAAGCAAATTCTTTCCCTAGGAAAAAGTTTGGTTTTCTGTTTCTTTGATATTTTCAGAACTCGTTTTGAAAGTTCGGTCTAATATAGATATATATATATATTTTGAAAGTTATATAGTTCTAATATAGACCCTATATATATATATATATATATATATATATATATATATATATATATATATATATACATATACATATACATACGTGTGTGTGTGTGTGTGTGTGTGTGTGTGTGTGTGTGTGTGTGTGTGTACACATACACAATTATATGCAAACACATTCAAAAAGGTTTTATAGCAAAAGTATATAGGGCAAGCAAAAGACAATACCCTTGGGCTAGGATTCAGAAAGGTTTATTGTGAGAGGGAAGGTTTAACATAGCCATATCCCCCTCATGGTAAGCCTTTATGATATATAGACAATACAGCTGTAAGAGTCGATCCAATAGTCATAGATTTGTGGACACACACAGACAGTAATTTAGCCTTTAGGTTGGGAGGGTGGCCTAATGGTTAAGGTGTTAGCCTTACAAACACAAGGTACAGGGTTTAAATCTCACAGGGGATAACTGGCTAGGCTTAAAATGGCTCGCAAGGGCAGTTAGCCAAGTACTAGCCTATGTGTCTACAGTAGTGAGGAAATCATTATATGCTGCGCAACTTACACAAAAAGGTATGACATCTGCCTCCAAGGGGATCATTTTTCCATTGTACTCAGCATTCATTAGACTTATCATTGAATACAGAGCTGAATTTGGCATTTACCTAACCAGGCACATCCAACAACTGGGACGTCCACAGAAGTTCCTTACTAAATAAGGCATAAGTAACATATCCTAAGCAGACTGCCTCAAAACCCTGTCCCTGTATTCTGTCTCCTGCCAGCTGTTTAGGGAAGATCTATGCCTGGCATGCAAAGCATTGTCAGATCCCACCCTTATGGACCTCCTGCATATCTGCAAAACAAACAGCACCAGAATTACATATTCTAAAGACTTAAACTTTGCCTGTGATACAAACAGGGCCTGCTGGACAGATAGTTATATATCCCAGAAAGTACCCCTTCAATGGAACAGGCTCGTGGTCCATGTGAAGCAGAGCTTCTCTCTAACCCAATTCAAGTGTAACTTGGGAAATTGTATGTGGAACAGGAAATTCATCCCTAGTTTGGCACCTGTGTCTCGAATGGGCACAGAGAGCCTGTAAATGGTTCATCTCCCAGGCCCCATGTTTGTAAATGCCCCCATGCCCTTATCAAGTGTAACAGAAGTTGTCAGAGATTTGGAATGCATGGCTAGGCTTAAAAAAGCTCTAGTGGTTGTTAGTGTAGTACACACCTATGAACCTGTGAACCTACTACTGGAAGAGCTGCTTGCTAATGTGGCAGTCGGGGTGGGGGGCAGTTAATGCTAATTAGACATGTTGTTCCCTGGAAATGCCAGTGACACCAAAGTTACACTGCTGAACAGTTCAGAGAATCACATAGTAGACTAAATTGTCACTGTTTGAGGAAAATGATTGCTGCCTGTCTCACCCATTCATTCCAATGGGAGCAGTCACGATGCTGGTAAGTTCAGTGAGGATTTGGGGTGGAACTGTATTAGTGTGTATTTGTGTTAGAACATGTGTGTGTTTGTGCATCTGAGCATGCTCACATGCTTGCTTGTAGGGGCATGAACGAAGCTTCAAGAATATGTTTCTGTATGTGTGTATATGTGTGCATGCGTGCATGTGTGTCTGCCTAGCTGATCGTATTGGGGGGTTATGTAGGCAACTGAGTATCTGGATGTGTGTGTGTGTGTGTGTGTGTGTGTGTGTGTGTGTGTGTGTGTGTGTGTGTGTGTGTGTGTGTGTGCCTGTTAGAGCATGCATGTGTGTAAATGGATAAGTGTTTTGGTGAGTGTTGTCAGCTTGATGACTGGTTGTATATTTGGGAATGTTTTAGAAAATGTGTTCTCTGTTTGTGTGTGTGTGTGTGTGTGTGTGTGTGTGTGTGTGTGTGTGTGTGTGTGTGTGTGTGTGTCTGTGTGTGCGTGTGCTGTGCATGTGCATGCGTGTGTGTGTGTGTGTGTGTGTGTGTGTGTGTGTGTGTGTGTGTGTGTGTGTGTGTTTGTGTGCGCACGCGCATATGTCAGTGTAGGTGGGTAGCTTTCCCAACAAGATGCATGCACTGCTAGGGAAAAATCTACCGTAGTCATATCTGACAGCTCTAGTATTATCTAAAGGGTGATTCAAAGGCATGCAGATGAGAGAATCATAAAGTCTTTCTTACTATGTCCACAGCTGTCTTAGAAGTGTATATTCTCACTTTCACAGAAAATGACCTACCTGTGGTAGACAATTTCTGTAAATGGTGACGTTGTTTCTGAATCAAATGGTCTGCGAAAAAAAATTACAAAACTGCCTTGAGGAAGGCTTCATGGGTGATATATAGATGACCTGTTAAGGACATACAAATGTTTCAACACAATGGCAAGTGTATTTGTTTTAGGTCGTGTGTACATGTGTATATATATGTGTGTGTGTGTGTGTGTGTGTGTGTGTGTGTGTGTGTGTGTGTGTGTGTGTGTGTGTGTACATATGCTTGTCTATAGGGGCATGAATGAAGCTTCAATAAAGAGAGTGTGTGTGTGTGTGTGTGTGTGTGTGTGTGTGTGTGTGTGTGTGTGTGTGTGTGTGTGTGTGTGTGTGTGCGCGTGTGTGCACACTTACATGTGGGTATGTGTCTAAGTGTCTGCCTAGCTGATCCCACTCATGGGGTTATAGGTTCATAGGTGTTTACCAGGCTAACAACCACAAGGGCCTTTTTAAGACCAGCCATGCATCCTAAATCTCTGACAAGTTCTGATACCCTTGTTAAGTGTAAGCATGGGCTTGGGAGATGAACCATTTACAGGTTACCTGAGTCCATTAAAGACATAGGATGAATTTCCGGTTTTCCATCCAGTTGTCCAAGTTGTACTTGAATTGGGTTAGGGAGGAACTCTGCTTTACATGGATGGGGAGTCTGTTCCATATACGGGGTAGTGTCTGGGATACATATCTATCTCTCCAGCAGGTCCTATTTATATCACAGGCAAGGTTTAATTCTTTAGAATGGGTAATTCTGGTGCTGTTTGTTTGTGGTGATGTGGGAGGTCCATCATATTAAGTGTTAATAAAGGATTTTCAACTGGATTTCCCTTTCTTCAACCATCCCTACCAGATACTTGAAGCTGTTAATCTGTTCCACTTTTTTTCACAGTTTCCAGCATTTTCACGCAATGTGATAGAGTTTGATACTTCTATACCATCCACAGATGTGAATGTCCCCTTTGTTCTTTTACACAAGTATTAAAATGCTAATTTTCCAGTCATCCAGGATATTTATTTTTCTGCATACTACTGTGAGTACCTTCAAGAGTCATTTCTTACTTTACTCACCCAACGTCTTGATCATATTTGCCTGACCTCCTCTGAGCCTGCTACTTTCCTTGACACCATTTTCCCTAGTGCTGTTCTTACTTCATCTAGAGTGATGCTCCTTCCTTTTTCATTGTAGACTATGTATGGGGGCAGTACAGCTTTTTTAGTGTAGTGTTTTCTTTTTTCAGAAGCTGCTGGACTTACTCCTTCCATTTGCCTTTGATGTCATGTGGTCTGGTGAGCAGGTTATTGCTGGCATCCCTTATGAATGGTGTCTGATGACTATCTTCTTTATGTTTCTGTCTTTGCTTTGCAACCTCATAGTTTTTTGTGTCATCTGCCAAGTTACTTTCCAGAAGCTGATGCACTGCTTCTGTTGATTTGCTTTGTTTCTATGACCACTCTTTAGACTCTTTGTTAGCCAATCAGTATTTCTTCTTCATGAGGTCCATCTTTTCTGCCATATTTTCATGTACTCCTTCTTTCCTTTGATAACATCCTGGACGTTTTTGTGGTGGAAGCACTTAAGATACAAATTTTCCCCTTTGTTTGTTTTTTTAGTGATCCCAGTGGTCCCAGTGATACTTACGAATAAGAATTTATGTCCTTCTTTTAGTGTGAGTGGGTTGCATCTGTACAGCTTGTGCAGAGCATGTGAACAATTTCTAAAATCTGATCATTGGGGTCAATCCATTACTCTATCAAATGTTGTAATACACACATAAATAAATCAATTCAGTGAAAGAATGATATATACTGACATGACTTTTGTATAGGATTTTGTGTACAGTCTGCTTTGATCTCTGCGAGTGTCTGTATGTGTGCTTGTGTGCGCATGTGTGCATGTGTCTGTATGTGCTTTAGTTCTGTTATTCTAAATATTTCAGAAAGCATTTCCATAAAAATAATCTGATAATGCAAGAAACAGCTTTAATGACAGGGCCAAAATATATATATGTTTGCTGACTGGAATGGTGTAGTTATTGTTTTATTTTTCATTTTATTGTTGGCATATTTTTGTATTATATGTTACAGGGATATGTTGTGTATGTATTTGTGTGGTGGAGAGATTTCTCTGACAATATCCTTTTGAAGAAATATTGTGCCTTGTATAACTGGAGTTTCTTGTTCCTGTGGATTTGTTTAGCTTTGTTGTCAAAGTAAATCAGCATGCCATCTTTGATAAATTTATGGCTGTCTGACTAGTGCTCTCTATAAAATGAACTATGAAAAAAAGTTCTCAGCGAAGTCCATCCATCCATCACCCCTTTTTCCCATTTTTGCACATGGGATCAGGGTGTCACTTCAACAGGGACAATCATATAGAGCCAAGGTTTACTAAACCTGGTGCTTAACCCTGCCATAGTCCTTCTTCTACACCACACACTCACACCTATGTCCAATTTAGAGTATCCAATCCACCTACTGCATGTCTTTGGAATGTGGGAAGAAATTGGAATACCCATAGGAAGACAGGGAGGACATGCATACTCCATGCAAAAGGCATCCCTGACAAGAATCAAACCAAGGAACCTGTTGCTATGAGGTAACAATGCTACCCACTGTGTCACTGTGCCCTTCATGATAGAAATTAAGTTGTAGTGCTTTTTTCCTTCAATTAAATGTTGGTGTTGCTTATATCTTGTTTAGAAATCATTACAGAATCATGGCAGTTAACTTGAAGACGACCATTTTGGTGAGCTGCAAACTGATGGGTGAACATTTCAAAGGGTCTCTGCTATCCGGCAATCCTACTCCAGTTTAAATCCCAGCTTCACCACCCTATGACAATGTACAAGGGGTGGATTATTCCATAGACTACCTGGTACTATGCCAGTACCACAACTCTGTGGCAAACCAGTAAAAAGTAGTGACATTCTGTAACATTCTGTCTATGTTAATCTTATGAACTCTTGCTGTAATATTCTGGTTAAGTGAATCTCATGAATTGTTACTGGTGTAATGTGATGACTAATAACTCCTCGCACATGCACAGTTGACTGTTGACATTTGCTTTGTCGACCTTTTGTGATCGAGATTCTTGCCGTCGATATTTTGCTGTTGATCATGCACACACACACACACACACACACACACACACACACATATATATATATATATATATATATATATATATATATATATATATATATATATATATATATATATACATACATACACATTTTTTACAGCATTTCAGACACATTTCAAATGTAAATGTCAGTGTGCCTTTGTATGAGAGTAAATAAGGAGTTATGTTTGCTTGGCATTTTGGTAATTATATTTCTAGACTTAGCAGGGGAATATAAAATATCATGCTTGGCTTGATCTGTAGAGAAAGCAAAGCACATTGGTAATATGCATAAACAGCATTAAGAAACAAAATAATAATTCATACTCTGCAATATTTATTCTTCTGTGTATGAGAAAAAAACACTGGGTGGAATTCATAAACAATTAAATAACTGCTTAAATCTGCACAAAATACATACTCTGTAGTGGAAAGCTAGATAGCACTATCTCAAAATGGTTGTCATGCATAAAGTTACTAGCGTAACACACACACACACACACACACACACACACACACACACACACACACACACACACACACACACACACACACACACACACACACACACACACTGTAGCAGTAAACTATGATCAAATGCCTTGTAACAGTTTTAAATATTAGACTATGCCTAACAAGACAGCTACTCCATAATAAAATAGCCCTATAACAGTTGTATAAGTGGATCAGAGAACAAATAATTATAATAAAAATTCTGCTTTATGATCCCTGCATGATGCAGAAGGTCCACGTTTTATAAACTTGCTTTAGCAGCATTAAGAGTAAAGTTGCTGTACAAGATGACAGTTGAGGGGAATTAAAGTTAGTGTTATTAACAGCAGTTACAGCATAATAAATGTATGGAGTCTGGGACTTTTGAAACCCTGAGGATCTCACAACTACAATGCTCAAGAACAGTGAATGTAGGCTCCTTCTTGATCTTCAGCAAAATGATTAGCTAGTGTTTCAAAATATGGCAGTTTAGATGCAAACATTTAAAAAAGTGGCCGAGACAAAATGAAGTGTGACTCCATCTGTGATTGCTAGCTGTAATTTTTGACATCTTATTAGCAAACTCAGAGATTTACAATCTCAGCATAAAGTACCCATTAGAAATAACCAATATAACAGACTAAACTGGCTGAAAAGTACCTGTGTATATATATGAAAACATATTACAAAAAGGAAAGTGGTACTGATGAAGGAAGTTAAGAGCACCAGCATACATAGTCAGGTTGTCACTAATGAATCAAATAGTCTGATATGTGTTCGATTTGTTTAGGGAGCTGAAATAAGCTTATATAAGGAACATGGCTGAGCCCACTGCCTGGCATACTGCATACTTGTACCCAGAAAGAACTGAGAGTTCGAATACATCTTGTTCAGAAGTGTACACTTTAGTTGACTAACGAACTATTGAGATCACGTTGATGATCAGCATATTTGTGTTAGATATACATTTTCATCGTCATTTAAACAAGTGCATAAAAGTACAAAAGACAGCAGTGCTTCATTTCAAGGTTTTAATCCTGTTAGTCAGATCTCACCATTTATTACCATCACAAATACCATCACATCCTTCTGCATGTTAATGTGACATCCAGCAGCTGGTCTGATCAGGTTACTTCAGTATAGTTCTATGGAACAGGTAAGACTCAGAACCCTAGAAGTTTTTTTGTCTGGACACTATTGCTGACTTAGCATTTTTGAGTTGATTCAGTAAAACCGTTATTACCGTTAACCATTGACAGTGATCAGAGCATTGAGTCATTGAGTGACAACATGTCAGCATTTATTTACCTCAGAAAAATGATTGTTATTAAAAAGTTTTGCAACAGTTCTGTAACAATGTCACTGGTCAGTGATTCAGGAACAGCAGCTCCACAAGGGAGTCAATTTCAGCTCAGGAATAGTTTGTAAATATCCCAGAACACAAAATGTAAAATTACTGCTGCATCCACATATGTCTAGCTGCCGCCATCTTGGACAAATTACACCAATGCATATTTGTTAGCTACCTTGCACACATCTTATATTGTAAGCAGAGGAGGTACAGCAGTGGTACTGTAGTCTTATTATTAACTTCCTCAGTTACTAGATGTAGGCCCCCTACTACCTGCTCCTCACTCTCCTCTAATCTTGCCTCCCATTTGTACAGAAAAATCTCAGTCCATGTCTACAACGCTGTTGGGTTCCACAACCACATGAGCATGGCTGTACTAGCACATTTGGTGTGGCATGGGGGAACCACACTAAATGTATTGCAAAATTCATGCACAGTACAATACAAGTATATCATACATTTCACACTGGTTAATTCCGAATATACATAATGATCAATTTCATACATGCCTATATGCATGGACATCTTCATGTTCTGCTTACCTGACATGCTAGTGACATCATATTCAGTGACAGGTAAAAGTTGTATGCAGGGAGGCTATAGTCCAGGAAGAGGACATTGTAGATGAACCACAGAAGATGTAGGCAGCTGTTACGCACTCGTTGCCAGTAGTAAAAATGTCTTGAGAGCTATATGGTGAGCATGTAGGAGTCTGAGTTTCAGATATGTTTGGAACAAAGTGCAGTCTCGTGGGCTTAATCTTATTTTATGAACAGAAAGTACTGGCTTCTGCTATATCCACAGTGATTTTTATTTTTTATTTTACATTTGTTAACTGGATAGGTAAACTGGTCCAAAGACCTTTTTCAGCCACAACCCAGGCTATAGCGGCAAGACAGACCACAAATTTAGACAACTGCAACAACAAAGTATTTCAAAAAATACTGTTTACAGCAATATCAAGTACACATAATTCAGTTTCAAAAGCTCTTCTAATGTCAGTAATTTTGACTATTGTTAACAGTCCCTTGTCCATATTGCTGTAAATGTGATCAGTGATTGTGTACAGAGTTGTTAAGGTACTGTAATTGGGTTGGAATCTTTGCTCTCTGCTTGTTCATGTTTTATAAAATAATCTATTGCCTGCTCATTTTATAGAAATAGGAAAATATTGGCAGTAGGACAGAACTTGGATAGGTCAAATGCACCTTGAGTTTTAGAAGGTGATATAATAAGTGCATGTTTATAGCTTTGTGGCAATATTTTGGCAGTAAGAAATAGGCTGAAGATAAAACTGGAAGGTTTGCTTAATATCTGATGGCTCAGCTTAAGAATTTCAGAGTGTAAAGTGAGGAAAATGGATTGTAGACACATTGTATCTTTTCCAGAAACTTGGTCACTTTGTTCCTGTTAGTTGCTTTACTGTAGGAGCAAGGGCAGTTACTTGGGGAGGAAACCATTTGGAGAGATTGGGGTCTGTCTAGAACCTGCGTGTTATAGTAGCTAGGGGATGTGATATGTTGTGACTAATGGCATTGATCTGAACTTGGGGGAGCTGGCAGGAGGTGGATTGTTTAGAAAAAGATATTACTGGATATGAACTTAATAACATGCCAGGATTGTTTGGGTTGACCAAGATGCCTAGTCCTAAGCTTTCACGTATATTCAGCATTAACTGCCTTGTTGCTAATTTTAGTTCTTTGTCTTAGCATACATATTTGTTATGTTTAACACTGTTTGTAGGGTTGGACTTCCATTGTATTGTGATATTAACGCATCTAAATATTAGCAACACACAGCTACATATTCAGATTAAAGACTTACCTCTTGGAGAACCTCAAGCATCTACTTCCAAACTCCAAGTTGTTATCTATAAAGGGATTTATCAAGAGAATTTATCACCCTGGGTACAGTGCCACAGAAGGGTGAAGCAAATGGGGCACCTGCCCTCCCCGGCGCCAATTTGGACAGGGTACCAAACAAAAAAAAGTTTTGACAGCTTAAAGGTTGTCAGTACAGTGATCACTGTAGCAATTTCTTAATAAACAGCCTGTAGACTTTCAATAGTTTCTGTTATTTTAAGCATAGTTTTACTACCTTTAAAAGCTGAACAGTTTACATCTGTAAGTCATCATGGTTGACAGCTTGTAAGTGATCATGTCTTTTTCTCTCTCTCTCCTTCTTTCTTTCTTTCTTTCTTTCTTTCTTTCTTTCTTTCTTTCTTTCTTTTACATTTGGCAAGGAGGCACATGCATGTTTTGAGCATGATGTTGAATTTATTTGCTACAGCTCAGCTTTGGAAGCATGCCCACTTGATGTCCCTGTCTATACGCAGTTGCAATGCTGTTCACTTAATAATAGCTTGAAAACTGACAAACTTAAAAAAAGTTTGATACTTTATAAGCTGTCATAATTAATTGCAGTAAAGACAGCTTGTAGAGTGTTTGACTGCCTTCCAGTTCTCTTTTTAAACAAGGTGGTTTATCTCAAAAAAAAAATTTGGACAGCTCACAAGCCAGCATGATAGTGTTTTCTTAACTGACAACTTAGAAATTGCCAAACTTTTTTTTTTTCAAAGTATGATGCTCTTTCTAAATTGATGCCTTGGAAGCTGTCCTGTTCACTCCACCCATGTTTAGGGACCTGTGTTTCTGCCTCTAACTAGCCAATTAAGGAAGAGTGGAGCTCAACTCTGATGATCACCGTTGGCTTCACAGTCTCATATTAGTGCTATGTACCTCTTCTTGGCATGATCAAGCAAATTTGCAAGCTTCAAGTGGCAGTGTTGCTCAAACCATGATTAAGCCACCCATACCTGTAACCTCAGCACTGACTTATACCTAGATGTATTCTGTTTGTGCTTGCATTCCTCTTTTCTAAAAAAGGAGAAATCCATTGTAGCAAATATGAGCATATGAACTATACAGTTATGGCACTAAAGCTGTGTCTTTAAATTGGAGATGGCAGAAAGTATGCCTGTGTGGCATGTGACACCTTTCTCAGTTGCCTTTCAATAAAACTGCTTTTGAATACACATAATATCTTGTGTCTTTTCTTTCTTTCTTCTTACCTATGTGTATACTTAACTTTATAAATATATTAGATCATGCCATAGTGGGTAGAGTGTTTTTAGGTGTGTGTATACCATTGGTACCAAATACTGTTTTTCATGCTGCATTGAATTTGTGAAGTTATGGAACCTTTTTTCAGTCTGCACATTCTTCCTGTGCAAATATGCCTATTGTAAAATTAGGGATTTTTTTTCATTTTACTAACTTTATTTTTATTTAATATTTATTAACTAGAAAAGTCCAACTTAGAATGAAGCCAATTTTCAGCAGAGGCCCAGGGAGAAACACTCCAGATGCAACTGGAGCACCCAGAGGAAACCCACACAAACACAGGGAGGACATGCAGACTCCATACAGAAGGCACCCCAGCTAAGAATTGAACCAGAGAACCTCTTGCTGGAAGGCAACAATGCTACCACTGCACCACTGCACCATCCATAGCTTCAAAACATAAGGAGTAATTATATAGCTTCTTCACATATGGAATGGATTTGTAGCCTTAGAATTCACTTTTGCATATGGTAGATGTGTTTTCTTTTGTTTTATCACACTGTTGGAATGTCCAATGCTGCAACCATTCTGTTTTGACTCAGAATGATTTTATTTCAACTTCCAGTGTGTCTGAGACTGCATAGTAACTTGTCTGAAAGCTGGAAACTCTGGATTCAAAACCTTTATCTGTTTCTCATTGACAGTGGAATTGCAGTAAAGCCAGAGAAAGTTCACTGTACACTGTTGTGTAATTTTAGAGGTGATGACACTAAAAAGGATATTTAACACTTTTAGGCTTGAAGTGGAGGAGAGAGATAAGTTGGTAGCACTGACCGAAAGATTTCAAGCATACTGCAATCCAAAGAGGAACCTTTGTAATGTAAAGCATGCATCTTTCTTTAGAAGTTAAGCAGGTTTAAACAGTGAAAAGATATTTATATGACTGAGTTAAAACATAAAGCAAAATACTTTGAGTTTGGAGACTTTCATGATTCACTAATACAATATATAATTGTGTACTGTAGCAGAAGTTATCAGTTGCAGGCAGACTATTAACAGGAGCAGATCTGTTAATGGAGAAAGTACTAGATATGTATAGGGAAGCAAATATTTAAGTAGTCAGCTTAAAATCATAACCAAGGACCTATAAGTGTGCAAAATACAAGGTGAGCATGAAAAAGAGTGCAAAGTAAAGATCAAAATGAATAAAAGAAATCATATCTGTAGCTGGGACATCTTGAATCCTGGATAGTCCCCCAGCCAGTACTCCCCTCAATCAGAGTTGAGAACCAAAAAAAAAATGCCCTCAGCGAAAAAAGAAAACTTCATATCTAAGCATATGCTTATATCTTTCCCACACAAAGTATAGCAAAGAACAATACAGGCTCCTTGCTGCACTGGGTAACAAGCATGCAGTTTTTAAATAAATACTTTATGCAGCTGCAATGTTAACCATGGCTTCTTAGATGACCATTTGGGCTCAATCAGCACCTCTTTTATAGAGTCAGTTAGGGCCCTTAACAACTTGTGCTCAGGGCTACCACCACTTTTGCCCCATCCTAAGTACAGCTATGAAAGAAATAAAAATCAAAACAATGATAAGAATATTAAGTTGACATCTAGAATTGCATCATAAGCAGACAGACTTCACACCACTGTAATCACTATTACCGCTTGCATGAGGAAGTACATTGTAGAGCCATTGATATTTGTAAGCTATATAGACATCACTTCAGAAGCCATCCTGTGGTGTGAACATTGGCTCTAGATGATGGTCACTTTTGAAGTGACACACTCCCCCATGTGCAGAAATGGGAAAAAGGGAGTTATGGATGAATGGATGGATGTACAGGTCATTCATTTTGCAAAAATATGTAAAAGATTAAATAAATCTATGCAAGAATAATTGTGTACTATGCTAAAAGTGTTTTTTTTTTGTTGTTTTTGCATGCTGAAGTGGTTATTTGCTATTAACAGTTTTGGAGGTTTCTCTCTGTGCACTTTTTGTGTGTTTACTTATTGATCTATATGTAACACTGAAGGTTTATTGTACTTTGTTTATGGTTGAGCTCCACTAGAGGAGTTTATTTCTAAACTGGCATTGCATTTGTGTCACATAAGAATTAAATTGTCTATATGAAAGTTGAGATGGGAGTATAAACTTTGGGTATATGGGTTGGTAGTTTCTATAGTGTTATTGAGGACTGGGGAGAGGCTGCTGAACTATATGAAGCCAGTAGCAAGCAGAAGGAGGATGTTTGTGGAGAAGTTTCTAAAGCTTGGTGGGTTGGATGGTGACTTGTACTGAGACCGCACTGTGAATGTTACATTGTGGTGATCTGATGTGAGCAGTGAGACTTTGACAATGGATGAGAAGCAGACAGTGGCTTATGTCAGTAAGGACAACATTGAGCATGTGGCTGCTATAGTAGGGGAGGGTACTATTTGACTGAGGACATTTGAGATAATGAAAGTCAAGAAAGCATTGTACAGATTTGTTTGTTGATGTATAATTGTACCAATTAATGGAGGGCAGTCAGCTCCCCAAGAATGATGTTTGTGTCAATGGAAAAGGGCACTATATGGTCTATGATTTGCAGGTGTCATGGATAAGATTCTGTAGTTGGTCAGGATGTGATAAACGGTCTTATTTACAGATAAGGTCACCAAGGCAATGGATGAGAGGAAAACAGTACACGTCACCTACAAAACATCCATGCCATGCCACATTCCATCTCCACAGTAATGAAGTCCAATTAATCCATAACACAAATGTCTACTGCAGTATTGCCCTGCAATGTTTTAATTCTCATTGTACTAGATGTTTCTTAAATATCCCAAATATAGCTTAGAACAAGGCTCACTGCAGTAATGTATGTACATATATTACTCATTGTAAAAACTGCATATAACAATGTCTTTATAATGTGCCAAACTGTATGCCTGCTTAAGTCTGATCCTCTAAAACTTGCACATAACAAATACTGTTATATCTGTTACTGTTATGCAATATCTGAATGTCACATAACTCCTGAATGTGTCAGACTATAATTGCTACCTAACCACTGCATGTACTAGATTTTTAATGTACTCGGAATTCTATATGTAGTAAAACTGTAATTGTTTACCTCGTGTAGATGTCATAATTTCTCTGACTGAACTATTACACTTGATGTTCTTAGAATACTAGATTGTACTATGTCTTTTTCTGTTCTGTTATTAGATTAATATAAGAAACTAAGTAGAAATTATAACCATCTTAGAATTATTAGAGGTTATAAACTATCTGGCTGTCTTGATAGTGGACTAATAAAAGTACTAGAGATTTTTTCTTCCTGTGCCTCTACTGAAAATGGGTCTTGCATGGCCCAGTTGGACTTTTTCAGAAATTAAATGCAAATAAAATAAGTAAAGAATTTCCCCTCAACAGCACAGATACACCATGCCACATTCTGTACCCCTAAGCAACACACAAACACCTATGCCATCACCCATTCGATACCCCTCAGCAACACATAAACACCTATGCCATACACCTCAGCACCAAACTCTTATGCCATGACACATTCCATATCCCTCAGCAATGCACAAACACCTATGCCATGATACATTCCATACTCCTCAGCAGCACACAAACTCCTATGCATGATGCATTCCATATCCCTCAGCTGCACACAAACACTTATGCCATCACACATTCCATAACCCTTAGCAACACACAAACACCTATGCCATAAAACATTCCATAGCCCTCAGCAGCACACATTCTGTACTCCTTAGCAACACACACAAACAATGATGACATGACATATTCCATACCACATAGAGGCACTTAAGTTGACATGCAGTGTTTATCTGACACTGGGATGCGATGGCACTTTGCCTATTATGGATCCAAACTTGTGAGATAATGCTCCTATGACCTAGGACATTTAATTGTAACATGAAAATATCTATCCCTTTAAATCGTCTTTTTCCACCTTTGTGAAATTCAATATGCTTGGCTGGAACCTGTATTTTAAGGGTAATTTCTACACTATAATGGGATATATCTCAATGTTTTTGCTCAAGAATTCTGAACAAAACCAAAGATAATGGGGGGAAAAGACCTAAAAATCAGGGACATTTTTACAATATTACAGTAATTCATTTACAGCATTAATTCGACAACAGGTTTTGCATTGATATGCATTTTCAGAAAAATAAAAAGTAGGAAACTAAAATACATGACATCATTGACTGACTATAATCCTCAGTTATTTACCATAAAAATCAAAAATATTATGGGGGATAGGGTAAAAACGCAAAGCAAGATCAGGCACTGTCGCTCTTCTACTTTGGACACAATAGAAGAGTCTTTGTGGGTTCTATTCAAGCAGCTTTATTTTATACAAACACATCACTATAGAAGTTTACTGACTTTAACTTAAGTAACTTTCATACAAACTAACAACTGTGATTATGCATGCTCATTGTCTGGCTGCTGTTTCAAAATGGCACTAAGGATTGCATGTGTCTGAAATTTATACATGCATGTACAGCCTTGACATGCTTCTTAAAGATACAGCAGACATCACTGGCACTCTGATCTACAGGCATCTCTGCAAAATCAAGAATATTTAAGAGGAATGATGGGAAGAGGAATCCCAGAAGATAAAATCTGCTGATGCTAGTCATTTTGTTAATGTTGCCAAATGTGTAGTGTCACTGCTGCCCAAGGACTTTCGTACAAAGGTTTTAGAGTCCAAGTCAAAACTTGGGGGAAAATGTATATGGTGTTTATGTTTTAAGAATGGAAAGTGCGTTTATTTTTTTAAATAGTTTTTCATCTATAATTAGATGAGTTGTTAATTTTGAAGTTTTAGACATTTGTGTTGTGTTTAAGAATGTTTATTTTGTTTGCTTGTTTTTGTTTATGCTAATGTGGAAATAGGTCAGCAGAGAACATCTTTTAAAACGTTGATATCAGTCATTTGAGATTAAACTAAACTATTTAGATTTTGTGACAAGCTGCTCTGTATCCAGCTTGACTGAAATGGAAATATATTTAGAATTCTAAGACTGTTCTTTTCTGATTACATACAGTTTTACTTAAGCAATAACCCACGCCTGGGTGTGGGTAATGCTGGATTTACCCATGGTTGCTGTGGTTTGGTCACGAGGATGAAGTAGATTCATGGAAATTGCATTAAATGGAATTTGACTACAGAATAATAGCTGTATGTATGATTTTGTTTCTACTGGCACTTTAAACCTTTTGGCAGCTCCACTGTCCCCAAGAAAGAACTTTTTTTGCATTGGTGAAAAACATGAGATCTTCAATTACATCAGGGATAAGAGGCCATGGGTTGCCTGGACTAAGATTATGGTGTCTAAACAAAGAAATGGTTTGGGATTTGCCAAACTTTTATTTGTACTGACGTGCAGCACAGCTCACTCTTTACTGGATGGGTATGCTCATGCCTCTAATCCTTGTTGGAAAAGACTGAGTTGGGTACATGTGGAAGGAAAGGATCTTCTACCTGCAGAGGTACTTGGGGTGTGGGGGATGATCTGGACTTTATGTGATTTTGGGTGTGTTGCAGAAGCATTTTGGCAGGCTGTTGATGCTTTAGAGGTGGGTCTGACCTCCACAGTAATTAGTTTATTATGGAAAAGACAATAAAGTGCTATCTGTAGAGTAATTTAAAATACATTCATGTATTAAATAATGAGGTTATGTACTAGATGGTTCCTCAGTGATGACTAGGACTCAGTTTTTGCAAGTATTTAACTTTATTGAGGGTCACTATTTGTTGCATAAAAATCTGATAAGTATTCTTCTGGAACTAAAGAATCAGCTCGCAGAAAATATCCCTCCATGCCACCAAGCTGATGGGTTCATTGCTGGAGCTTAGGAAACAAAATTGCTCACCCAAAAATCTAGCTTGTCAGCTTTATAGGATAGTTTTGTGTGTGTGTTGGGGGGAGGGTAGAAGAAGATTAGAGATCATGTTAAGGCAGGCTTAAGCTGTTAGAGTAAAAAATTTCCTGCATTCATTGAGATGTGACATATTTAGCTCAACAGTTTGTGATTCTCTCTCATAAATTCAGAATGTTTTGGATGGAAATGATAGCACAAATATTTCTATACTGCTACTGTTCAACTGCCCCTAACTTTGCCTCATAGTTTTGCCATGCCCTTCCTTAAGTTTTTGATTTTATGCTACGGCATGAGGATTATAGCCAGTCAGTAGAGCTAGACATTTGAATTTCATATCTTTTTATTTTTCAGAAAATGTATGTTTATAATCAAAAACTTGCTGTGGTATTAACTTTTAACTAAATTAGAGTAATATTTATGCATTTTCTCTGATTTTGGGCATTTTTTCCTTCATTATTTTTGACTTTGTCAAGAATTCTTGAGGAAAGAAGTTCATAGGTTCATAATACTTACTAGACTAATGATTCATGAGTATCTTCAGATGCCTATCTTCGAAGTTTCTAGCCCTAGTATTTTTAATACATTTAACCCAGGGTCCCTTGTATTATGAGTATGAATAACCCAGGGTAGGCAGACATTTATGGTTTTCCCATGTCCATAAGGGAACGGGTAGCAATCCAGGGATGAACACGCAAGTTCCAATTTATTTATCCAGATTACCCCTGAAAAGAGTAAGAGACATACTTTGCTTTACATGGAGGGGAAACAGTTCTAGGGAAGTGGTATTCTCTGTTAGGCATATCTACCCCCCCCCCCCCCAGCATGTTCTATTTAGGTTACAGAAGAGATTTAGCTCTCTTGAGTAGGCATTTCTGCCACTATTAGACTTATGGATGTAAAGCAGACCTGAAAGGATGGCATTGGTGGAGGTTCTGTAAATGAGACAGAGATTGCCTCTGAGTAGCATGTAAGATACTGAAAAGAGCAGCAGTGCTTTGAGACAATTTGAGAGGTACATCTCCACCTAAGTGTTGCACATTTATTAGAAATGTCATGGTAAGGTCAGGAGGACCTGGGAACATATGTTTTTGGGGCACTGAAGAGTTGGAGGGTTATAAAACCAAAATTAGCAGCCTGTTGACAAGCCTTTGGCTGGGTTAAGCTGGATTGAAACCTATAATGGTTTTACTGGATATTCTAGAGGAGGGTCAGTAGTTCATACATGAGCTATTTTTATTAGCTATAAATCTGTTGATTGCCAAACAGCAGTCAAGAGACCCACTAAAAATTGAAAAGCTTTGTGTGTTAAAGAATCAGAGTAATATGGAATCAATAAAGATAAATGAAAATAGATAGAAATATAATATATGGTTACTGTGGTTTCACTGGTTTGACTCCAGACCAGAACCATGTTAGAAAGGTGAAGCCAAGAGCTTATGAAAGGTAATTCTCAGCTACTGACTGAAATGAAAAAAATAAAATGGTAATCACATGGAGATAGTCCAGGATAATTTTTATATGAGTAGTGTGTTTATCAATTAAGAATGTGATTTATATATGACCTGTTCTGTTGCTTAAGTTATTTAAAAGTGTTATTCTTAGCAATTATTACTGTTTCAAAAATACGTTCTTTATTATATTCTCTACATGAGAAGGGTCCAGTAACACAATTTATTAGTGTCTGATTAGTAGAGATGTGGCCTTAACAAATAGAAACATTTTGTAGTACGCATTGTCCATATTAGACTTCAAAATCTAATAATTCATTTTCTTCTTACAGTATGCCTGTAAATTTTAAAGCACCACTATTTGCATTTTCAAATATTGTTATCACATGGTCTCAACTCTAAATGAAATGCAGTTACAACAAAGAATGAAAGTTGCTAGTACACAAAACCAAAGACAGGCAAGGACAGTAATCCTGGACAAAACGGTGCTGTATCACAGGGCACACACATGACAACATTCATGCACAGCACTCATACTGCATGCTGTTTAGGGGTAATCAGTCTACCTAAAGGGCATCTTTGGAATGTGGGATAAAACTGGAGTACTCAAAAAAAAACTCACATGGACACACAGAGGATATTTAGAGTCTGAAGATAAGCTACCTTTGTGGGAATTGAACTGCTGAACCAAATGCTCTGAGGCAGCAAAGCTGACTGCCATACTACTCTGCCATCCCAGTCACCCTGACTCTTCTGGCATGTCATTGATGTGTAAACAGCCAACTAAAATGTAGCAACATTTTACATTGACCATAGTGTTTAAGCTTGCACTGAATGTTTAGTCTGCTGCTCCTCAGTCACAAGAAGCAATTTTAAATGGATCTTACACACTGTCTAGTCTGGTCTACATCTTCTAAGACGGTAAGGGAAAGGCATACTACAATAAAACAATGATTGTTTGCCTCTACATAGCAAACTTATTTTTGTTCTTGAGCTTTACTAAACACAAATGGCCCAAACACACTAGCCTATTAAGACCAAATCTCTTTAGCTCACCTCTTAATTCTGTTATGAATGATCATCTGATCTTTCTTTTTCTTGTTACATTCTAAACACGACAGCAAAAGCAGTTCTAGTAGTAGAACTGCATTCCAGAAGTGCAGGAGTACCCCATTTTATCCATACTGCAACAACTCTGAACAAATGTTATTATTACTCAAAATCAACATGCCTAACATACGTATGCAAGAAAAAAATGGTCTTCTTCTGAGGTTCATTTAAAACTATACTTTGACTTTGTGTGATGTCTCCACTATTGTCACTCACTTGGTCCATTTGTTCCATGATTCAGGAGCTGGACATTCATGGCTTGGTTAGAGTGGTTTGGAGTGGGCTAACCTACTATTTCTTCACTGGGAATACCCCCTCCCCTCTCAGTGACTCCTTTAAGCCTGCCATTGCTGTCATCCAAGGAGAAAAGTGCCTCCACATACTGAATTCCCCTGGGCTTTACTGGTGCAGAGCACAATGCCACTGAGGGCTCTGCTGGCTCAATCTCCACTGGGTAACCCTTAGTGCTCCTGCTAGGTGCCACCCTTGCAGTGAGTAACAGCCACCTGTCTCTTTCCATGAAGCATGAGCCAACAAAGGACATCACTCCCATTCTCCTTGTTCAATTCCTCCAGGCCCCCACACGTTCAGTTTATCTCAGTGTGATTATTCATTATACTATACATATTGTGCTGATATAAATGTATATATTATCTTTCTATAAAATATGTTATGTTACTTTCTGTATTGTGTGCATATTCTAAATGTGATATCATGAACTGTAAATACAAAAGCTAATTCTTTTTAAATAAATTAATTATTAATATTATGAAAGATTGCCACATGTAGAATCGTGAGCCACAACTGTACCACAAACTTACTTGCACTAATTTCAGTCTTCTGTTGGGATGTTCACATTTTTTTTCCATTCTGGGTGTTCTAGCTAATCAGATGAAATTTTATAATCAGTGTAGGCTACCTGTTTTATGACACATACAGGAAGATTGACTTGGTTAACTTTTCATTATTATATCAGTTGTATTTTTAACTTACCAGTAATGAGAGAGAAAGTCATAGCTGATGCATTGTTTTCTTAACAGGATGCATAAACAAATAAAGCTATGATTTTTATTGTTATAGTCTTCCTTAAAATCTCAATGAACCTTAGTTACACATGCAGCTCAATATTCAGTCATCCAGGATCATTTGCTTTCCAAGGGTGAAAAAAATTCAGCAATGCAAGATGTGAACGTTTTAAAAATAGAACTGGGGGAGATGTGTCCATGAGACAATGAGTCACTCTAGATGCAAAGAAAGTTTGCCAAAGGTGGATAAACCTGTATCTGTAATTTAGATCTTTTGTTTACAGGCAAAATGTGTTTAAAGGAAAACAGTTTTTGTGGACACTGATGTTTTATGGACTGATGTAAAAAAATAGTTTAGGTATGTCACTTAACTATAAAAATGAATGTTGTTTGCTTAGCTGTAAAAGAGATGCATATTATTAACTATATTTCATTACATGATATGTCACAGAAATTGATTTAGTCAGGAGCAAAAAACCTTAATATCAAATTGGATACACATGGTAGTCTTCATGATGCTAGACTATCTTGCATACCTAGAACAGTTTAATAATAAAAACAAAGGGGACCTCATCAACATCACAGATGTGTTAAGTCATTGCACATTGAAGGCACGTATCTACAGAGAAGCTGTATAAAATGTGGCATTTGCTTTTTGTTACGGTCTGTTTTGAAAGACTGTTTTTATTAAGCCTGATTAAGCTTTGTACCTAGAGTGTAATTTGAAAATAACAACAATCACCTATGTTTTATGAATCAGGTCAAAGGTGTTATATTGAAAATAAATCACTTTTCAAATGCCACTTTCCTGCCTGTATTAGAATGAAGTTAAACAGATAGGGAAACATTTACAAAAATGCATTATAAAGGAATGCAGAACTACAGACATTCTCCCAGTGTTCATGTTTTTAGTTCAAGTACTAGGGTGCTTTATTCCTCAAGTTTCTCAAATTGCAGGAGACCTACTGTTACTGCACTGAATGATATTAAACCAACGATGTCTCAGAACAGTCACTGTCAATTTTATCAATATTTGAGATATGGTAGACTTATTAGGAAACCATTATGCCATTCAGCCTGTATGTAATGATATATATGAGATTGATAGCATTTTTTTTGCAGCTTTTGAAATCCTGTAAAAATGCACATGACATGCAAGCATAATACTTCTGTATCATTGATTGCAACTTGATACTTTCATTTATCATTAATATTATTCTAAACAAAGAAGATGTAGAATATATGAAGAATATAGAGAGTATCATTCTAAGACTGGGTAGCAACCTAAAGGGATGAACAGTATTCCAGATCTTTCAGTAAATCTATTGATGTGAACACACCACGTGTCTCTGTTTCTTCATTATGACCATGCCTGACTATACATCATAAATAGAATACATTGCAGTTCTTGGCATATACTGTGCATGATCTGGGGCCAAGAGAGTGAGTCTGCATTATCCTTTCCTGAAGTATATTATTTAGAAGTGTGGATGATTCACCAGAAGGAGTAATGACACAAATCTTCACGACAAGATAAGTCTTAATAAGACAAGTGTATCAGACAGTTAAAAATTGCAGTTACAGCTTTACCATGGTGTAAGGCGGTCAGGAACAGTACCTAGAGCCCTTGGTCAACATTATGCTGTTTACATACCCTTTCAAACATATGAATGAAACTATCAAAATTATCTTTCTCTATAAATTGTGGAAGAAATTTACTGACCTTTGTTGCCTCTGGGGATCAGTTACTCCCTTCCCCAATACTCCCATGACTCCGGCAAAGAGCCAGCATTTCCTTTTCATGTTGCCTCTGCTTCTCCTCCGCTGCCAGGCATTGCAGTTTCTCATTTTCCTCAGTCTCTCTGCTGCTTCTATGTCCAAATGCTTAGCCTCTAGCTCAAGTCTCTTTAACTCCAGATGGATTTTTAAGTCCTTTGTGGAAAGGTTGAGCTGTCCATTCTCTGGGATTTGTACATCTCCAAGGCCAGTCTGATTGTTCTCCTGGCTGCTATTCTGTGATGCAGCCATGACTAAAGCTGCAATAATGTCTGCTTTAGTCAGGTTGGCAGGAACCAGTCCTTTAGCCTGGCACATCATAGCCAACTGGCTTCTTATCAGCTTGTCATACTCCTCTGCTGACATGCTTGCCTGCTCTCTCTGACAAAGATAACAAAAAAATAAAAACAATTGTGATATGAACTCTGAATGCTCACTGCATGGCTGATTAAGAGTACAAACACCTTCAGTGACCACTGTACACAGGCTATAGGAATTCAATAACCACACCACTACAAGCCAATTATTATGTGATGTGGCTATCCAACCACTATCAACCAATTAATATGTGATGTGGCTATCCCACCACTGCCAAACAATTAATATGTGACTCCCCTGCACTGGCCCATTAATCAAGGAGCCTCAAACCTCACCACTAGCATAAGTGAGGGATGTACACATTGGGAGGATGACAAGTACACACACAGTAAAGTACAATTTCCCTTAAGACGCAGAGAGATCACAGTCAGTCTGAGGCTGGTTTTTGCCTCTTTTTCCAGATCCCTAATAAGACTCCCCACTGGCACAGCTATAAGGTTAAGATCTCAGCCGGGTGGTCAAGCTAAAACCTCCAGTACCCTCTCTGTCCAAATAAGGCTTCATGCCCCTGCCCAAGTAGCTGATACACACACACACACACACACACACACACACACACACACACACACACACACACACACACACACTTTGAGATTTGATTTATATACAATCACACAGACACTCCTGGGGAAGGCTGGCACAGCTTTACTAGCTATGCTCCCTTCTGCCCAGACTATAAGATAGTTATCACTGCCACCAAACACTACTTATTAGCTACTCTATGGCCCTTACAAAGGGTGCCCAGTCCTACTGTGTAATGTTACTATTATCCAAATGGTAAGTGTGACCAAGAGCAAAGTTATTGCAGTGGCCTATACAGTGTCACCAAACGCATATGCAAGTACTCTTAAGAGCTTAAATATCTCTAAACAAACCAGCCACAATTAAAAGGTTTAAATATATTTAGTAATATATAACAAAAGAACAAGACAATACTCAAACAACACAGTAACTACAGAGTTCAGAATCACAGGAAATATTTTAAAACAACATTGCAGAACAGTCTCAAATAAATATAGAAAACACCTAAACTAATCTTTACTATATTCCTATCTAAGAAATTACTGTACCCTAGTTACTTACTATTAACAAGGCAAATGTAGATGAGTGGATGTTCTTGCTAGGTCCAAGACAAAATGCAAAATGCCCAGTCTTTCTCTGAGAGAGTTCTTAAAATAATAATCAGCATTACTGCTGGGTTAGCATGGATGACATCTCTCTTTGTTACCTGCCTTCCATTCCCAGGCTAACAGAAACTAAGAATTTTAGCATCTTTATGTGAGAAGTACATATCTCTCAGATGTGCAGCTGCTAGGAAGCAATGAAACACTTTACATTTTAAACCTAGTAATTAAAATTACTTTCAAGACAAGAAAAGAAGTTCTAGCTTTAGACATTGTGCCTGTTTCACTGAAACTAAGATAACACAATTGTAAAACAATTTCAGCTTATTTTCTTTAAGCTCACATTTAAGCACACACTTCTGCACCAGTGTTTAATTTACACATAACATATAGTTCTCTTACATTTGTAAGACAAGCATATGAATCATATTAATATTCACAAATGACATATGATTATTTATAAAATTCCAGCTAGCTGGACTGGCAGTGTCACAGTCCAAGTTTTGTGCAATAGCACTTTTAAGTATTTAACACATCATTTACTATTTCAGAGTTTGGTACTTGGCTCAAATAACCTTTTTTCTGTGAGAGCCAGACATTCATAGACACATATTATACAGCACCCATGAAGCACTAGTTCATGAAGTGAAACTTGAGTATTAAATTACAATGAGAATCACTGCAGATCTTGCACTGACATTTATATAATGTTTAAATCATCAGCTAACTGCACAATTGCAATGTGTCTGGGGAAACAGATAAGGTGAATAATAAATAAGAGATGGAATGTAAAATCAATATGAAGATGGCAAGAAAGAATCAGTGTACATTAAGAAACGAATAGGACCAGTGCAAAACCATGTTTTATATGCAGGTAGTACACACACACAAATTTCCCCATTGTGACAGGCATATGTGCTGTATGAAAAATGATACTTCTTAACCCAACTTAATGAAGAAAAGCAATACAGCAGCTCAGATGATAGCACTCAAAGCTATCACTGGTGACTCAGCAGATGGCAAACTTTGTTCTGTGCCTAAAGAAGGCTCATGTTTCTTTACTGATGCTGTAGCCCAACATTACTGGTGGGGGTATGCAAAAAGTCCAATCTGCTATGATAGCAGTTTAAATAGTTATTAAAAATCCCAGTGGTACTTATATAATGAAGAGTAAAGTCGTTCTCTTGGTATCCAGTCCCGATTTCCCTTGCTCATTTCAAATTCCATCTCTGGTCATGAATGAAAAACTTCTGGACTGGGTGTGTACACTTACCCTATTGTCAGACAAACACAGACGTATTACTGAATAAACAAGCAAGCAGGCAGTGAGTTTCAAAATGCAGGACTTGAGCTGGCTATCTTTGCATAGTACTACAGTATAATGCATTATGCTGTAAAGTCTAGGACAAATAACAAAGCCCCAGACTCTGACTTACAGTAATGCTTCACATGAGGTAGGTAGGTTAGTAAATAATACTTTTAGGCAATCAACACTGAACATACTGGAAGTAGTTTTGCAAGACAGGACCCAGGAAGTTAGAACTGGGGAGTCCACTACTACAGAGAAGCCAGTCACAAGTGTAGGGATCAGTCCTTGGACTGCTCCTTTTTGGCATTTACTTCTCAGAAGTCAAGGCTAATGTCAGTGGTCTGTGGCTGACTAAATATGCAGATGATTGCAAAATTAGGAGCTGTCCTTGAATCTCAAACTGACACAAATGTTCTCCAGGAGGGGCTGACACAGACATATAACTGGTGTCAGAGCCATGGACTAAAACTAAATGCTAAGAAATGCATAATAGTATCCTTTGGGAAGTCATCCATCCCTGGTAACTATCATATTGACAATACACCCCTTAGAGTTGACCCAGTAGTCAGGGACTTAGGGGCACACATAGATAGTAATCTAGCCTTTGATCATCACATGTCTACAGTGGTGAGGAAATAATTCTATGTTGCACAACTTATAAACAAAGGCATGGCATCTAAGTCCAAGGTAGCCATTGTTCCACTGTATTCGGCATTCATCAGACCTATCAGTGAATACAATGCACCCTTTGGTATGCACCTAATCAGGCATATCCTATAACTGGAACATCCACAGAGGTTCCACACGAAAAGAATACAGGGTGTAAGTAATATGTCCTATGCAGACTGCCTAAAGATCCATGTATTCTCTCTCCTACAGGCTTTTGAGGAGAGATCTATGCCTGGCATACAGGGCATTGTCAGACCTCACTCTGAAGGACCTCCTGCATATCCACAAAACAAACAGTAGCAGAATTACCCATTCTAAAGACTTAAACCTTGCCTGTGATATAATTAGGACCTGCTGGAGAGATAGGTATGTATCCCAGAGACTACCCCATCTATGGAACAGGCTCCCCAGCCCTGGTTTGGCACCTATGTCTCTAATGCAAACAGGTAACCTATAAATGGCTCATCTCCCAGGCACATGCTTACACTTATCAAGGGTATCAGAACTTGTCAGAGATTTGGGATGTCTGGCTAGGCTTAAAAAGTTTTGTGGTCATTAGCCTAGTAAATACCTATGAACCTATAAGAAGTATCGACTTAGATGTTTAAGAGTCATTCAGTATGGTGACGTGACTGAAATGGGCAACCACTAATAAAATAAATAGTCTAAATTAAATTCAATTTCTTTAAATTAAACTTAAATTTCTTTAATCCATACATTGAATTAAAGAAATCTAGCACTTCTCTTTGGAAAACAGGTAGTGCAAGGGAGGTAAACATTAACGTTGCTGATAACAAAATTGTTCACAGCTTAGAGGGAAAATCAGACATTTCAAAAGATGATAAAAATACAAATTTCAAGCAGCAATTATAAACTCCCATTCCATTTGCTAAGTTCTTTTATCAAGAATTATAAACATTTAACACAGGCAACAGTTCACGGGAATTTACTATTAATAGCAGTGATTCAACATTAATTCCCTTTTTTGCATTGCAGCGTACTGTTCTGCCTGCAGATATTAACAATCTGGACAAAGGGTTTTGAAAAGTAGATACATTCAGTCAAAAATCTGTGCAGCTAATCAACATACAATTTACATATATAGCATAACTACCCCACTTCCAATAGGATTGTGGGGTACCCCTATTTAGAAACATGTCTGTAAACCAAAAGTGACAACATGATGCAACATATAGATGGCATGACACTACTGCAGAATAATCATTTATATTTACACTGTAAGTTGTATATCTTGAGTGTTATTTGTAAATAACTCCAAGGAATTTCTTGCTGTCCTGTGAAAGTTCAAGTCTGACTGCACAGAAGTGATGTAGATACTATATATCTCAGCTGTACAGTTTCCAAGATAAGAAAAGTTGTTTGCAAATATTTAGAGAAAAATAATTCTGGTTTTGTTTTTATTATAGTATATTACAATATTGCTGTAAAAATTGTGTTGCAGTGAGATATTATAATAAACTGCTTCTAAATGAGTCCCTATCAAGTTCATACAGTATTTACAGTTTTAGAAGCAAACTACCTTCCTAGACAGTTCCTGCCAGCAAAAGCACCAAACACACACACACACACACACACACACACACACACACACACACACACACACACACACACACACACACATAAACATATGCAGAGGCACAGATATACAGTCTGTCACAGATGTACAGAGACTCTGACTCAGACGTACACATGGAGACATTCATATGTGAAGACACACACACACACACACACACACACACACACACACACACACACACACACACACACACACACACACACACACACACACACACACACATAAACATATGCAGAGGCACAGATATACAGTCTGTCACAGATGTACAGAGACTCTGACTCAGACGTACACATGGAGATATTCACACACACACACACACACACACACACACACACACACACACACACACACACACACACACACACACACACACCACAGATATTCCAACGTTGTTGATGTGCACAGATCTGATGTCTGAGTGTGATGAAATTAATGAATTAATAACTAAAAGTAGGCACCATAAATCTATATTGACATTCATGTTTACTTGACTGTTAACAAAGTTGTGCAACATTTCTTTAGCTTTGTTGCATTCAACAACCAAGCCAACCTGCAGATGCACATACAAAGGTATCAACAGCAGAGAGTGAACAGGAAGTGATGTCATTGTAGAAGTTAATAGTGTGACCTGAAATGCAAGGTTACATCTGGAGCCTGAGCCAAAATTTATATAAGAAGACCCTGGTGGATGTTGCGACATTGCACTCTTAAGATGAAGGGAGGAATAGTATGGGACAGGCAGATTTAGAAGGAACAGACTCATATCTACTGGAAGTAGAAATGCAGCAGTGTGATACAAGGCTAAAAGGGAATAGGGAAAGAACTAATCTGAAGAAGCATTTAAACTCGTAAGGATGATAGATTATGCAAAGAGCAAGAATGCCTGGACAAATTTAGTGGAAGTATGAATATATGGGATAACCATGCAAATAATACAGCAGAAATAAAAACAAGCTTTGTGTTCTGTCTCTTTGCTGCCCTTTAACACAAATTGATGTCTTTCAGTAACATTTTATTTGCCACCTACAGAAAGCTAATATCTTTACTCTCAAGTTTATCCAGAAGATGGCACTTGACATCTTTATTTTCACAGCATATTACTATACCAACATTGCAAATACAAACAATTTAAGAGCATGATTTATGTCCAAGCCGCAAAGAACAAAAAATGACAGTGACATTGAGTGCGATACGTATAGATCAAGATATTAGATGCTTTTATGAACATTTATGAAAAACATGCATGCTTTCATATTTAGTGTTAATATTTCCAGCACTGTGCAGCATATAGAATACTGCAGTACAGCATATGCCAGGTCATATAATGACAGATAAAAAAGTGATACTGATAATTTATATGTACCAAATACAATTAGAGTGTTGTTCATGTTTACACGACTGTTTAAAAGATTTATGTTTTTTAGCGTTATTACATTCAACAACTAGTAAAGCCTATAAACATTTCAAAGTATCATTTGGTAGGTTGTATCATGACAAAGAGAAATGCCATTGAAACTTTTATGTGCTGCTATTATTCTGTATCTATCAAGAGAACTTCATAAAGCTATTTAAGAAATGTACTATACGTTCATTACAAAAAGAAATGTGGTATACAATAAAACTCTCTCTGTTAGTTCAAAAAACAGGGACAAAGCTAAAAAAATAGGCATATATTTAACTTTTTAATCAAATTAATTAATTTTGTTAATGCATGTACATATGTACGTATGTATGTATGTAAGTAGGTTTGTATGCTAACAGGGGTAGTGCACTGATGGTTTGCAAATATAACAAGAACAAACACTGAACCAGTAGATGTTGATAGACTATGACAGTATATATTGAGATTACACCATTAAGATTACAAAATATTTGGCAACAGTAAACTACATACACTAGTGTAAAAGAAAATGTATTATATTACTTGAATGTTTAAGAACTGATAAGCAGAAAACAATAAAAAATAAATGGTACTGTGGGTTTGGTAGCCGTTTGGTAGTAGTCCTATATTTACATAACAGATGTATCACTGATAATTTTTAGGTATGAATTGTGAAGTATAAGACAAGTAGGTAAAAGATGTACCAGTTGAACTTAGGCAATACAATTTACTGTAACACTTAGGATGGCATTCATAGTCAGAGAGTTTGCAGCTACACAGCGGTTACTCGTGAAAACTGCCACTAGGCTTATATGCAAATAAACTAAGTCCAGGTTATTTGAGATAAATAAGGAAAAGCGAATGTGTTTTGAAAAAAATTCATCAAAAATGGAAAGTACCCAAGTCAGACATTAAGTAAACACAAAGTACTATGTGAAAGCCTTAGGCTTCGTATAACTTTGTGCATTTTCGCTTATTGCAGACAGGCAAAGCTATGCACAGCCATGCCTGAAACACTTAAGGCAAGTGGCAGAATGCAAAGATTCTATTACTAGTATTTTAAAAATAAAGAGATTTAAAATGTTTTATATAGCGGTATCCTTATGTGAACACCCTGATGATTGCTGTAAAGAATGAAAACAGGGAGACAGAGCAAAGAGTGCAACACATCAGCAACACATCAAGAGGGTTGTGCTGGAGGAGGTGGAAGAGGAGGGGCACTATGTTTTTGTTGGAGGACAGACCCCTTAATTTTTCAAATTTTTTTGTATAAGTGGTAGTGAGGGTGGAAATAAGTAAGAGGATGTACAGTAAGTGAAGGAGAAATGGCTGAGGAAGTGCCGGCAAGAGTCCCAGTTCACAGAGCCTCAAACATTTTCACTGCCAGATGGTGGTGCAGTGGAGGACCACAATAGAGGGGGTAAGGGCATGTGGTGTGGCAGTCAGCAAAAAATAGGACAGTGTTGCTTGAAAATGCTGAAGAGAGTCTGACTGTTTTAATTCATCTGTCTACAATCTGCCCCAGTGCATCCTCAGTGAAGTCCCCAAATCCCCATTCAGTGAGGCTTGCTAGGCTGACACATACTTGGATGTTTCAGGAATGGTACCACTGTCCCAACCCTGCAAGGCATCCCTGGACAGGCAGAGGATGAGTGCTCCATAACCTGGGAGTTACATGTCTGGGCCACTGCAGAGGATTTTGGAACTGTAAAAAATTATCATAAATGGGACAGAAAGAAAATAATAAATGAAAAAGGAATGTATAATTAAAATAAGAAAAACAATGAAAAAGGGGGTGGAGTGAGAAAAGAGAAAATACACAAAACAAATTGTCAAATCATGTTAGCATTCAGTTTCTTACATTAAAACAACTTTATTTATAAATCTTTATTGAAGTAAAAATGTATGTACAGAGAGTGCTTATGCAGACGTTTGGATGGAATTCTATGGGAAGTGCTCATGCAGACTTTTGGATGGAATTCTATGGGAAGTGCTTATGCTTACTTGGCAGGACAGTGTTTGTTATCAGGTTATGGTGGAGTTTACATGTTGTGGTCTACTAAACAAACAAAATGATCATATTTATTTCTGATATGCATTTGTTTGCAATAATGCACTAGGAACATCCTTTATAAATCCTTTCATCTTATAAAATACTGACATATCTCTCACTCTTGATTGCAGCAATGTACTAAATGTAATGTAGATCTTCAGTTACTATTCTGCATTAATTATTTCTTTATGTAGAGTAAAAAATGTGTTAAAGATAGAACGCTGCACTTATATACTGACATAACTCTCACTCTTGCTTGCAGTAATGTACTGAATGCACTCCAGTGCTTCCATTACTATGCTGTATTAATTATTTCTTTATATAAAGTATTACAATGAGTTAAAGACAGAATACTGCAATTATATACTGATAGATCTCTCACGCTAGTGTCCATTTACTATGCTGTATTATTTCCATGTATGCTAATGAAATCAGTTAAACACACAATACTATTAACTACTTTATTCATGCTTACTAGCATCTTCAACCAGCCTTGCCATTCTTCATTTCTGCAGTCTCCTGTTATAGGAGATTTCTTTCTCATCTATAAAGAGAAGACATAAGACAATTCTTGTTTACCTGTATTTCTCCTTTTTTCCCTTAACATTACTTATATGACTAGTAGTTATTGACAAGGCATGCCATTCACTGCAGTATTTGCTTAGCATTATACCTCTGGCTGGTGCTCCTGGCTAAAACAGTTAATCCCTGTCAGGGATGACAGGTGCTCACCTAACTCCTGACAAATGTCAGTTTGTTTCCACTCACGTCCTCTTGTGCATGCCTGAATCTTATCCAGATATGAATCCCTAAGAAGATGGACCATTATCAGGGTTTCCTTTTCTGTACCTTCACAAGTGCTGCCATCATTCGAGGTGCCAGAAAAGTGCTGTGATGCACAGCTTTAGAAGTGCTGTGATGCACAGCTTTAGAATCACTCTCTTTGGGGTGTGCTACCACATTAACCAAATCCAGATAACCAGAAGGGGCATTACAACACATACTGTTATTACTGGCAAGTTTGGTCTAACCAAAAATGCTTTGCTACGCATATATTTTTTTTAAGGAATACATTCATATTTCATTTATAAGGTGCATAAGAAACAGTATGAATTCATCATTTTTCTTTGTATTACTTACAATTGCTACTGCTACTATGCATTGTCTGAGCTACCTTTTTGAAGTATTATACATGAATGTCATTTATACATGTCTCATGCAGTATAGCAGCAGTGTTTTTACTGGGGGTTGCAGAAATATATATTCCTATGTGTGTGATTAACAGCTTTTATTAAGTGTTGAGTGGTTTGAGGTGAGAAGGTGTGCCAGATGATGTATATGGGCAGAGATTATACTTCATGCTTGTCAAACTCGCATACAGATGACTCAGTTTTTTAATATATTCAGCTTTGAACATATCTGAGGCAATCTATGCATTCCCTTGGCATGCTGGGGACAGCTGAGGACTCAGAGGCAGTGCTCATGAGCAGCAGAGTATGAATTACGCACATAACTGGCCTTACACATTTGTGTATTAATGTGATTCATATAAAAAGTGTAAAAAAGGGCCTACTTTGCATACTAAATGCATAAATGGACCTGAATTTATGTGAAATATTTGAACACCACCATATTAATTTGCGACTACCAGAGTTAGGTGGCAATGATTTATGAAATCATGGACTTCATAAAGTAAGAGAAAAGAAAAATATTGAAATTTAATATGAAAGACTTCAAAATGATTTAAAGTTTGTGAGTTACCTTAAAGAAATATTTATTTTACTGATATGATGGGCATATTAGCATGGTTTTAATGAAGAGTGAAAAGTTGTCATTTGTAAGTAGAAAGTCATTACAGCAGCGTAAGTGGGAAGTCATTACAGCAGCAGTAGGAAATGATATGTGATCGCTAAGAAAATCATTTACTTTGGTGTCATTTCATGATTGTGTATACATATGTCTTTTAATTGTAAAGTATTTAAGTAGTAAGGATGTGTTTCTGGAGAAACATATATATGTCCTTACTTGAAGATCTCTGAGTGTCACTAAAAATGAAAAATGACAGTTTTATGAATGCAAGACAGTGGTAGTTGCTAGGGGAAGGATGAATCTGTTAACAATGTGATTGTTTTGATTGTTTTACTGTTCTGAATGTTTTTGTGATGCTGCAGAGTGCAGACATTAGTACAGCATAATTTTACTTGGCTAGACTGATATTTTGCATGTTTATTATATAATTATGGGGCTTGTGTTATCTTTGTTTATAGGAGAATGGAAGGCAAGAATGGTCATTGTATTGTTTGAGTGATGATTACATCAACAGTTTTTTTTATGTATGACTGTTTTTGGCAGCTCAGCAGCAAACATGCAGTGACATTGTTAGGGCTCAGAGCACTGCCACAGACAGTCAGTTGGAAATAGTCAGCATCTTCCAGGGTATGGTGAGGATTTCCAGTACTACTTGGAAATGGCACAGAGTAGGCATAATACCACGATCATACTGATGCATAGTATGGTGGCTCACAGAGCATTCATGTCTACCTCCATTTCATACACTAGCTAGAACTTAGCAGACTCAAGCAAGAGATAGTTTGGAAGTGGAAGAGGATGGGGTACAGTCCTGACATGTGGGGGCAGATCATATGACACTACAAGTGCTTTTCAAGAACTTACTGTAATTAGTCAGGGGGGGGGGTTACAAGCACAACAGATTTCAGGCAGACCATACCAGCATTTATCTACACCTAGCAGAACCTCTTATTCAAGGTCATGATCATGTTCCAGCAGCACTTTCAGATTGGTGATTGCAGTATCACCTGCATCAAGTAGGTCACAACATCAGACCAACTCACCATCTAGCTCCCATGACAGCCCCTCTTCAAAATCACTTTGACTATCACCTAGCATATAATTTGGATATGTTTAAGACACATTTGACCTTGACCTGCTATGATTCAAGTGTGATATGTCTAATACTTATAATTTGCTCTTCACAAACACAGGTCAATGTTTAACTTTAAAAAGGAATAGGTTATTAAAAAGGGGTGAGGGGTGCTTAAGACACTTTTTAAATGTATGCATTTTATTGATGTAATGATACTGCTTAACATGTCAAGAAGCTGTGGAAAGAAATCTGTATGTCATAACACTATATTGCAGTCATTAACATTAATGTGTCATGCAATACCACTTTTATAGCTATCTGGTAGTTACCTACAACTTAAAAGTAGTAATACACAAGTTTTCATGGAAACATAGTATCAAAAAAAATTACAGACATTAAAATGAGTATCCTGCCATATAGACAATCACTGCTGCCACTTCACCCTCACCACTGCACAAATGACAGTTTTTCTTCTCAGAAGTCACAAATGATTGTGTATGACAAAATAAAATAATCTGATGTGCTGTAACTCAACAGACAACATCCTTTAAAATGAGAAAAAGGTGCATAATATACAAAAAATATGATACAGTTTCATTCAGATGCAAGGTATGAACTCTTGTTAAATACTGAATTAACTGCTTTTACTAATTGCACCACTTGAGGACATTCAGTATTTGCATACCTAGGTAAACCACCTCTTTTGAATGTATTTATTGAACAAGACAGTTAAAATGTGATTATTACTTAAATGATATCTTACAACATCACTGAACAAGTCAATGAGCACTTAGGCATAACTTCTACAATCAATAATATGACACTTGCTCCGAAAAAAAAAAATATTATTTAAAGATGAGAAGGAATTTCAGATGAACAGTGAAAGCAGATCCTGCACCACACAGCATAGCTCACAGATATCACTACATGCATAAGTTAGACTCTGTGTGCTCTTTACAAGAAAGGAAACACTAACCTGAATGTCATGGTCCGTAATCCTGAATGTGACACCTCCTCCTTAACTGTGCAGCCATATGCTGTGCACAAGCCTGCCACATAGGGATCACTTACTACTGCTGCTGCTTCTGGTTATCATTAGTCATACTGGGATTGGAACTAGGAGCTGCAGTGTCAGCATGGCTCACTTCACCACCAGTCTGGCGCATGATCATGTTGTGCAGTTTGCAATATGCAATAAATATCCTGCACACAGTAGCTGGGTCATACTGAATGGCACCCCCATACTGGTCCAGGTACTTAAACTGACTCTTCAAGTGGCCAAAGACCCTCCCAATGACAATAGGGATCTGGTACAGGATGGTGTTATTGGTGTCTTCTGCAGCTCCAGTTGGATTTCTCTCTGGTCTAATGAGCTATGGATCTAGTAGGTATCAAGCATCATCTGAAAGACCAAAACAGAGGGAGAGAGAGAGAGAAAGAGAGAGAGAGATATATGAGAGATAGAGAGAGAAGTAGAGGTGAGATAAAACAAAGGAAATTTTATGCACTGCTAGGATGCTGGGCAGAGACAGTGCTGATACACCCCCATGCATCACACACCAACTGGAAATTGATGGAGTGGTAGCCCTTCCTACTGTGGTACCACTCCCTGCACAGACCAGAACGTGTGCAATTTATTGTACCATGTACCTCAGAAAAATGTGCCACCTCATAAAGGCATCCATAGTCCTGCCTTAGTCCTGAGGTGATATCGGGAAATCGATGTACTAATCCACAAGTGCCAAGAGTACATTCAGGAGCTGCTACAGTATCCTCAAGGCAGAAGCCTGTGAGATATCTAGTGTGCACCTAGTCTGTCTCTGAAAGGTCCTCTTGGCAAGTATAGTGAGGGCTATACATACCTTAGTATCCACAGGGATAGGAAGTCCACACATTCCTCTAGTATATATACTCACTAAGACCCTTGTAATGTTCCTGCCTACTCTGCCCTTATCATATATCTCCTGATTATCAAAGTTATAATTACATGTCCTCTGCCTATATCTCCATATTCTTGGCCAATGAGTGCCACTGAGTGTAAGCTGTTTTGGCTCAGTGAAGACAAGGAACTCACACCTGTTAATAGCAAGGCTAGCATCAGGTGACAGTATTTTTGCAGACTGCAAAGTAGAAAGGGTTGGAGAGACTCTTCTTTATATAATGTATCTGTGGATGGTGCAGAAGAGGAGGAAAATTCCACTATGAATTGCAAATAGGTGACAGAATACTTTCACATTAGTTTTTGTGATGACCAGTTGAGATCCTGATCATATATAAATATATGATATTCAGCTATAATGCAACATAATAAAATAAATTGTATCATACATAATGAAATATAAACATCGATTGGGCTTTACTTCCCTCCTCTTCTCCAACTCATTGCCTTATTCTGTACTACTTCCACTAACTCATGTCTTCCCTTACCAGAACCAGCAAAAACTCTACCTCTGGATCTACTATAGACTGGATCCTTACTTCTGACCCTTTTGTCTATCATAACCCTGGAATACTTTCCAACTCTCTGAGTGACCATTCCCTTATCTATATCCATAGACATTCTCAACAGTCACCCAAAGAACACCTTTACAGAGAATGTCATAATCTGACTCATTTCGACCCAGACCCAAGTTTAACTCTACACTGTCCAACATCAAATGGACCTTCCTTTATAACCTCTCCCTTAATGATGCTGTATCTGCATTCAATAAGATATTTCTTGACATACTTAACCCCATGGCCCCATCCAGAAAAATCAAGGTAAAATCAAATTGTGCCCCCTGACTCACTAAGCAAACACATTCTATTATGCATCAGAGGGATGCTGCCTGGAAAACTTGGGTCAAAAATAAAACCTCTTCCCTACTCCAACATTACAAAGAACCTAGAAACATGTGTAGAAAACTAATCATCAAAGATAAAAAATCATTCTTCACTTCCAACTATTGCAGCCCACATACTAATCCTAAGAAATTCAGGTCCACTGTTAATAAAATTCTCAACCGTAGAACCCCTCCTACACCCAACCCCTACCCTCTCAGTACTGCCACAGAGACTGCTGCTCTATTAAACAATCACTTCATGGAAACAATCCAAAGTCTAATTCAGCATAGTCCCAATGCCTCTTCTCTGCCTTTACCGCCCAGTCCTTCTTCCTCTAATGCCTTCTCCTTACAACCTGTTCCCACTGCCTTTATAAAATCCCAATTGATTAAAATCAAACCCTGCTCTCCCTCTGTTGACAATGTACCTCCCCACTTCCTTAAAATTGCTGCCAATGCTATTGCCTACCCAGTCTCTGTCCTTATTAATTGTTCTATTACCGAGGCTGTTGTCCCCAAGATATGGAAATCCTTTTACACAATCCCTCTCCACATGGGTGGTAACTCCACTGACCCCTCAAACTATTGTCCCATTGCTATACTATCCCCACTTTCCAAAATACTAGAAAAACGCATTCATTCTCAGCTACTTAAACACTTGTTTGATAATAATCTCTTTATTCCCACCCAGCATGGCTTTAGAACCTACCACAGCACATCTACCGCTCTACTCTCATTCACCCAAACAGTAGCAGAAACCCGTGATAACATCCTACTTCTTTCCTGTCTATTCCTTGATCTCTCAAAAGCTTTTGATACTATCTCCCATTCTAAACTGTTAACTAAACTTTATGACCTTCATCTGTCTACCCCTCTATAGCCTGGTTCTCCATTTACTTATCTAATAGACTACAATCTATACGCTGGCAAACTGTCTCCTCCCCATTTCTGCCTGTCTACACTGGTGTTCCCCAAGGCTCTATTTTGGGTCCCCTCTTGTTCAATATCTTCACTAACAACTTACACTCTGCTACTAACCTCTCTTTTACAACATACTGATGATGTCACCCTTATTACCACTGCCCACAGCATCCCTGACCTCCTTTCTCTTATACAAGGCACATTCACTTCCATCAAAACCTGGCTCACTGATAATCAACTAATATTAAAGCCTAAAAAATAAACTTCTACTTTTCCTTCCTAAAACACTAACAGCATAAATCCTCTTTCTCCATCACCTCCCTTAACAATACTATCATCAGACCTGAACCATTGATAGCAGTAGGGGGTAGTTTCAGCTCATCACTGACATTCTGTCTTGCCTAATATAAGTGGTACATTTTGAGTTATCTCTGCTTAATATCAGAGCTTTGGCTGGCTAACATCTACCTGAAATCAGCTGGATGTATAAGTGAATTTAAGTACACTTTTATCTTCTCTTTTACATATAGTACTGTATTTAATTTATTTATTTGTGTTTTTCACTGAATATTAACTCAACTGAAGTTGTGGCTATCTTTCTACAGTTAGTTGTCCACCCACCCTCCTTGTTCTTGTTTTGGTGTTAATGTTGGTGGCTTTGAAATTGCCCGCCCCTCTTGTAGATTTGTATTTGGATACTCCTTCTCGGGCCATCTCATTTGCTCACTCAACTGAGTGCAGTGAGATCATATTCTGATTTCAGGCACTCCTACTGTGTACAAAGAGAGCATTTGGGAAGGACAACCCCTGTAGCCTCTTAATCCTGCTCTGTTCCCTCCTCAAAAAAATATATATATATATATATATATATATATATATATATATATATGTATATATATATATATATATATATATATATATATATATATATTGCTTGTAACTGTCCTAGTTACTCTTCTGCATGCTATCTGTTCAGTCACTCTTACTCTGCACTTATTACTGCTTGTTAGTAGCTTTCTAATTTACTGCCTTCTGCACTTGTTTTTTAGTCATTTGTTAATTTAATTGCATTTATTTGAACTGTATTTGCAGTAGTGTTGCTACACAGTTGGGTGTGCTGGCCTGCACTACAATTTGAATTGTATTTACTGCTGTTTTAGCTGCTTTTCTGTAACAAAAAAAAATTCTAAGCTTGTTTCCTACCTTTCCTGTAACTAGTCAGGTCCATATACAGACTTGCTGTATCCAGGACTGTTAGTAAGCTTCTGAACCCCCCAAGAATTTCTGTGTTGGAGGGAAGCCTTCTAGCTTATCAGTGGGAGTGGTAAACACTAGGTAGCCTATCTACCACAGGAAGAGTGGGTTTTGGCCCTGAAATTGTAGTTCATTGGCTGTTTGGGCAATTTTTCCATCTCTTTCTACTTTCTGGTTAAAAGCGCGTTTTGCGTTTGGTCCCTGCCTTTCCTATAACTAGTGTAGTCCAGGTACAGATTTGCTGTATCCAGGATTGTTGGTAAGCTTCTGAGCCCCTCCAAGCCCTTCTGTGCTGGAGAGAAACCTTCTAGCTTATAAGTGGGAGTGGTAAGCACTAGGTAACCTATCTACCACAGGAGGAGTGGTTTCTGGCCTCTTTTAACTTTTTGGTTTGAAAGCCGCACTTGTGCCCATTTCCCACCTTTCCTATAACTAGCCTAATCCGGTTACAGAGTTGCTGTATCCAGGATTGCTAGTACACTTCAGAGCCCCCCCCCCCCAAGCCTTTCTGTGTTGGAGAGAAGCCTTCTAGCTTATCAGTGGGAGTGGTAAGCATTAGGTAGCCTATCTACCACAAGAGAAGTGGTTCCTGGCCCAGAAATTGTAGCTATTGGTCATTTGGGCAGTTTTTTTTTTCCATCTCTTTCAATGTTCTGGTTTAAAAGCTGCACCTGCACTTGTTTCCCACCTTTCCTGTCACTAGCCTAGTCCAGAACGGAGTTGCTGTATCCAGGACTGTTGGTAAGCTTCTGAGCCCCGCAAGCCTTTCTGTGTTGGAAGAAAGCCTTCTAGCATATCAGTGGTAGTGGTAAGCACTAGGTAGCCTGTCTACCATGAGAGGAGAGGTTCTTGGCCCAGAAATTGTAGTTTATTGACCATTTAGACAGTTTGTCCATCTCTTTCAACTTTCTGGTTTAAAAGACCACATCCGCGCTTGTTTCCCATCTTTCCTGTAACTAACCTACTGGGTAGCCCTAGAAAGCCTTAAACTGATACAAGCCTTCTAGCTTAGAAGAGAGACTTTGGAGTGATTAAGTATCAGTTTTCTGCACTTTCTTACTGTACTTAACTGTTTTCCATCTAAATGCAGATTTTCCAGCATTTATTTTGATTTAAAAGCTTGTTTTTTCACATATTGTACTTATTTGACTGCCTGCACTTTTAAAAAGTTTTTTTGTTTAAATAATTTGTTTAACTGTTGTATGCTACACACTAAAGTGTGATAGCCTTTTCTGATAATTTGTAGTAGTTTAAAGCTGTTTTAAGTGTATTTGTTACTGTTTTGCCTTATCTTTTCAAAAAAAAAAAAAAAAAAAAAATTCCTTGTTTTCCACCTTTCTAAGCTAGTATAGTCCAGTTTTCAGGCTAGTGCTAAATTCAGGGCTGTGATACTAGTTTCTGAGTTGCCAATACCTTACTTGGATAGAAGGAAGTTTCTCTGTTCACCTGTGAGAGAGTGGAGCTTTGAGCAACCTATCTGTCCCTGGAAGAATGGTTCCAGCCCAGAAGTTAGTAGTTTATTGGCCATTTTGGGCTAATTTCTGTCTCTTTCATTTCCCTAATATAAAAACCGCATTTGCACAGTTTTGCACACTGGGCAGTGCCGGTTAGCTATGGTTAAACTATTCCCAGCTCCACTAAGTCTCCTCTTCAGTTTTTCCCTTGAAACTAGTCTAAATCTCAACCTAAGCACTCAAAAAGCATCTTACAGCCCAGCACTTGCTCTGACCTAATAGCAAGCACTAATATACCCTGACACTGATTTCCCAGCAGGGCAAGGTTCTTTATTCACCCTCACCAACCAAGTGACTAAGCAGCTCACCCTACTATTCAGGCATGACCAAAGGGCAACTTCAGGTGCACTCTGCAGTCCAGCTGGTGAATCTGGGTATCCTGAGGCAATGTTACAACTGCCTGACATACACAGACAACCCTCTCCTCCTACCACAAAACACTAACATATGCGAGAGATGCAATTATACAGCTAAACTGGAAACTAAGCTGTCTCCACCCAAGACTGGAACAGAGGAGAAGGTTAACACTTGCACCACACCTCCAGCCACACACAGATCTACTAAAACAGCACTGGCAAAAAATACACATAAATACACAAAATCATTCTTGGAGGCTCTAAATAAAAACCTGCAAAAGCATTAGAGACCTCCAAAGCAGACACCCAAACAACCTGCACTTCCCGTCACAAACCAGACAACACATAAAACACAAAATCAGTGTGCCGCACAATCACAGCCCTTAAGGCGAAATAACATACCTAACACACTAGCAATAGGTGACTCTATAGTCAGGCACACTGACGTCCCACTCACTAGGTTGGACAAGCAGAAGGTTACTGTTAGCTGCCTGTCGGGAGCCAGAATCCACCACATAACACAAGCACTCAGGTCACTCCAGAACAAGTACAAACATGACTCTGTTATTGTTCATGTTGGTGTGAATGACCTGAGATGTACCTCCCTGGACTACATGAAAAGAGACATGGAAGAGTTCTCTGATCATGCAGCCCAGGCTGCTATGACCCTGGCCCTGAGTAGCATCCTGCCCTCACCAAGAATGATATCTCAGTATAAAGAAAAAAATGATCAATTTCAACAATTGGCTAAGCTTCTGGTGTCATTCAAAGGGGATCCAGTGTCTGTCAGCCTGGGACGACATGCTCGACAAGCTGCATTGCTTCGCAAGAGACGGCTTGCACCTGTCACCCCTAGGCTTTTGAATACTGGCCAAGGCTCTTGCTACCCCCATAGTGCCTTTTTTAGGCAAGGCTCAAAAGTCAAATACACCTCCATAGACAGCACAATTAACAAAAAACTGAGGGTTATGCTACTCAACGCCAGGAGTTTAAAGTTCAAAATGCATGCACTCGAAGCATTCCTCAGTATGGAGAACGTCGACATCTGTGCAGTAACTGAAACCTGGTTCAAGGCTCCAGAGAGCACCCCAGTACTACCGGGCTACAACTCATACCACACGTTTCGGCCACAGAACACGGACCAAAACACAAAAGGAGAGGGTGTATCCATATTCATCAAGGATACCTACACCTCCAGGTTAGTGGCGCAGCATGATACCTCTGAGATCATCCATGTGCAACTAACATTGGGCAAATCTGCAATGCAAATTGTGGCCTGCTGCAGATCACCCTCCATGACCCAGGACCACCACTCCACCTTTCTGGAGACACTGGAAAACATGAAGGTCCTACTGAACACCCTGATATTTGGTGATTTCAATTACCCTACCATTCACTGGGAAAACTACTCGAGTACAAATTCTCAGGCCAGCACTTCCTGGAATTCATCAACTCAAATTCCCTGGATCAGCTGGTAAACTCCCCTACCAGAGGTGAAAACATACTGGACCTGGTCATCACCAGCATGAGTGACAGGTGTTCCACAACAGAGGTCAACCTGTCACTGGTTAGATCAGACCATAAACTAATCACTCTGGATGTCCACACCCCACCACCACCCCCAACTAAGGAAACCACAGTAAAAAACTTTTCTAAAGCAAACTTCACCTTACTTAAGACAGAGGTGGTAAGTTTTACAGCCCCCACACTAAAGGATAATGCTGCCCAAGATGCAGAAACCTTTACAAATGCACTATATGAGCACCTACAAAGATGCATGGATTGTTCCATCCCTAGCAAAACCAAGACTCACTCCTCTAAGAGAAGGAAACCAGTTTGGTGGACCCCTGCAATAAACAGGCTATACAATAGAAGGAGGAAACTAGTTCAGAAAAAAAGCAAATCCCAAGAAGGAAAGACATCCCTGATCAGTATCAGTAAGAAACTAAGGTCCCTCATGAAATCATCCAAGGCTAACTTTGAAAGAAAAATTGCCAAGGATTTAAAAGATAACCACAAAGCCTTCTTTAGCTATGTTAAGAATCTAAGTGGCAACTCGCAGATATGCACTGAACTAGTGCAAAATAGCACAAAATATACTGAACCTACTGATATTGCCAACATTCTGGCAGATAGATTCAGTGCAAACTTCACCCCCCTCTTACCTCCAAAAGAACCCACAACAATACCGGAAAAGTGTAGTGTCCCAAAAATCACAGACGCACAGATGAAAACAGCCCTTTCAAAAGCCACAAACACAGCATCAGTGGGACCAGATGGTGTCCCAGGCTGCATCTTGCATGAACTACAGAACGAACTTACCCCCACCTAAACATGCTGTTCAACCTCAGCCTCTCCACAGGCTACGTGGCCATAGAATGGCGCACAGCAACAGTTATTCCTCTCCACAAAGGAGGGACCACAACTGACCCTGGTAACTATCGCCCCATAATCCTGACTAGCCTGGTCTGCAAGGTTATGGAGTGCATCATCATGGAGCTCATTAACAAAGACATTGGGAACCTCCAAACACTTGACCCGACCCAGTTCCGCTTTGTTAAGGGCAGATCATGCCTACTAAATCTAGCTGAATTCTGCGAGACAGTAACCAAGGCCATAGACAAGGGAAAGGTGGTTCACACAGCCTACCTTGACATCGCCAAGTCTTTCGACACCATTCCCCACTTGGGTATTACAGGAAAAACTCACCAGCCTGAACATAAATCCCTACGTCACGAGATGGGTTGCCAACTGGCTTACAGACAGTACTCACACGGTAAGAATAGCAGGATCCAGGTCTGACTCTAAACCAGTCACAAGTGGTGTCCCGCAAGACTTGGTCCTGGGACCCCTACTGTTTGGCATATACTTCTCAGAAGTACAGGCAAACAAAGGAGGACTATGGCTAACCAAGTTCGCCGATGACTGCAAACTGGGAGCCATAATTGACTCTCCAGCTGACACGGACATCCTCCGAAAGGGCCTTACTGAGACGGACACCTGGTGTCAAAGTCATGGCCTCAAGCTAAATGCCAAAAAATGCATAGTCATCCCATTTGGGAAAAGAAAAACATGGATTACCACATAGGTGGCAGCCCCCTTAATACAGAAGAGGTAATAAGAGATCTGGGAACCCAAGTAGATAGTAATCTCTCCTTTGACAATCATATTGCCAAAGTAGTTAGGAAATCCTTCTATGTGGCCCATCTAATTACTAAAGGGTTTGCATCTAGAAATAAAGAGGTTATAGTGCCCCTCTACTCATCACTCAATAGACCCATCATAGAGTACAATGCCCCATTTGGGATGTACCTCACAAGACACTTCCAACAGCTGGAAAGACCACAAAAGTACCTCAGCAAGAGGATTACTGGCCTCAAACATTTGTCCTATGCAGCCCGACTGAAAAAACTCCGGCTGTACTCAGTGGCATATCGCTTACTCAGAGGTGATCTCTGCCTGACTTACAAAGCCATGTCCAACTCAGAATTGATAGACATGCTCCACCTAAAGAAATCCAAGTCACTGCGAGCCATGCACTCTAGTGAGATAAACCTTGCCACAACAATAAATAGAACATGCTGGAGGGATAGATTCCTGTCACAGAGACTCCCCATGCTTTGGAACAAAATTCCAAATTACATCAGGCAGAGCCCCTCAATAACACTCTTCAAGAGAAAACTTGATGAGTGGATGGGTAACAGAAAATACACCCCTGGGATCACTTCATTGGCTCTGCTTGACAGAGGATCAGTTAATTAATCAATGGGGCAGTGAAAGCCAACACACTCTGGCTAGGCTTATAAATGCCCTCGGGCAGATAGCCTAGTACCTACCTATGAACCTATGAACCACATACTAAATTACTTGGTGTCACCGTTAATGAACTAAAATTCGATATACATATCAATCAATGCACACAAAAAAAAACACCAAAAACTTGGCCTCCTGTTCCGTAATAATACATTTCTTTCTCCCTCCTCCAAACCCTCCCTAGCCATGTCTCTCCTCTTACCCTGTCTTCTGTATGCATCCCCAGTCCTTACTAACCTTCAGTCATCTCTTCTCAGCAAATTAGAGCAAACCTACAATAAAATTGGTAAATTTGCCTCCAATCTCCCCTATAAATCCCACCACTGCCTTGCCCTTAAGTCTTTGCATAGGCCTGAATTCCCTAAACAACTGCTCCTTCCACAACTGCATATAACACACTCAGTTCTTTATAATCCCACTTCCTGCCCCTCTATCTCTAATATTGTATCACAATACAACCCCAGACATCAGCTTCGTACATCTGACAAACATCTTCTGGACATCTACAAACCAACAAAAAATATTGGGAAGTCACTATACAAATACTCAGTAGCTCACTCCTGGACCACCATTCTGCATAATATAAGAAGTATCCCCCATAAGTCCCAATTCAAACTTGAACTTAAACACTATTTGCAAAACACCTGGTCCTGTCCCTGTCAAACTCCAACCTGATTCTAGTTACCCTCTTCCTAAATATACTTTCTTACACTTGCTATTTTTTCTTTCCTCTGTTCTTTCTCCTCTCCCTAGTGCTTATACTATTACATATCAACACCCAGCTCTTATAAATATGTTTTTTGCATCCAAATTATCTTGTTGTTATGGTATGTGTATATATATATATATATATATATATATATATATATATATATACGGGTCCCCTTCAGTCGATCGAACGTTTACAAGTTCGAACCACAAAATGCCAAGACCATATGTTCGAGCTTGCAAAAGTCTGATCGGACTGAATGGAGATCTCCGTACAGAGCGGAAAAGGAAGATTTCCCATTTCCCCAATGTAGTGGGATCTTGGAGTTGGTATATTTAAGTAAGGGAGGTGTGGGGGGTGCAGGTGGGTGTAGCCCCCTTGCTATAGACGTTTACTTTTGTGTTTTATTGTTTTTTGTGTTTCTACTTCAGTGTTCGAACATTTATGAGTTCGAACATATGGTCTCAGCCATATGTGGTTCGAACTTGTAAATGTTCAATCGACTGAAGTAGATCAATATATATATATATACACACACAGAAACTTGTACAAAACTGTTAATTTAGTTAACTTCATTTTGTTGTATAAATTCTTGTTGTATGCCATTTGTGATGTAAATTTTTATCTTGAATGACTATTGTAACTGGAGCTTTTCTCCTCAGGTCTCCAGTGAAAGTGGGTTTTTGGCTGAGATGGACCAAACTGGTTAACAAATGACAATTGTTTGTTTGTTTGTCTTTTTCCCGGTAAGGGGTTGGCACAGCGAAACTCCGGTCCGCTAATGATTGGCAGTAGATTTTTTTACGAAACACTGAGGTGCCAGCTTGACGCCCTACTTTCAACTAAGGCACACCCATTTACGCATGCATGTCTTTCGAATGCTACCCAACTGCAGGGAGGACATGTAGACTCCACACAGAAGGCACACCCAAGCCACGCCGAGAATTGAACGGGAGAACCTCTTGCTGTGAGGTAACAACGCTACCGCCGTACCACCGCGGCTACAGTGGTTTACAAATGACAATAAATATAAATAAATAAATATATATATATATATACATGTATGTATTCACATTTTTTTAATAGAAACATGCAATAAAATGGTATACATTGATCCCATGAACATTTTACAGTTATATTTATTTATTTATTTAATGGGAAAGTCCAACTTGGGACAAAGCCAATTTTCAGCGGAGGCCTGGGGAGAAATGCTCCAGACAGATGTCTTTGTAACATGGGAGGAAATTGGAGCACCCGGAGGAAACCCACACGAATGCAGGGAGGGCATACAGACTCCACACAGAAGGTGCTCCAGCCGAGAATCGAACCAGAGAACCTTTTGCTGTGAGGCGGCACCATTCATAATATATATATATATATATATATATATATATATATATATATATATATATATATATATATACAGGTTATTAGAAATATTCACCTTTTAAAGATATTTTAAGACAACTGCATTAAAATTGAATTTGTTTTTAATGGTGATTATTAACAAATCCCAAAAACAAAGTTTGTTTTTTTGTGCTTCATTAACAAATCCCACCAACAGCCACTCCATAGGAGATGTACCACATACATTCACAAGGAAAGGGACAATTTTATACTGAAAAATACAAAGAAACAAAGACATCCATTAAAAATGCAAAAACATATTTTAAAATGTCAGAAAGACGGGAGAGCAGAGGGCATTTGCTAATTGCAATGATGCCCTCCAGGAAGTAACATTATAGACCTTCCTGGAGTGTGGAGGACTTTCACCTGCAGTGCTGGTCCTCAGATCAACCTTGGACAGTCTGTTATTTCCATTTGAAGTAGAGCCTATGTGATGGGTGTTCCAGAGAATAGAAAAAAATGTGAAATTATGTGTTTCTTAAACTGTAACAAGTGACAAAAATCACATCACTCTTTTATTTCTCCTCGGGTTTTAGTAAAATGCTTGATTGGTTTTGTTTCTTTAAAAGTCTCTTTGTTATACAACCACTTTGTGTATATATGTATGATACAGGGTCTAGCCAATACTCATGAAAGGGCTGTAGTCATGGAGATGTTTTCCCTCTCTTCTACACTAATCACGTTATGCCTCTGGAAGTGTGCCACTGCTTAATATCTTAAGACACTGACTTAGTGCTAACATATTTTATGTTGGGATTAACAAAGCTGTGATACTGTGTTTCAGAATGTTTCTGCACAAATATATTTTTAAACGTAGTTTTAGATCATTTTCCTTAAATGTGAATTGGTGAAGTGGTGACTGACTGCTTGATTATTTTGCCTGAAACAGCATCAGTTATAAGGTGACCACTCAAAGTTCAGAACCGCTTGTGCTACAATCCCCAACAATTCTGTACTGATTACCACAGGTGGTACTTAGGTATGAGTCTTGGTGGCTTGAGGGTTAAGATTTTTCTCTTATACTTTCAGGATCCAGTGTTGTGTTTTGATCACATATTGCCTTTGATTTGGAGTTTCCACTTTGAATAGATTTTCTCAAGGATTCCTCACACTTCCTTAAAGCATACTAATTGATTGGCTGTTTTAAAAAAGAAGTGTGTGTATGTTATATAAGATATATCTATATATATATATATATATATATATATATATATATATATATATATATTTATATGGAGCTCCTTCTAAAGCTCAAAGGTTCAAAATTTTGAACTTCAAACGTTTGAGACCAGCAGATCAAAGTTTTAAAACTTTGAACATTTTGAATGGAAATCGCCATACAGCACCAAATGGGATATTTACCATTTTCCTCACTGTAGTGCGGTCTTGGATTTGGGATATTTATTTAGCAAGGGGTGTGGGGGTGCAAGGGGGCTTGCAAAATGCAAAAAAAATAAATTTGTGTTTTTCTTTTTTTTTCTTTTTCTTTTTTTTTTTTTGAAGTTTCAAAACTTTGATTTTCTGGTTTCGGTTGTTTGAAGTTTTGAAACTTCAAGCTTTAGAAGTATTATATATATATATATATATATATATATATATATATATATATATATATATATATATATATAAATATATATGTATATATATATATATATATATATATATATATAAATATATATATTGTGCTATTATACTTATCGTTGCCATTATGACCCAGGTTGTGGAAGGCATGGGAGAAAAGTGTCCCATATAGACTAGTTGACGTAGTCTGCTAGAAACAAATATTCTAATTCCTCACAATTCGTTCTGGTTTAGATGAAATCCTTTACAGCTCTGTAATGTTTAAGCTCTAGCCCCTCACATTTCTGCCCTGGTTACAATGGAATGACTCACATTTAAGTACTGGTCATGCTCCACTTGTCATACCACAGCTCTTCATGGTTCAGTACTGCTCATATTAGAGCCCCTCACTGGTCTGTACTCATTGTGCTGCAGCCCTTGATAGGACTGGTCATACTATATTCCCTCATGGCTTGGTATTCTCATATTACACCCTCTTACTTGTCTGTTCTCATCATGCTTCAAACATTTGCAACACAGTATTGGTCATAGTAAAACACCTCATGGCTTTGTACTGCGTATATTGTAGCCCCTCACTGTTCTGTACTCATGCTGCTGCCACTGACAGCACAGTACTAGTCATACTACAACACGTCATGGCTTGGTACTTCCCAAATTACAGCCGTTCACTGGTCTGTACTTATCATGCCGGCCATTTCACAGACCCTCGCAGCTCAGTAGTGCTTATACTACAGTCCCTCATAACTCTGTACTGATCATACTGATCATGTTACAAATCCTCACAGCTCTGTATCGGTCATGCTGCATACTGGTTATACTACAGCCCATCATGGCCTGGTACTGATCATATAACAGCCCCTCACTGCTCTATACTGGTCATACTGTAGCTTATTACAACTCAGTACTGGTAATACTTTGGCCCCTTCACTACACAGTACTGGTCATACTACAACTCCTCTCAGCACAATACTGGTAATACTAATGCTAATACTAATACTAATACTAATACTAATACAAATACTAATACTAATACTAATACTAATGTTAATACTAATACTAACATTGACACTAACACTAATACTACAGCCCCTCACAGCTCAGTTTTGGTTATACTACAGCCTCTCACGGCTCTGTCCTGGTGATTAGATGGTCCAATACATCTGTACTGGTCATTACATGGCCTGTCATTAGTACTGCTTATACTACAGCCCCTTACCACTAAGAATAGGTCATACTTCAACCTCTCATAGCTCTGTATTGGTTATATTACAACCTCTTGCAGTTCTGCACTAGTTATATTGCAGCCCTTTGTAGCTCTGTATGGGTTATATTACAGCCCCTCACAGCTCAGTATTGGTGATATTAGAGCCCTTCATAGCTTTTTACTAGTTAAATTACAGCCCCTCTCAGTTCTGTACAGGTGATATTGCAGCTCCTCCTTGCACCTCTGTACTGATGATACTGCAACCCCTCGCAGAGCTGAACTGGTTATTTTATAGCCCCTCACACTACAGTACTGGTCATACTACAGTCCCTCATGGCTCAGTACTGGTAATATTACAGCCCCTCACAGCTCTGTACTGGTTATGTTACAGCCCCTCACAGTATAGTACTGGTCATACTACAGTCCCTCATGGCTCTGTATTGGTGATATTACAGCCCCTTACAGCTCTGTAGTGGTGACATTATAGCCCCTCGCAGCTCTGTACTGGATATATTACAGCCCCTCACAGCTCTGTACTGGTTATGTTACAGCCTCTCATAATATAGTACGGGTCATACTACAGTCCCTTATGGCTCTGTACTGGTATTATTACAGCCCCTTACAGCTCTGTACTGGTGATATTACCACCCCTTACAGCTCTGTACTAGTTATGTTGCAGCCCCTCACAGTATAGTGCTGGTCATACTACTGTCCCTCATGGCTCAGTATTGGTGATATTACAGCCCTTCACAGCTCTGTACTGATTATGTTACAGACCCTTACAGCACAGTACTGGTCATACTACAGTCCCTCATGGCTCAGTACTGGTAATATTACAGCCCCTCACAGCTCTGTACTGGTTATGTTACAGCCCCTCACATTATAGTACTGGTCATACTACAGTCCCTCATGTCTCTGTACTGGTGACATTACAGCCCCTCACAGATCTGTACTGGTTATGTTACAGCCCCTCATAATATAGTACTGGTCATACTACAGTCCCTTATGGCTCAGTACTGGTATTATTACAGCCCCTTACAGCTCTGTACTGGTGATATTACCACCCTTTACAGCTCTGTACTAGTTATGTTACAGCCCCTCACAGTATAGTATTGGTCATAGTACAGTCCCTTATGGCTCAGTACTGGTATTATTACAGCCCCTTACAGCTCTGTAATGGTGATATTACTGCCCCTTACAGCTCTGTACTAGTTATGTTACAGCCCCTCACAGTATAGTACTGGTCATACTACAGTTCCTCATGGCTCAGTATTGGTGATATTACAGCCCCTCACAGCTCTGTACTGATTATGTTACAGCCCCTTAAGCACAGTACTGGTTATACTACAGTCCCTCATGGCTCTGTACTGGTAAAATGACAGCCCCTCACAGCTCTGTACTGGTTATGTTACAATCCCTTACAACACAATACTGGTCATACTACAGTCCCTCATGGCTCAGTACTGGTAATATTACAGCCCCTCACAGCTCTGTGCTGGTTATGTTACAGCCCCTCACAATATATTACTGGTCCTATTACAGTCCCTTATGGCTCAGTACTGGTGACATTACAGCCCCTCACAGCTTTGTACTGGTTATGTTACAGCCCCTCACAGCTCTGTACTGGTGACATTACAGCCCCTCACAGCTCTGTACTGCATATATTGCAGCCCCTCACAGCTTTGTACTAGTTATGTTACAGCCCCTCACAGTGTAGTACTGGTCATACTGCAGTCTCTCGTGGATCTGTACTGGTTATATTACAGCTCCTTACAGCTCTGTACTGGTGACATTACAGCCCCTCACAGTTCTGCACTGGATATATTACAGCCCCTTACAGCTCTGTACTAGTTATGTTACAGCCCCTTATAGTATAGTACTGGTCATATTACAGTCCCTTATGGCTCAGTACTGTTGACATTACAGCCCCTCACAGCTCTGTACTGGTTATGTTGCAGCCCCTTACAACACAGTACTGGTCATGCTACAATCCTACATGGGTCTGTACTGGTGACATTACAGCCCCTTAGAGCTCTGTAAGCAAAAAAAATCATGTCATCCTGAACAACCACGGGAACTGATAATGGAACAGCAGCTTTTTCAACAGCAACAAGCTACTGCAAATCCAGACCTTGTTTCAGCACTTGTTCCAGTGGATTTTCTGCAGTTACAAGAATGACCCCTTCCAATGTCACAGTCAAGAATGCGAATGAAAAGCTATCGAAGCAACACTTGAGGCAGGAAGGCAAACCGGTGTCTGGCAACCAGAAGTCAAGTGAGGAACTGAACAAAAAATACAAACTGGAATTTAAAATGTTGCGTTATGTCTTAACAGACATTAGTGTGCTGAGTAAGGGTCTAACTTTTGTGCCAGTGCGGCTCTTAGACATAGCACAAACGATACTTGAATTTAAATACTTTTACCAGATCCTTAAATTTAAGAATATTATTTGGAGACCAGGGAGAAACAATACCGCATTTAAATAAAAGGAGAAGTATCTTTGTACTGATTAGTATCCCTATGGTACAGACTTTTGAAAAAGCAGTAGAACATGAAATCTATCAACTCTGTATGAGTGGATATAAAAAACTTTATTATAATCTAACTTTTGAGCAGCTGAAAGCCATAAAGTCATTGACTAACAATCCACATGCTGTTATTAAAAGTGCAGACAAGGTGATGGTGTTGATGTTTTAGATACTGATTTTTATATCATAAGTATGTTACAGATGCTGAGCATTGATGAATATAAGGAAAGGAAAACAGAAAACAGAACATTAAGATTATTAACCTTGTTGAAGGTTTATTATATGAAATGCATTTAGATGGACAGATTGATTTTGAACTGTTTCAATATTTGCGTACAACAGCTTCTAGGATTCCAATGATTTATGGTGTTCCAAAAATACATCAATCTTTAACACAGCCACTAAAGCCACCAGTGAGACCTATAGTCTCAGCATGGGGATAAATAACTGAACCAATCTCCAAATATTTAGATGTGCAACTGAAAATGGGCTTAGAGAATACTGGTACTACATTAAAGGTAAATGAAATAAAGTTTTTACCAGTGAGACTGCTGTGGTTCCGGTGGATTTTTCCCTCACTGGTTGTATTACAGCCCCTCTCAGTTCTGTACTGGTGATATTGCAGCTCCTCCTTGCAACTCTGTACCGATGATACCCCTCGCAGAGCTGAAGTGGTTATGTTACAGCCCCTCACAGTACATATGGTTATACTACAGTCCTTCCTGGCTTACTACTGATCATATTCCAGCCCCCCCCCCCCAGAGCTCTGTACTGGTTATGTTACAGTCCCTCACAGTAAAGTACTGGTCATACTACAGTCCCTCATGGCTCTGTACTGGTAATATTACAGCCCCTCACAGCTCTGTACTGGTTATGTTACAGCCCCTCACAGTATAGTACTGGTCATACTACAGTCACTCATGGCTCTGTACTGGTGATATTACAGCCCCTTACAGCTCTTTACTGGTGACATTACAGCCCCTCACAGCTCTGTAGTGGATATATTACAGCCCCTCACAGCTCTGTACTGGTTATGTTACAGCCCCTCATAATATAGTGCTGGTCATGCTACAGTCCCTTACGGCTTAGTACTGGTATTATTACAGCCCCTTACAGCTCTGTGCTAGTGATATTACCGCCCCTTGCAGCTCTGTACTATTTATGTTACAGCCCCTCACAGTATAGTACTGGTCATGCTACATTCCCTCATGACTCAGTATTGGTGATATTACAGCCCCTCACAGCTCTGTACTGATTATGTTACAGCCCCTTACAGCACAGTACTGGTCATACTACAGTCCCTCATGGCTTTGTACTGGTGACATTACGACCCCTCACAGCTCTGTACTGGTTATGTTACAGCCCCTCACAGTATAGTACTGGTCATACTACAATCCCTAATATCTCTGTAGTGGTGATATTACCACCCCTTACAGCTATGTGCTAGTTATGTTACTGCCCCTCACTGTAAAGTACTGGTCATACTACATTCCCTCATGGCTCAGTATTGATGATATTACAGCCCCTCACAGCACTGTACTTATTATGTTACAGCCCCTTACAGCACAGTACTGGTCATACTTCAGTCCTTCATGGCTCTGTACTGGTGACATTACAGCCCCTCACAGCTGTGTAATGGATATATTACAGCCCCTCACTGCTCTGTACTGGTTATGTTACAGCCCCTCACAATATAGGACTGGTCATACTATAGTCCCTTATGGCTCAGTACTGGTATTATTACAGCCCCTTACAGCTCTGTACTGGTGATATTACCAACCCTTACAGCTCTGTACTAGTTATGTTACAGTCCCTCACAGTATAGCACTGGTCATACTACAGTCCCTTTTGGCTCAGTACTGGTATTATTACAGCCCCTTACAGCTCTGTAATGGTGATATTACCGCCCCTTACAGCTCTGTACTAGTTACGTTACAGCCCCTCACAGTATAGTATGGGTCATACTACAGTCCCTTATGGCTCAGTACTGGTATTATTACAGCCCCTTACAGCTCTGTACTGGTGATATTAATGCCCCTTACAGCTCTGTACTGGTGATATTACTGCCCCTTACAGCTCTGTACTAGTTATGTTACACCCTCTCACAGTATAGTACTGGTCATACTACAGTCCCTCATGGCTCAGTATTGGTGATATTACAGCCCCTCAGAGCTCTGTACTGATTATGTTACAGCCCCTTGCAGCACAGTACTGGTCATACTACAGTTCCTCATGGCTCTGTACTGGTGACATTACAGCCCCTCATAGCTCTGTACTAGTTATGTTACAATCATTTACAACACAATACTGGTCATACTACAGTCCCTCATGGCTCAGTACTGTTAATGTTACAGCCCCCCACAATATATTACTGGTGATACTACAGTCCCTCATGGCTCTGTACTGGTTATGTTACAGCCCCTCACAGCTCGGCTGTACTGGTCATACTACAGTCCCTCATGGCTCTGTACTGGTGATATTACCACCCTTTACAGCTCTGTACTAGTTATGTTACAGCCCATCACAGTATAGTACTGGTCATACTACAGTCCCTCATGGTTCAGTACTGGTAATATTACAGCCCCTCACAGCTCTGTACTGGTTATGTTACAGCCCCTCACAGTATAATACTGGTCATACTACAGTCCCTCATGGCTCAGTACTGGTAATATTACAGCCCTTCACAGCTCTGTACTAGTTATGTTACAGCCCCTCACAGTATAGCACTGGTCATTTTACAGTCCCTTATGGCTCAGTACTGGTGACATTACAGCCCCTCACAGCTCTGTACTGGTTATGTTACAGCCCCTTACAACTCAGTACTGGTCATGCTACAATCCCTCATGGGTCTGTACTGGTGACATTACAGCCCCTCACAGCTCTGTACTGGTTATGTTACAATCCCTTACAATACAATACTGGTCATACTACAGTCCCTCATGGCTCAGTACTGGTAATATTACAGCCCCTCACAGCTCTGTACTAGTTATGTTACAGCCCCTCACAGTATAGTACTGGTCATATTACAGTCCCTTATGGCTCAGTACTGGTGACATTACAGCCCCTCACAGCTCTGTACTGGTTATGTTACAGCCCCTTACAACACAGTACTGGTCATGCTACAATCCCACATGGGTCTGTACTGGTGACATTACAGCCCCTTAGAGCTCTGTAAGCAAAAAAAATCATGTCATCCTGAACAATAACGGGAACTGATAATGGAACAGCAGCTTTTTCAACAGCAACAAGCTACTGCAAATCCAGACCTTGTTTCAGCACTTGATACAGTGGATTTTCTGCAGTTACAAGAATGACCCCTTCCAATGTCACAGTCAAGAATGCGAATGAAAAGCTATCGAAGCAACACTTGAGGCAGGAAGGCAAACCGGTGTCTGGCAACCAGAAGTCAAGTGAGGAACTGAACAAAAAATACAAACTGGAATTTAAAATGTTGCGTTATGTCTTAACAGGCATTAGTGTGCTGAGTAAGGGTCTAACTTTTGTGCCAGTGCGGCTCTTAGACATAGCACAAACGATACTTGAATTTAAATACTTTTACCAGATCCTTAAATTTAAGAATATTATTTGGAGACCTGGGAGAAACAGTGCCTCATTTAAATAAAAGGAGAAGTATCTTTGTACTGATTAGTATCCCTATGGTACAAGCTTTTGAAAAAGCAGTAGAACATGAAATCTATCAACTCTGTATAAGTGGATATAAAAAACTTTATTATAATCTAACTTTTGACCAACTGAAAGCCATGAAGTCATTGACTAACAATCCACATGCTGTTATTAAAACTGCAGACAAGGGTGATGGTGTTGATGTTTTAGATACTGATTTTTATATCATAAGTATGTTACAGATGCTGAGCATTGATGAATATAAGGAAAGGAAAACAGAAAACAGAACATTAAGATTATTAACCTTGTTGAAGGTTTATTATATGAAATGCATTTAGATGGAAAGACTGATTTTGAACTGTTTCAATATTTGCGTACAACAGCTCCTAGGATTCCAATGATTTATGGTGTTCCAAAAATACATAAATCTTTAACACAGCCACAAGTGAGATCTATAGTCTCAGCACGGGGATAAATAACTGAACTGATCTCCAAATATTTGGATGTGCAACTGAAAATGGGCTTAGAGAATACTGGTACTACATTAAAGGTAAATGAAATAAAGTTTTTACCAGTGAGACTGCTGTGGTTCCGGTGGATTTTTTTCCCTCACTGGTTGTATTACAGCCCCTCTCAGTTCTGTACTGGTGATATTGCAGCTCCTCCTTTCAACTCTGTACTGATGATACCCCTTGCAGAGCTGAACTGGTTATGTTACAGCCCCTCACAGTAAAGTACTGGTCATACCACAGTCCCTCATGGCTCATTACTGGTAATATTACAGCCCCTCACAGCTCTGTACTGGTTATGTTACAGCCCCTCACAGTATAGTACTGGTCATACTACAGTCACTCATGGCTCTGTACTGGTGATATTACAGCCCCTTACAGCTCTGTACTGGTGACATTACAGCCCCTCACAGCTCTGTAGTGGATATATTACAGCCCCTCACAGCTCTGTACTGGTTATGTTACAGCCCCACATAATATAGTGCTAGTCATGCTACAGTCCCTTATGGCTTAGTACTGGTATTATTACAGCACCTTACAGCTCTGTGCTAGTGATATTACCGCCCCTTGCTGCTCTGTACTAGTTATGTTACAGCCCCTCACAGTATAGTACTGGTCATGCTACAGTCCCTCATGACTCAGTATTGGTGATATTACAGCCCCTCACAGCTCTGTACTGATTATGTTACAGCCCCTTACAGCACAGTACTGGTCATACTACAGTCCCTCATGGCTTTGTACTGGTGACATTACGACCCCTCACAGGTCTGTACTGGTTATATTACAGCCCCTCACAGTATAGTACTGGTCATACTACAATCCCTAATAGCTCTGTAGTGGTGATATTACCACCCCTTACAGCTATGTGCTAGTTATGTTACTGCCCCTCACTGTAAAGTACTGGTCATACTACATTCCCTCATGGCTCAGTATTGGTGATATTACAGCCCCTCACAGCACTGTACTGATTATGTTACAGCCCCTTACAGCACAGTACTGGTCATACTACAGTCCTTCATGGCTCTGTACTGGTGACATTACAACCCCTCACAGCTGTGTAATGGATATATTACAGCCCCTCACTGCTCTGTACTGGTTATGTTACAGCCCCTCACAATATAGTACTGGTCATACTATAGTCCCTTATGGCTCAGTACTGGTATTATTACAGCCCCTTACAGCTCTGTACTGGTGATATTACCACCCCTTACAGCTCTGTACTAGTTATGTTACAGTCCCTCACAGTATAGCACTGGTCATACTACAGTCCCTTTTGGCTCAGTACTGGTATTATTACAGCCCCTTAAAGCTCTGTAATGGTGATATTACCGCCCCTTACAGCTCTGTACTAGTTACGTTACAGCCCCTCACAGTATAGTACGGGTCATACTACAGTCCCTTATGGCTCAGTACTGGTATTATTACAGCCCCTTACAGCTCTGTACTGGTGATATTTATGCCCCTTACAGCTCTGTACTGGTGATATTACTGACCCTTACAGCTCTGTAGTAGTTATGTTACACCCTCTCACAGTATAGTACTGGTCATACTACAGTCACTCGTGGCTTAGTATTGGTGATATTACAGCCCCTCAGACCTCTGTTTTGATTATGTTACAGCCCCTTGCAGCACAGTACTGGTCATACTACAACTCCTCATGGCTCTCTACTGGTGACATTACAGCCCCTCACAGCTCTGTACTAGTTATGTTACAATCATTTACAACACAATACTGGTCATACTACAGTCCCTCATGGCTCAGTACTGTTAATGTTGCAGCCCCCCACAATATATTACTGGTGATACTACAGTCCCTCATGGCTCTGTACTGGTTATGTTACAGCCCCTCACAGCTCGGCTGTACTGGTCATACTACAGTCCCTCATGGCTCTGTACTGGTGATATTACCACCCTTTACAGCTCTGTACTAGTTATGTTACAGCCCATCACAGTATAGTACTGGTCATACTACAGTCCCTCATGGTTCAGTACTGGTAATACTACAGCCCCTCACAGCTCTGTACTGATTATGTTACAGCCCCTCACAGTATAATACTGGTCATACTACAGTCCCTCATGGCTCAGTACTGGTGATATTACAGCCCCTTACAGCTCTGTACTGGTGATATTACCAACCCTTACAGCTCTGTACTAGTTATGTTACAGTCCCTCACAGTATAGCACTGGTCATACTACAGTCCCTTCTGGCTCAGTACTGGTATTATTACAGCCTCTTACATCTCTGTAATGGTGATATTACTGCCCCTTACAGCTCTGTACTAGTTACGTTACAGCCCCTCACAGTATAGTATGGGTCATACTACAGTCCCTTATGGCTCAGTACTGGTATTATTTCAGCCCCTTACAGCTCTGTACTGGTGATATTACTGCCCCTTACAGCTCTGTACTAGTTATGTTACACCCTCTCACAGTATAGTACTGGTCATACTACAGTCCCTCATGGCTCAGTATTGCTGATATTACAGCCCCTTAGAGCTCTGTACTGATTATGTTACAGCCCCTTGCAGCACAGTACTGGTCATACTACAGTTCCTCATGGCTCTGTACTGGTGACATTACAGCCCCTCACAGCTCTGTACTAGTTATGTTATAATCATTTACAACACAATACTGGTCATACTACTGTCCCTCATGGCTCAGTACTGTTAATGTTACAGCCCCCCACAATATATTACTGGTGATACTACAGTCCCTCATGGCTCTGTACTGGTTATGTTACAGCCCCTCACAGCTCGGCTGTACTGGTCATACTACAGTCCCTCATGGCTCTTTACTGGTGATATTACCACCCTTTACAGCTCTGTACTAGTTATGTTACAATCCATCACAGTATAGTACTGGTCATACTACAGTCCCTCATGGTTCAGTACTGGTAATATTACAGCCCCTCACAGCTCTGTACTGGTTATGTTACAGCCCCTCACAGTATAATACTGGCCATACTACAGTCCCTCATGGCTCAGTACTGGTAATATTACAGCCCTTCACAGCTCTGTACTAGTTATGTTACAGCCCCTCACAGTATAGTACTGGTCATATTACAGTCCCTTATGGCTCAGTACTGGTGACATTACAGCCCCTCACAGCTCTGTACTGGTTATGTTACAGCCCCTTACAACACAGTACTTGTCATGCTACAATCCCACATGGGTCTGTACTGGTGACATTACAGCCCCTTAGAGCTCTATAAGCAAAAAAAATCATGTCATCCTGAACAATAACGGGAACTGATAATGGAACAGCAGCTTTTTCAACAGCAACAAGCTGCTGCAAATCCAGACCTTGTTTCAGCACTTGATCCAGTGAATTTTCTGCAGTTACAAGAATGACCCCTTCCAATGTCACAGTCAAGAATGCGAATGAAAAGCTATCGAAGCAACACTTGAGGCAGGAAGGCAAACCGGTGTCTGGCAACCAGAAGTCAAGTGAGGAACTGAACAAAAAATACAAACTGGAATTTAAAATGTTGCGTTATGTCTTAACAGACATTAGTGTGCTGAATAAGGGTCTAACTTTTGTGCCAGTGCGGCACATAGACATAGCACAAACGATACTTGAATTTAAATACTTTTACCAGATCCCTAAATTTAAAAATATTATTTGGAGACCAGGGAGAAACAGTACCTCATTTAAATAAAAGGAGAAGTATCTTTGTACTGATTAGTAGCCCTATGGTACAGGCTTTTGAAAAAGCAGTAGAACATGAAATTTATCAACTCTGTATGAGTGGATAATAAAAAACTTTATTATAATCTAACTTTTGAGCAGCTGAAAGCCATAAAGTCATTGACTAACAATCCACATGCTGTTATTAAAAGTGCAGACAAGGGTGATGGTGTTGATGTTTTAGATACTGATTTTTATATCATAAGTATGTTACAGATGCTGAGCATTGATGAATATAAGGAAAGGAAAACAGAAAACAGAACATTAAGATTATTAACCTTGTTGAAGGTTTATTATATGAAATGCATTTAGATGGACAGATTGATTTTGAACTGTTTCAATATTTGCGTACAACAGCTCCTAGGATTCCAATGATTATGGTGTTCCAAAAATACATCAATCTTTAACAAAGCCACTGAAGCCACCAGTGAGACCTATAGTCTCAGCATGGGGATAAATAACAGAACCGATCTCCAAATATTTAGATGTGCAACTGAAAATGGGCTTAGAGAATACTGGTACTACATTAAAGGTAAATGAAATAAAGTTTTTACCAGTGAGACTGCTGTGGTTCCGGTGGATTTTCCCTCACTGGTTGCATTACAGCCCCTCTCAGTTCTATACTGGTGATATTGCAGCTCCTCCTTGCAACTCTGTATTGATGATACCCCTCGCAGAGCCGAACTGGTTATGTTACAGCCCCTCACAGTACATATGGTTATACTACAGTCCTTCCCGGCTTACTACTGCTCATATTCTAGCCCCCCAGAGCTCTGTACTGGTTATGTTACAGTCCTTCACAGTAAAGTACTGGTCATACTACAGTCCCTCATGACTCTGTACTGGTAATATTACAGCCCCTTACAGCTCTGTACTGGTGACATTACAGTTCCTCACAGCTCTGTACTGGATATATTACAGCCCCTCACAGCTCTGTACTGGTTATGTTACAGCCCCTCATAATATAGTGCTGGTCATGCTACAGTCCCTTATAGCTTAGTACTGGTATTATTACAGCCCCTTACAGCTCTGTACTAGTGATATTACCGCCCCTTACGGCTCTGTACTAGTTATGTTACAGCCCCTCACAGTATAGTACTGGTCATGCTACAGTCCCTCATGGCTCAGTATTGGTGATATTACAGCCCCTGGCAGCTCTGTACTGATTATGTTACAGCCCCTTACAGCACAGTACTGGTCATACTACAGTCCCTCATGGCTCTGTACTGGTGACATTACAGCCCCTCACAGCTCTGTACTGGTTATGTTACAATCCCTTACAATACAATACTGGTCATACTACAGTCCCTCATGGCTCAGTACTGGTAATATTACAGCCCCTCACAGCTCTGTACTAGTTATGTTACAACCCCTCACAGCTCTGTACTAGTTATGTTACAACCAGTGGCGGCTGGTGACTTCAAATTAAAGGGGGGCTGCAGGAGACAGCTGAATGGGTGGGGCCAATGAGGAGGGGTGTGGTCAACTAGAAAGGGGTGGGGCTATGCTCAAAACCACAACAACTGGAACTTTTATTAAACACACTGCCCTGGGTGCCAAACCATCATTACGAGAGTCCAATCAAGACAAAATGAAGTGTAGAAGAAAAATATTTCAATGCATTGGCTACATGACAACTTACTTAATATCTAGATGGAAACACAAAGGTTGTGAGGCATGAAAAAATAAATTACTTTTTAAATACATTACTGGAATGCCAGTCAAAATCAAGTATAAAAAAAAACAAGCATCCCTCAACTCAAGCCACTTCTCCTGGCACTGCAGTTCTAATTATAATTTATATTCAGCTTTATAAAATTACCAAGTAACATGCTGAAAGTAGCAATCTCTGTGATATCCCCACTTGTAAAAATGTTTCTTATCCAAAAAAGACCTGCTGCCTGACAACAACTATCTACTTGTTTCATGGGGAAGACATGATCAAAGTAAAAAATGAACAGCAAACAAGAAACAAGCTCAAGATAAATTGCTTAAAGGATTACTGCACAAGTTATGAACCACACATGATAGACTGGCATTCTGTTTAGTTTATGGGTAAAGTCTGCAAAGATGACTACAAGTCTCCAACAAATGTAATGAGCTTCTGAAAATACTGCAATCCTGTCCTTTATTACAAATGCTGTCATATGCATTTCAATACCTAAGGCTTATACGTTATCTAGTTATGTAAATATTCTCTGCATGGCAACAATGAAAAGGCTTTCAATGTTTGTAATTCTTTAACAGTATGCTTATTAAAGCTGACTTGCATCTTACAATCTTCGACAAGCTTACCTGATGATCATTAAAGCATTGCTACTTAAACACAGAGCAACAGGGCACTGCAACAGCATGCATTTTCTGAATAATAAGAAGCATAAATCAACAATATAAAAATATGACAGAAAACCAGAACATTCTGCAAAATCAAGGACAGCTGAAAAGCCACGGTCATACTTGTGGTCTACCTTGGATGGGAGAATACTCTGCACACATAACTGCATAAATGCTCCTTGCCTTGCTTGGACACATCCAGAGCCACTACAATGAGGAGTGGGGTGCAACAAGTATGTCACAATTTGAAATGTCTCTGGTTGACGGTGATGGCTCTGATACTCATACCTCTCAACCTCAGAGCATGAAATCTGGATAAAGCCATACATAGAAGAGGGACACAGGACCAAAAATAAGGACAGTTTTTAAATATTTCTCTTATAAACTTAGAAAAATAATCGAATAGTAGTAGGTCTTGCATTAGTATGAATTTTCTGAAGGGTATGAAATCTGAAACTCAAATGTCTACCATTATTTTCTAACTTCAATCTTTAATGATTTGCCACTAATTTTCCAGAAAACCACAATTTATGAAAAACAGACCAAAAATGTGATGCGAAAATATAAAATTGCCACACAATACAGCCGATATCCTGTCAAAGAAGGGACACCTTTTTAATATCAGTACTGTTAAATTGAGCAGCTGACAAAATAAGAGCATCTACATGCATTTCTGAAATAAAAGCAAACTATAACTCTGATCATTACAGTTATTTATAATTGTAAACCCTCCATATTTTCTTCCTAAATTGCCATTTTGCAGAGGGATTATTAGGGGGAGAGCAACATTTTGAGCCAAAATTGAGGACGGTTGAGGTTTGAATATTCCTAATTCTATAAAGCGATTTATTTGCACATACCTCTCAACTTCTTAATGCAGGAAACCTGGACAAGGCCAAATATATTGGGGGACATACAAACAGTACTAAAAATAGCTCTTGTATAAACTTAAGACAGTTGATAGAATAACACGTCTTGACGTCTCAAACTCAATGTCTGTCATTATTTAGTGCTTTCATTCCTAAATGATTTGTCAGAAAACCACAAATTTTATGAGGAACAAACCAAAAATAAGAAGCAAAAATCTATTAATTCTGCAAAAATCTGGACAGTTGAGAGATATAGTTCAGCTGTCTGAGTTTGCTGCCCTTCCCCCCTCACAAACTTATGGTCGAATGGAGCCTCCCCCCTGCAGCCATTCCATTGTCCCATTCCTTGGTTATTTCACCCCATTTACCATAAACACTGTAATGTGCATACTGATTTACTTCTGTGATGATCTGTATTTCATTTCAAAATTTTATTTTGCATTTTACAGCACAAACCCTAATAGATATCTGCTAAATAAAGCAATGTAGTCTCACAATGAAAATAGACTTAGCATTAAAACTTCTCTGATCTTGAAACTCACATTCATTGAAACAGCATTGAAACCCACATTCAAAGAAAATACATTTTGCCAGTGGCAGATAAAAATTAACTTTGGGCTGTTTTCAAATCATAGGCCCCTTGAACACAAAACATACACACGCTCTTTGATACACCTTCCCGACCTTGTACAATACAGTACAGTTGTTAGAAGGCATTTTAAATGTATTGTTTTGAACATTTTTCCAGTAAACAATGAAACAAAATGCATGCAGCAATAATGACAAAACTTCCCAATTCAGAACATTTCTATCATACAAATCTAGTCAAACTTTTACAGTCCACCAGCATCAGTAAATATACACAATCTCTAAAGTAAAAGCCATCTAAATAATTCCACATTAAAGAAATCTGTAACTAATGAAGAGATTGCTGCTAGCAAACAACTTTATATGTCATTGTTTCATCTACAAATAAAGTGCCTGTTGCCCTTGAAGAATAAATTGCCTATGTTGTATTAAAAAAATAATAAGCTAGTAATATTGCAATAGGGAATGGATGACAAACTGATAACAGGTTCATAGTTACTAGGCATCTTCGCCAAAAAGGACTGCAGCATCCACCCCCTTTATAAGGCAGTACAGTATCAGCAATGCATCTACCTACTGTGGGAGTAGAACTCACACCCTTCTGCATCAAAAGCAAGTACACCACCTGTTGTGCAATTAACAATGCAAGCAGACTAAACTTTTGTTCCCCTGCAGCTCTCAGCTCCTTGTAAAATCTACTCGACACTCAGCCTTATCTCTGATGTTTGCAGCACAAGAAATCTGGAAAAAGCCAAAATTTATTGGGGGGACAAAAGCCCAAAAACCAGGGACACATTTTAAGCATTGCTTGTATAATGTTGGAAAGTTGCTAGAACAAAATTCTGTGTTACTACCATACATTTCACTGCCACGTCTTGAACCCAGTGGACCCTGTGCAAAACAGTCAGAGCAACATACCAATATGCCAAATCAGCTGTTTTGTGAAAGAGAGGAAGACTAAAACTTAAATGGCTACCATTTAGTGAATTCAGTTCTCACTATAGCTCTCAACCTCATAGCAAAAAACACGTGAACAAAGCCAGTAATGGGGGAATACAGCCCCCAAACATATTCAGTGAATTCAGTTCTCACCATAGCTCTCAACCTTAGCACAAAAAACCTGGATGAAGCCAATAATGGGGGAATACCCTCCCAAAAATAGGGAAAAATTTCAAATATCCATGTTATAAACTTAGAAAATTGCTGGAATAATAGATTTTGTGTTACCATGTATGTTCTGAAGAATATGAAGTCTGAAATTCAAATGCCTGTTATTTTTATTTAACATTTGTTAACCAGGAAAGTCTGACTTGAACAAAAGCCAATTTTCAGCAGAGCAAGGAAAAACACTCCAGACACGTCTTTGTAAGATGGGAGGACATGCAGACTCCACACAGAAAGCACCACAGCCAAGAATCAAACCAGAGAACCTGTAGCTGTTAGGCAACAGTGCTATCAGTGCACCACTGCACTACTGACTTTTCAAGTTAAAACAAACATACAGAAACCACAGATTTTATGAGGAACAGAACAAATATGAGGCAAAAATATGCAAACTTTAAATGGTGGTGGGTAGGGAATTCAGGCCCTTGCCACCTGCACCCAAGGTACAGGGTTCAAGTCTGAGTATTCTCTACCCACCACCATGTGTTTGCTATTTACCAGTATATAGCAACTGGGGCATTACACACACACAAACACACACACACACACACACACACACACACACACACACACACACACACACACACACACACACACACACACACACACACACACACACACACACACACACACACTGCAGTCCTTACCTGAATACTCCACAGCAGAATCAATGGCTGATCTCCTTCCCTTCCTGAATAATCCACAGAATCAACGTCAGCAGCTGGTTTCCTTAGCCCGCCCATGCAAAATGGCTGGTTGGCTCTGATAGTAGGCTGGGGTTTCCTGGCTCTGTGAGAGTAGGCTGAAGGTAATAAAGTCCAGTGTCCTTCCATTCTGTGCGGCCATCACCGCACAGTCTTCTGAGGCTGCAGGGCAGAAATGCCTTTCTTCCCTGTTCAGACTGCCTAATGCAAGCAGTTCAGCTCAGGAGTACCAGGAACTCCAAGTGCACATGCGTGGAGTTCTGGGACTCACAATTTATTTTTTTACTTTTGTTATTTCATTTTTTTATTTCTTTATATTTCTTTATTCTTTTATTTTACAGGTGGGGGTTTGCAGTCCTGTAGTCCTATAGCAGGAGCCGCCCCTGCTTATATCTAAAGCCATGGTATCTACGTTCAAGGATGTAATCATTCCATTGTACTTGGTACTCATTAGGTTGATTATTATACTCAATGATTGGCCTAATGAGTGCCAAGCACAGTGGCACTCATTAGGCTGATCATTGAGTAAAATGCCCCTTTCAGTACGCACTTGTCCAAACATGTGTCACAACTGGAATAACCACAACTCTTCCTCACTAAGAAAATCAAGATCTTACATTATAAATCTATGTGGATACTTTAAAGGGCTTGTTCAGATTCTCAGCATCATGCAGGCTACTGAGAGGCAACCTCTGCCTGGCATATAGAGCTTCAACAGACCCCCATCTTGTCAGACCTATTATACATTCACAAGCCAAGCAGTGGCATAAGCACTGTCTCAAGAGATCTCAATCTTTTCTACGATATAAACAGAACATGTTGTAGGGCCAGGTATGTATCAGGAAAATCTGCTTCTGTGACACCGTCTTAATCATCACATTCAGCAAGGTACTTTTCTTATTCAACTTAAATGTGATTTGGATGAATGCATGGATAACTGCAAATCCACCCCTATTTTAACACCCTTGTACCCCTCAACTGTCCAGATTTTTGCAGAATGTCCAGATTTTTGCCGCATATTTTTGGTCTGTTATCATAAAATGTGTGGTTTTCTAGCAAATCGCTGAGGACTGAAGTCACTAAACAATAATATACATTTGAGTTTCAGACTTTATAACCCAAAGAAAATGCATGCAAGCACAGAACCTGTTATTCTAGCAACTTTCTAAGTTTATGCAAGCAATATTTAAAATCTCTCCCTATATTTTGGGTATTTGCCCCCTAAGCTTTTTTCACATTTCTTGCACTAAAACACTGAGAGGTATGGATAGAGTCAGTATATAAACGTCTCAACATATCCTTGTTCTGCACATCTGGATTCTTTTTGCACAAAATGTAAGGGCTAAATATTACTGTGAGAATTTAAGGTTAGGCTTCGTGAGATTCTCACAGATCCATAGCCTAGTAATTAATTACCTATGAATTTATGAAATATCAAGAGTATCCATCTTGGGCATTCAAAAATTATCTTAAATAGGTATAGAAATTTCTAAAAATGGCAGAATAAAAATACATCTGGTTTATTTCATCTGCATGACAGCATCCAATAAATTTTCAACTGGCCTTCCACTTGTGTCCCTATCAGTACTCCATCTATCCTTTGCCTTCCTGAAAACTCCAGTCTTTCCAACAGCCAGTTACACTTATCTACTACCCTTTCTTTGAAGTGCTATTACTTCATGTCTAAAATGAAATTAACTCCTCTTATTTTGAGATTTTCTACCATTTACCAATTTATTCTTTTTCAGAACTTTTCGTTAACCAGTTACCTTTCTGTTTGCATGGATCAAAAACATGTTTCTGTCCTATCTACTTCATTGTTGTGGGATTATATACCAGTATCTGCAGTCTCTGCTCACTTCCAACCCCTTTACCATTCTTGTAGCTTTTTGCCGGACACTCTCTAAAGGGCTAACATTATATTTCTCAGATATTGTATAGAAATGAATACAATACTCAAGTCAAGTCCTTACCAGTGAACTGTAGAGGGAGTGGGGATTACCTTCTTTTACCTGCAGACTGTATAGCCAGAGATGCATTCCAATGTCCTGCCACTCCAGGGCACTGCCTGTATGCATATGGGTCAGACAGAGGAAATCACAGAGCACAGGGGAATTGTATAGTTGTACAACATATAGGCAAAGGTTAGCTGCAGAATGTATTGTAATTGATGAGGAGAATGCAGTCAGAGGTGATAGCAGAAGGAATGGGAAAGTGGTATCCAGCCTACATACATCTAGCCATTGCTGTCAGTCTCTTTACCGTTTTTTAAAAAATCCTCAAACATATGCATGCTTGATAAGTAGAATAAACAAGGGAACAAAGTTAGAAGAGGAACGTGGCAAAATTCTGCAATAACATACACAACTAGTTTTAACAAAATCTTATCAAACAAGTGTAGTAGATACCTTCTGTATGTAAACATTATGAAGGGCATTAGAATATTGAAAAAGCTGAGTTATTTACTATATCAGACACTAACCAGATACGTTCAGTTCAGTCTGATAACAAATTACAATACTTACTTTAATTCTGCACCTTCACTCTGTTCTTCTTTTCTTTCTTCTTCTTTCTTCTTTCTTCTTGTTCTTCTGTTCTTCCTTCTAACACAGGCTGCAGCACAGCTGACAAAATCCACCCAAATAAAAAAAAAAGTAAAATCCGATAAAAAGTTTAAAAAAAGGTCGCGAAACAATCCACAAGTCAAGCCGACAACTGACTGATTGATTCTCGCTCTTTTCCCAGCACATAAAGCCCGGGAAGAGAGCGACAACCAATCAGCAGCATTTAGCCCATCATTCCAGCAAGCACGTCATGACGTGCCTGCGGACGTCGCAGTCCAAGCCCCTTCCAATTCTATGTGGTTTGGAACCGCATAGACTTCTGGGCATCACAATGATGCCTTCATTGACTCCACCGGGCTGCAATCAAAACAAAAAAAAAAAAATCTGTTTAAAACCGCCGCAGCCCGAGGCGGTTAAAGTGCGCATGCGTGTACTTCCGAGTCGCTGACTCGAATTTTGTTTTAAACAAAAAAAAAGGTATTTTTTTTTTTTACATTTTGATTTTCTCACTTTATTATTTAGCTGAGGGGGCTGCAGTCCGGCAGTCCAATGCCACGAGCCGCCCCTGGTTACAACCCCTCACAGTATAGTACTGGTCATATTACAGTCCCTTATGGCTCAGTACTGGTGACATTACAGCCCCTCACATCTCTGTACTGGTTATATTACAGCCCCTTACAACACAGTACTGGTCATGCTACAATCCCACATGGGTCTGTACTGGTGACATTACAGCCCCTTAGAGCTCTGTAAGCAAAAAAAATCATGTCATCCTGAACAACCACAGGAACCGATAATGGAACAGCAGCTTTTTCAACAGCAACAAGCTACTGCAAATCCAGACCTTGTTTCAGCACTTGATCCAGTGGATTTTCTGCAGTTACAAGAATGACCCCTTCCAATGTCACAGTCAAGAATGCGAATGAAAAGCTATCGAAGCAACACTTAAGGCAGGAAGGCAAACTGGTGTTTGGCAACCAGAAGTCAAGTGAGAAACTGAACAAAAAATACAAACTGGAATTTAAAATGTTGCGTTATGTCTTAACAGACATTAGTGTGCTGAGTAAGGGTCTAACTTTTGTGCCAGTGCGGCTCTTAGACATAGCACAAACGATACTTGAATTTAAATACTTTTACCAGATCCTTAAATTTAAGAATATTATTTGGAGACCAGGGAGAAACAGTACCTCATTTAAATAAAAGGAGAAGTATCTTTGTACTGATTAGTAGCCCTATGGTACAGACTTTTGAAAAAGCATTAGAACATGAAATTTATCAACTCTGTATGAGTGGATATAAAAAACTTTATTATAATCTAACTTTTGAGCAGCTGAAAGCCATAAAGTCATTGACTAACAATCCACATGCTGTTATTAAAAGTGCAGACAAGGTGATGGTGTTGATGTTTTAGATACTGATTTTTATATCATAAGTATGTTACAGATGCTGAGCATTGATGAATATAAGGAAAGGAAAACAGAAAACAGAACATTAAGATTATTAACCTTGTTGAAGGTTTATTATATGAAATGCATTTAGATGGACAGATTGATTTTGAACTGTTTCAATATTTGCGTACAACAGCTCCTAGGATTCCAATGATTTATGGTGTTCCAAAAATACATAAATCTTTAACACAGCCACCAGTGAGATCTATAGTCTCAGCATGGGGATAAATAACTGAACCAATCTCCAAATATTTGGATGTGCAACTGAAAATGGGCTTAGAGAATACTGGTACTACATTAAAGGTAAATGAAATAAAGTTTTTACCAGTGAGACTGCTGTGGTTCCGGTGGATTTTTTCCATCAATGGTTGTATTACAGCCCCTCTCAGTTCTGTACTGGTGATATTGCAGCTCCTCCTTTCAACTCTGTACTGATGATACCCCTTGCAGAGCTGAACTGGTTATGTTACAGCCCCTCACAGTAAAGTACTGGTCATACCACAGTCCCTCATGGCTCATTAATGGTAATATTACAGCCCCTCACAGCTCTGTACTGGTTATGTTACAGCCCCTCACAGTATAGTACTGGTCATACTACAGTCACTCATGGCTCTGTACAGGTGATATTACAGCCCCTTACAGCTCTGTACTGGTGACATTACAGCCCCTCACAGCTCTCTAGTGGATATATTACAGCCCCTCACAGCTCTGTACTGGTTATGTTACAGCCCCTCATAATATAGTGCTGGTCATGCTACAGTCCCTTATGGCTTAGTACTGGTATTATTACAGCCCCTTACAGCTCTGTGCTAGTGATATTACCGCCCCTTGCTGCTCTGTACTAGTTATGTTACAGCCCCTCACAGTATAGTACTGGTCATGCTACAGTCCCTCATGACTCAGTATTGGTGATATTACAGCCCCTCACAGCTCTGTACTAATTATGTTACAGCCCCTTACAGCACAGTACTGGTCATACTACAGTCCCTCATGGCTTTGTACTGGTGACATTACGACCCCTCAGAGGTCTGTACTGGTTATGTTACAGCCCCTCACAGTATAGTACTGGTCATACTACAATCCCTAATGGCTCTGTAGTGGTGATATTACTACCCCTTACAGCTATGTGCTAGTTATGTTACTGCCCCTCACTGTAAAGTACTTGTCATACTACATTCCCTCATGGCTCAGTATTGGTGATATTACAGCCCCTCACAGCACTGTACTGATTATGTTACAGCCCCTTACAGCACAGTACTGGTCATACTACAGTCTTTCATGGCTCTGTACTGGTGACATTACAGCCCCTCACAGCTGTGTACTGGATATATTACAGCCCCTCACTGCCCTGTACTGGTTATGTTACATCCCCTCACAATATAGTACTGGTCATACTATAGTCCCTTATGGCTCAGTACTGGTATTATTACAGCCCCTTACAGCTCTGTACTGGTGATATTACCAACCCTTACAGCTCTGTACTAGTTATGTTACACTCCCTCACAGTATAGCACTGGTCATACTACAGTCCCTTTTGGCTCAGTACTGGTATTATTACAGCCCCTTACAGCTCTGTAATGGTGATATTACCGCCCCTTACAGCTCTGTACTAGTTACGTTACAGCCCCCTCACAGTATAGTACGGGTCATACTACAGTCCCTTATGGCTCAGTACTGGTATTATTACAGCCCCTTACAGCTCTGTACTGGTGATATTAATGCCCCTTACAGCTCTGTACTGGTGATATTACTGCCCCTTACAACTCTGTACTAGTTATGTTACACCCTCTCACAGTATAGTACTGGTCATACTACAGTCCCTCATGGCTCAGTATTGGTGATATTACAGCCCCTCAGAGCTCTGTATTGATTATGTTACAGCGCCTTGCAGCACAGTACTGGTCATACTACAGTTCCTCATGGCTCTATATTGGTGACATTACAGCCCCTCACAGCTCTGTACTAGTTATGTTACAATCATTTACAACACAATACTGGTCATACTACAGTCCCTCATGGCTCAGTACTGTTAATGTTACAGCCCCCCACAATATATTACTGGTGATACTACAGTCCCTCATGGCTCTGTACTGGTTATGTTACAGCCCCTCAGAGCTCGGCTGTACTGGTCATACTACAGTCCCTCATGGCTCTGTACTGGTGATATTACCACCCTTTACAGCTCTGTACTAGTTATGTTACAGCCCATCACAGTATAGTGCTGGTCATACTACAGTCCCTCATGGTTCAGTACTGGTAGTATTACAGCCCCTCACAGCTCTGTACTGGTTATGTTACAGCCCCTCACAGTATAATACTGGTCATACTACAGTCCCTCAATGCTCTGTACTGGTGATATTACCACCCCTTACAGCTATGTACTAGTTATGTTACAGCCCCTCACTGTATAGTACTGGTCATACTACATTCCCTCATGGCTCAGTATTGGTGATATTACAGCCCCTCACAGCACTGTACTGATTATGTTACAGCCCCTTACAGCACAGTACTGGTCATACTACAGTCCTTCATGGCTCTGTACTGGTGACATTACAGCCCCTCACAGCTCTGTACTGGATATATTACAGCCCCTCACTGCTCTGTACTGGTTATGTTACAGCCACTCACAATATAGTACTGGTCATACTACAGTCCCTTATGGCTCAGTACTGGTATTATTACAGCCCCTTACAGCTCTGTACTGGTGATATTACTGCCCCTTACAGCTCTGTACTAGTTATGTTACACCCTCTCACAGTATAGTACTGGTCATACTACAGTCCCTCATGGCTCAGTATCGGTGATATTACAGCCCCTCAGAGCTCTGTACTGATTATGTTACAGCCCCTTGCAGCACAGTACTGGTTATACTACAGTTCCTCATGGCTCTGTACTGGTGACATTACAGCCCCTCACAGCTCTGTACTAGTTATGTTACAATCCCTTACAGCACAATACTGGTCATACTACAGTCCCTCATGGCTCGGTACTGTTAATGTTACAGCCCCCCACAATATATTACTGGTGATACTACAGTCCCTCATGGCTCTGTACTGGTTATGTTACAGCCCCTCACAGCTCGGCTGTACTAGTCATACTATAGTCCCTCATGGCTCTGCACTGGTGATATTACCACCCTTTGCAGCTCTGTACTAGTTATGTTACAGCCCATCACAGTATAGTACTGGTCATACTACAGTCCCTCATGGCTCATTACTGGTAATATTACAACCCCTCACAGCTCTGTACTGGTTATGTTACAGCCCCTCACAGTATAATGCTGGTCATACTACAGTCCCTCATGGCTTTGTACTGGTGACATTACAGCCTCTCACAGCTCTGTACTGGTTATGTTACAGACCCTCATAGCTCTGGTGTGACATTACAGCCCCTCACAGCTCTGTACCGGATATATTGCAGCCCCTAACAGCTTTGTACTAGTTATGTTACAGCCCCTCACAGTATAGTACTGGTCATACTACAATCCCTCATGGTTCTGTACTGGTGATATTACAGCTCCTTACAGCTCTGTGCTGGTGACATTGCAGCCCCTCACAGTTCTGTACTGGATATATTACAGCCCCTCACAGCTCTGTACTAGTTATGTTACAGCCCCTCACAGTATAGTACTGGTCATATTACAGTCCCTTATGGCTCAGTACTGGTGACATTACAGCCCCCTCACAGCTCTGTACTGGTTATGTTACAGCCCCTTACAACACAGTACTGGTCATGCTACAATCCCACATCGGTCTGTACTGGTGACATTACAACCCCTTACAGCTATGTAAGCAAAAAATTTATGTCATGCTGAACAACCACGCGAAGTGATAATGGAACAGCAGCTTTTTCAACAGCAACAAGCTACTGCAGATCCAGACCTTGTTTCAGCACTTGATCCAGTGGATTTTCCGCAGCTACAAGAATGATCCATTTTACTAGATCCTCTTTTCCTCACTCCTTGTATAAAGCTTTAGCACATTTGCTAAAACTGTACCCTAAGCTATTTCTCCAACCACCCTTAATAGAGCACCCTACCTTAGTATGTTAAAAGCCTTTTTGATACTGTTAGTGGCCACTACCATACCTCTCATTCTCTTATCAGTCTTCTCCAAGAACATAAACACTATTCATAACCTACAGGGGATCTAAATTTTTATAAATGCTGTCTGCCCTCCCCATATAGGTTTGCCAATCACCTTCACCAATACAGCATCAGTTCTATGTCTAGTATATATGTATTTAAATAATGATAAATAATGATCTATAACATGCAGGGTCTTCCTGCTCCAGTCTCCCGTTTGGAATATCAACTACCTCTGTTCTCATAATGACTGAGAGATCCACTTCTTCCTTGACGTTCTACTGAACATCTTCTGTGGCACATTGACAACCTGCCTGCCTTCCATCTTATGAAACCTGTAGGGTAACTGACTCAACCCCCTCTGCTCATGTTCTGCTTTTTAGTCCCCGTTAGTAATTATAAGATCTATTCATGTCCCAATAGTCTGCCTACCTTCAGTGTACCCAGCTCCAGCATCTTCTCCTTCTCTCATAAAACATATTCCATCATTCCCCCCATTGTCCCACCATCTGCTGTTGTTCCACACTTCACATTCTTCAATCACTCATACAACTCAGTGAGAATTTCCTGTACCTCCTCACTCTTGTGTGTCATCACCCCCCCTCTCTCGTATATTATTTATTCCTTTCTATGATTTCTCTCCTTCAGTTTCCATACTATAAGGTAGCTGCCTTCTCTCATACAACCTGCCATCTTGTTTCTTGCCACCATCTCCATCTCTCTTGCTTGTAATGCACTGATCTTTATTACACGTTTCAATGCCATCTTTATCCCTGGCTCCTCAGTTCCTCCTGCTTCCGCCATTCTTCCATTTCTTGAACTCCTTTAACTCGTATTACAACATATTTATCCTTCTTTCTGTCCCTTCTTTTTCTCTCCAGCTCCTACATTAACCTATTTCCATCACACATTTTTTTCCATTCTGTTTCATCACTTGCATAAACATCCCTTTCAGTCATTAACTATCCTTCACCCTTCCTTTACTTTTAATACTAAATGCAAGTGATCAGAAAAACAGTCCTCACTATCTTCTCCTTTATTTCTGTTGCCTTACACCCCAATGATTAGGAATCTATCCAGTCTATTATGTTGCTTCATTTATTCCTTTAAAATGGCAATTTTTGTTGACAGTAGCCAAACACACTTTGCACTGGTTTCTCTGTGTATATTATATGCCCCCTTCAAGCTGCACTTTTGTGCTGTCTTGTATGTGTCCATGTGACAGAGTATGAAGGTGGTTGTAGTCATCCTTAAAACCATGTATATTGTTTCAAGAATACCGTAGCTAGGGTGGTGATAAGTGGGCAATTGCCCCAGGTACAAAGTGATTGGGGATGCAACCTAAGCCATCCTATCCTGATCATTTGAGTGCATATGGGCTTTTAAAAGCCAATATTACATTTGCAGTCAAACCTGAGTACTGTAACTCTCCCTGTGTGGTCTAAAGTAAACTGTAGCAAATGGATTCATACACTTTAAAAGAAAAAAAGATTTCTTTCTCTTTTTTTTTTCTTTTTTTGCACTCTGTATGTGGTAAAATGACTGTAGCAAGCAGTTTGCTACAATTTTCAATAACAAATCAATTTGTTTTTCTCTTTTTTTAACTAAAATCTGAGTGCCGTACCACTCCATTCTGGGTATAAACTATATGTAGCATGTAGCTTGTTACAATTTTAAAAAACATGTTTTTTTTAAATTAATGCTCAAGAGCTGTAGTATTCCATGCATAGTATAAAACTGTAGCAAGTAGTTTCAAAGAAAATTTTTTTTTTAATGAAATTTGAGTAAGGATGTGCAGGGGGGGGGGGCAGTAGGTCACAGAAACAGGACTTAATTCACCTCCTCAACTGAGGAGGGGAGGGATACAGAAACAGGACCTGGTTGGCTGGTTGCATTCCAGGAGCACCAGCTACCAGGTCATGGACCTTTTTTGTGGGAAGAAGCGGCAGCAGGGGCCTGGCAGTACAAGGAGAAAACTTTTTTTTGCTAGGGAGGTGGATCAGCAGTGTAGACATCAGCCCCAGGTCTGATCTCTAAGTAAATGAAGGGATAACATTCTGATTTGTAATATGTCATGCTGCTGATACTGTAAGCGTGACTGTGTTTGATGTGTAACATTAGTCTGCTGCCTGTCTTTGCTTATCCAGGAACATGTTATGTGTACCATGTGACTCACATTGTTGTTCATTCAGTCCTTTCATATGTGACCTAATTATTTATTTCTGGTAAGCAGACTGATCACAAGACCCCTATTGAGCTATGAACCAGTTATAGCTAGTAAAATTAACACAAAATACAACATTACCATACAGCAATAGCAAGATATAACAGAGTATAAAACTATAGTACATTAATATTGTTGAGGTAATGCTACAAAACAGCTAAATAAAATAAAAAGGTACTGAGCAGGCAATGCTCTTCTATACTAGTCAGATAGTGACGCATCCAGACAGCAACTCAAATATTTACTTCTCAAAGTATTCATTTAGGCTGAATCTGACTTAATGTGAGACAGTCTGCCAATGGTTGCCTGATGGTGTCTGATGTGTTTACCCATGATTCATGCTCACCAGCTGAAATGTATGCATGGCACTTACAAAAGTGTTTCCAGGGATGCTTGGATATGGAATTGTACTGTGCTCTGATGAGTGAAGTTGTTTGCCTGGGCTCCTACATTGCTGTGCCACTTTTGTTTTGCTTGCATTGTACTTATGAAAAAAAAAACTACTTGTGTGGATTACTAACTGGTATTTTATGCATCTTTGTGAAGAGGAAATACATAACTGGCTATAGTATGGTACTTGCTGGACAGTGATGCAGTGCTGTGGTTTGAGAAGACAAAGCACGTATAGCACAAATACTGGCAACATGTGACTTTACAATATGATGACTTCTTGCCCTTTCATATGTCTTGCCATGGCTGGTAGTTTGTATTGAACAGACAGAATGGCAATCATTCTTTGGCACAGTTTCTTATCATTGCATTACTGAATGTGTGATTTGATATGGGAAACACTGCTTCTGTGTTTCCATAGTCACTCATTTTGAAGTGAAATCTTTTGCAGTTTTTCTTTGACAGTATGCATCCCATCACACACATATGGCTGTGAACTTGCTCTGATCTGTTGGGGTTTACTATGAATAATGTTGATTCATTTAATAAACACATAATTAGTTGACTGCAAAACATAAAAAAACCTTGGGAGGTTACTACTTAGAATAGCAATTCTCAAGGTCACAAAGCACAAAATCTATTTTTTCGCAAGGAGCAAGCCTCCTTGTACCCCCAATGTACAGTCAGACTCCACACCTCTACACTATAGATAGATAGATATTATACTAACTCCAACATCAAATTAACTCAGAGAAGAAGGAGAAAGTGGTAAAGACATAACACTTTCCTTCTCATTCTTCCTCTGAGTCGGATTGCCATTAAAGGTCTTTTAGATACAACTGGTTACTTATTTCCTCTAATCCACAGTTACACACACATTTGGGGGATAAACCTACTATTGTGTACAGAAGGAATACAACCTTTAACGATTTATTAGAGATTCAATTTTTAGTTAAGGGTTGTTGTAGAACGGATGTTAGAGGTATGTTTAAATGTGGTCATTGTAGAATTTGCACACATATCTTAATGGGTGACAAGTTTGAAATGAATGGTCAAGTTTTGTTTGGAAGAGAGAAATACAATTGTGACACTAACGGGACTATTTATGTAGCCTGTTGCCAAATGTGTCCAGGTTTCTACACTGGCAAAACTATTAGGCGGGTGAAGGACAGGATTTATGAGCATGAAAGAGATATCAGTAAGTGTAAGGATACTAATGCTCTTTTTAGAAGTATAGAGAAATCACCCAGTCGGGTTCCTATTACACGATCGAAAATCCCTTTAGGCGAATACGAAGATGTTGAACCGTATTGCGCGAAGTACATAAACCCCGAACGGTCAAAACCGCTAATTTCAAAATTTCGATTTGTTTTGGTTGGCCCGTCTGCGGTACAGCTCCTTATGGTAAGTGTGCGATAGATAGGACTTTAGTGTTAGGATTTGGGTTAAGGTAGGTGTATAGATAGGTACTGTATGTAAGAGTTAGTGTAGTGTTAGGCGTAGGGTTTTTTTAAGTGTATGTATGTGTATTATTTATTTTGTTTAGGTGTATGTCTGTAGGGGATGTGTGCGGTAGTTATGGACCTTAGGGTTAGGGAGGGGTTAAGGAGAGTGCATAGATAGTTGTGTTTGTGGGGTTTAGTGTAGTGTTGGAGGTAGGGTTTTGCTGCTTTTATTTTGTTTAGGTGTATGTCTGTAGGGGATGTGTGCGGTAGTTAGGGAGGGGTTAAGGAGAGTGCACAGATAGTTGTGTTTGTGGATTTAGTGTAGTGCTGGAGGTAGAGTTTTGGTGCTTTAGTTTAGGTTAGAAGTAGGGTTTGGTTAGTGTATGTATGTGGTTTATTTGTTTTGTTTGGGTAGGTAGTATGTAGCAGGTGGTGGGGTTGGCCGACTATGACAGTTCGATATATTTTTTTTTGCGGTTTAGTGTGTTCGGGATTTTCATGGTTCGCGGTATAGGGGTCGATGTTTTGGTATTTACACATAGGGTTTTTCGCTTTGCTAATATAGACCCCACCCAATCATAGTTTTAAATATTTTATTATTGAACAATTAAAGAGAGATGCCAGAGGTAGAATTACTGAGGACCATTTACTTGTTAAGGAATTGTTATGGCAGCTCAGGCTTGATTCTTTGACTGAGCCAGGTTTAAATGACATTTGCTCCATTTCCCCTGTTTTAAATCTTAACATTTTGGAGTGTTGGTGTATGTATAGTTCTTTTATTTTATATTTTGTATCAAATTTTACCTTTGTAATAGTTATTTATCTAGTTTTATTGCAGTTGCTGAATTTTATCATATTTGTATATTGTATTTTTGTTATTTGATTGTATCTCTTTTATTAATTAATGGTTTGCATCATGTGACTTTTATTGGGTATTTAAGGTTTTTGGTTTTATGTTTCAGTAGTTCTGATGAAGTCCTATGGTGGATGAGAGCGCTAAACTACTGACTGGAATTGTCAATAAATGTTCATTTGTTCACTGCTTAGCCTCTCCTTGATATTAATAATGTTTATGTGTACTGGAGGGTCTGAGAAGTGCAGTATTAGTATTTATGTGTACTGTATGCTCTGAGAAAGGTGTTATTAATATTTGTGTATACTGGATGGTCTCAGAAGGGTGTTATTAATGTTTATGTGTACTGTATGGTCTGAGAAGGGTGGTATTAATGTTTATGTGTACTTTAGGTCTCAGGAGGGTGTTATTAGTGTTTATGTGTACTGGGGGTTCTGAGAAGGGTGGTACTAATGCTTATGTATACTAGAGGATCTGAGAAGGGTGGTGATAATGTTTATGTGTACTGTATGGTCTGAGAAGGGTGGTATTAATGTTTATATGTACTGTATGGTCTGAGAAGGGTGGTATTAATGTTTATATGTACTGTATGGTCTGAGAAGGGTGGCATTAATGTTTCTGTGTACTGGAGGGTTTGTAAAGGGTATTATTAATGTGTCTGTGTACTGGAGGGTCTGAGAAGGGTGGCATTAATGTTTTGTGTACTGGAGGATTTGTGAAGGGTATTATTAATGTTTATGTGCACTGGTGGGTTTGAGATGGGTGTTATTAATGTTTATGTGTACTGGTAGGTCTGAGAAGGGTGGTATTAATATTTATGTGTACTCTATGGACTGAGAAGGGTGGTATTAATGTTTATTTGTACTGTACGGTCTGAGAAGGATGGCATTAATATTTATATGTACTACATGGTCTGAGAAGGGTGGTATTATAGGTGCTGATTAGATTGGCAAAAAGCTGCCTTATGGGAGTTGGTATGAGGGCAATAAAGTTCAAGCTGAAGTGTAGAGTATTATGATGATCCAGAGGGTTAGTACAGAGTAAAGGGTAGAAGGAACTTGGCAAACTGAAGACAGATTTGTGGCAATTTTGTATTAGTGTGGGATTTAAAAGGGTATGGAGTATAAAGACAGTAAGTGTGGTGCCTTTTGAAATGGACACCTGAGAGCATTAAGTGAGTGAGTCATACAGTGGTCAACTGGAGACTGAAGGCCTTAATGCTAGCATCAAAGGATAAAGCTCTTTACCATTTCATACCCTTTGTCCTGTATTCTAATGTGCCAAGCAGGGTACAGATGAGAGGAGAGGAAAGACACTATGGTATTTTGGAAAAAGACAACTGAGGATGGAATATTCTTGAATTATATGTCTATAGCTTAATGGAATAGAGTTGTTTACTTTTCATTTTATATACACTGTGTTGATTGGGTTAGTCTCACTAGGTCAGTGTCTTGTATCAGTGGCGAACCAAGGTGGCACTTATACTGACTAGGAGGAATTTGACCAAGGTACCAGGGAACTTCCTAACTCTGTTTGATAATTATTAATTCCTCACATTAGTATAATAACTAGTCATTGTAAAGACAGAAAATTATGATTATTTGGTTTTGAGGTAAGATGCAGTTATAATACAGAAATTATTAGAAATACAAATGGTAACAGAGCTTAAGGTGGTGTACAAAAACTCTTAGGTCAACTATTCTTTTCCAGGTGAGCATGAAGTGTGGGAGAAAAAGCAGGATATGTGATGAGAATCACAAAAAGAAAGATTTCAAACTAATGTTTCATCATGTTTATGATTTACTTTAAGAATCATATACTTTCCTTGTATTTTTCAATAAGAATTGTACATATCAGCAGTGGACTATAGCAATCCCACCACCATGGCTCTCAGGTGTTCACATGCTCTATCCACCCATCAAGTAAATTTATGGATTATCTTTACTAATCTCCTTTCAAGTCCCAATAAATGTGCTAACATGAAATTAGAAAATGGGTTGTTTGTAGTCTGTATAGTACTGTGAGAATGGAGCAAAAAGTGCTTTCCATTTATGCTTCCTGTTGATCTCATATAGTCACACGAATTAATGCAGTTTCCATGATAGCTTGTACTGGAACATTTAATTGATATGGGTTATTTTTACTTAGTGAAGCACACATGGGACATCACATTTCACAAATCTACCAGAAGGGCAAAGTATTTACCAGTCATTATTTTACTCTTGGACTTGTTAGATACGAGGGAGAGTGTACCATATACTTCATCATTCTATAATGCCCATTCTTCATGAGTGGTGCATATATAGAATGTATATGTTCCAATTATTGTAGTACAGAACTGAAAGGTTTAGCACATCTACCACCCCTTCTGAGCATTCACTTTTGACATTAACTCTACGAAATGCACCAGCATTACTACCTACACCTTGGTGATTGAATCAAAAATGAGTTCACCTGCCTCTCTTTAAAGGATATCTCTTGATGCCAAGTATTAGTGGCTCTGATATACCAGCTGTCTACTGTAAGATGCATCAAAATCATACCCCTGAGGCACTTTTAGAAATGGAGCTAATGTGTTATCCAACCACGACTGTCCTACTGTCCTCACCAGATGTAGTTTGTTTGAGATATTTTTCAGTAAAGGTAGAATTATCCAACCTGAATCATTATATGGCAGTCCAATGCCATGGGAAGGGAGGTGTGATTACAATACCTGGACCAGGTATCAACATGTAAGGGTGCTAAAACTAAAAAAGAAAAAAAAAATGTACAGTTTATAACCTGTAATTAAGAAATCATGTGGTACACATTATATGGATACACATCTGTCAAACTGGTTATTTTTTAAAGGTAGTATCTTTAAAAAATAACAGAAGCTTGAGAGTTAGACAGTCTATATGTTATACAATAAGCAGTTGATATGGGATCTTGGTTTAATATCTGGAGGATGTATGTATGAAAACGGGTTTAGTACATAATGATTGCATTTCTTTATAAGGATCTCTAAACTGTACTTTTTAGAATATGTGAGAGTGTGTGTGTATGTGTCTGAGGGGGAGCAGCAAATGTATTTGTTACCCAGGATGTCAGCTCGCTTTGCTATAGCTGTGGGGGATTCACAATGTTTTTGTTTTGTTTATTCATGTGAGACAAAGCAACCCATACCTCATACAGTCTGATTTATTCCCTGTACCCCCTTAATTAAAATAGCTAACTCTGGGGTCACAAAACTGCACCACAGAAAGAAGTGGAGCGCCAGTACATCTGGTGCCTGGAGACAACAGTGGCCATTATTCATGTTTTGGTTACGCATGCTGCTGCTGGGTGATGATCGGGCTATGCTGCTCAAACTCCATTCGCAGTAATATAGGAAAAATCCAAATGAGCATGTGCAATGCCAAAGGAATACCTTGAGAACATACCTGCCAAATGTTGTATGCCTCATTACTAATGTCATACTACCAACAGTGACCGTCATTATGTCATTGTGCATAAGCATCCTGTAATGTATTTCCTGACATCATAGATAAGGCTACAAAATAAAATAAAATAAAACATTCACTTTTTCTGTTTTTCATTTCAGTTCTTACTTTTATCTATATCTGGTAGAAAATATCTATAATCTTAGTAAAGCAAAGAGTTCAAGCTCTGGCTGCTTCTGTGCAGGCCTTTTTCTTGTCATTGCCTATTTACAATTTTTTTCTTCTTCCATTAAGTATGTACTATAAATATTTAGCATGAAATATTTATATGCACTGCAAAAACTATGTAGTCCTGTTTGTTTTTAAACTCCTGAATGCTTACTCTCTCACAGAAGTCAAAATTTACTTAAAGCCTGTTTTTTTACTCCCTTGTCTCCAAACATGAATGTAATTTAATGAAAGTTCACATCTGCAGTCAAAAGTGCTTTGTTTTCAACTCCTCTTTTGACAGCTTTTCCCCTCTGCTTCTTTAATTTGCATAATTTAGCTTAGAACATGTTGTCTTCTGGCATGTCTTCAGTTCATCCTTATTTTTGTAATTTTTAGCATTGTCCATATCTGTGCTGCGTGGGTTCATTCTGAGTTGGAAAATCATTCTCATATTTTTGTCTTTTTATTTGTCCTCATTTATAATTTGCACTTCATCCTCTTTTACTGCCTTAACCATGCTATAACTTGATCGATACTTCATTTTACTAGACAGCTGTACAAAAAATTAAACCATTAATTTAAAGAAAGCCTAGGTCAATTATTTTGAATCAACTCTGCTCAATTTCTAGTGCTTTATCAACAAAACACTTTACAAAACATATGCTAAACAAAGCAGGATAACAACTGAAATATATAGTAAATAAATGTCAATATATAGGTGTAGTGAAGGTTATTAAGATAATATATGAGAATTAAGACAATAATAGTAAAGAAATAAAAGGTAAACAGACATCAAGAAAAAACAGACATAAAAATATCAGAATCTTAAAAATCAAAATGAAACATTTTAGATAACATTTGGTTATGGAAAGCAGCACTTTATGTAATGCCTAGTTTTGCTTTTAATATGAAACTCTAAATAAAGACTATGGTAGAAGGAAGTAAAATAAACTTCACATCAGAGAAAGTTTACATTATAGGTTTATAGCGCTATTGTCCCAAAAGAAGTTTAAGCCCAGCCAAGCTTACCCCAAATTCACCAAAATATGGCTGATGTGTCAATGCCAAGAGAATTTTACAGGTATGATATAGGCTTATACACATCAAGCATTCACAGGCTGTCCCTGTCCATTAGAGACATGGGTAAATTTGTCAATTCCCATCCACTGGTCCAAGTTACATTTGAATATGGTTACGGATGAACTTTGCTTCATTTGGATGGGATGCCTGTTCCAGAGAAGGGGTCATTTTTGAGACAGTTATGTGCCCCTCCAACATATCATGCTTATGTCACAGACAATGTTTAGGTCCTTAGAATGGCTATTTTGATGCTATTTCTTTTGCAGATGTGCAACAAATCCATCACTGTGGAATCATTGGATACCTTATATGCTATGCATAGATCATAGCACAGTAGTCTATAGGAAACTGAGTACATTGATTCTTTTTGTTAGGACCCTCTTTAGACTCTCAAGGTACTTCAAGTGTCTGGTCAGGTACATGTCAAAGGGTGCATTGTGCACATTGATTGGTCTAATGAGAACTGAGAACTGGAACAACAATGACCTTGGATCTAGATGCCATGTTCTTATTTATAAGTTGTGCAACAAAGAATACGTTTCCAAATACAGTATATAACAGGTGTTCAAAGATCAGGATACTGTTAACATACATTCCCAGATCCATAACTACTGGGTCTACTTTTAGGGGTGTATTATCTATGTGCTAATTTCCAAGCCATCTTTCTAGAAGATAGTATTAATCTTTTTTGCATTGAGTTTTAGTCCATGGCTCTGGCACCAGTTATTTGTCTGCAGCAGACAGTCTTGAATGATATGTTTGTTTCTAAGGGACTGAATGACCAAGCCTAATTTGCAGTCACCTGATAACTTGGTCAGCCAAAGTTCCTTGCCATTTGCCTTGACATCAGAAAAGCAGATGCCAGAAAGGAGAGGCCCCATCCCTGTGGGACTCCTCAAGAGACTGGCTTCTTTGTGGAGATGGGTTCTCCTATCTTATGTCCTATCAGTGAGCCAAATATCTATCCATCTATTATGTTTACACTAGCTGTCAGTTGGAGGTTTGATGTATAGTTTAGCATGTACAGTAAAATTACAGAGTATTTACAGTTAACAGAATTTATAAGCCTTTTCCTGTATCAAAGTATACTGTTACCTGGAGAAATAAATGCCCATTTTCTTAATAGATAATATAAGCCCAAATCCTGTCCAAACTTACATAGCCAGGTTTAATGAAGACAATCTAAAACCACTAAAGCTGCTGTCCAGTTGCAGTCTACAAGGCATACTTGTCTGGTTAAAGTCCTGTTTTTGCAATACACATTTATTTATTTAATTTTGTTAATTTGATATATTTGGCTAAATAAAGCCCTCTCTAAATGGAGACTGCTAAGGATTAATGTAATGCAGTGTTCGTGCGAACTCTGCACAGCACTGAATCACATTACAACATAATTTATTTTAACAAAAATCACTCACCTAAACATTTCAGGTAACTGGTCAAGTCAGTGTCCCATTAGCCTGTAAATTTTACAGGTACCTGTATGGAAACACATATGCACACACTAAACCCCCGAGCGAGACACAAACACATAGATGTATGTATGTGCATGTACACACACACACACACACACACACACACACACACACACACACACACACACACACACAAACTCACACAGAAAATTTCTGTAATCACATACATGACAGTGCAGTAATCACTCATGCAAAAAAACATGTACACCATCCTAGTATCCACACACTCATTCAGACATGGGGATTCACATTGACCTATCCTTCCAACACACACACACACACACACACACACACACACACACACACACACACACACACACACACACACACACACATACTACACTGTACTACTCACCTGAATCTGTAATCTGAGACAGTGAAGTGGATTACCTTTCCTCTACTGAGATTGATTGATAGCTATAAGTACAGCTTGGTTAAAGGACATGACTACCCTCTGCTAGAGTATGGTTCTAGTATCGTTTAACTACTAGAAACCTGCTTGTATTTTGTAAAACTTTAATTTCCTTGTTTTTGAATAAAAGGAAGCGAAAGCCCACCCACTTTTTCAAGCTTAACTTCTCACATTCATTGGCAGAGGGCTTTGTCTCCACCTGCATGACTTAGCATAGACACAGGGAATTCTGTAGACCTCCCTGTCACTGCGGCCCACAATCTTACAAAGGCAATTAGTTCTACTGGTGCTAGGAGGTAAACAGATAATATAAGAAGGCAGAATGCTGTGAAACTGTTTCCATTGCCTTTATTGCAGAGAGAAAGAGAAATGAGGGTAACCGCATGTCTGTCATTCTGTATAACAGTACTGATTTGGGCACTTCTGTTCTGCGGAATGGGGGGGCATGAAAAGAGGCAAATGTCTCAATATTTTACAAGAAACATATTTTCTGACTTTTTTCTAAATGTCATAGAAAGCTTCAATACTACATTTAAGTCATCTTAATATCATATACAGTAGAATAAACAACCAATATTGCACATCACAAAGTCTTTATTATGATAATAAGATGAAAATAATTATTTTTCATTTGATGATGAACATGAGCATAACCTGAAAAATCTCAAGTTTCAGTTTACAAGCCACTATTTGGGCATCTAAAAAAATGGGAGCACTAATAGCTGACCCAATATTCTGTATAGTGATCCATTTATAAGTGTTATTTTATGTAAATGTTGTCGTTTTATAGAAAGTAGTGCTAGTGTAGTCTCTATATTAATAAATAGAGATATATCTGAAAAAAACATCCCTTCCATCTGGAAAAAAATCCATTATTATACCTTTACACAAAGGTGGCATGTCTACTGAGTTTAATAAATGCAGGCTGATTGCAATTCTCTCCCCCCTATCAAAAATACTTGAAAAATATATTCATGTTAAACTTCTAAATGACCTAAAATCAAATAATCTGCTCTTGGAAACACAGCATGGTTTTAAACCCTCACCACAGTGCCACTACTGCTCTTCTTCACTTCACCAACACTTTAAACCAGTATAGGAACAATGGCAACCTAGTGTCAAATGTGCTGACATATTTATTCAAAGCGTTTGACATTGTACCTCACCAACATTTACTTGCTGCACCCTCTATAGGTCTCTCTTAATTCTCCCTTAAATGGTTCCTTTGTTATCTATGTGGAAGGCAACAAGTGGTCAAATGGCAACAGGATTTCTCTTCCAGTTACCATAGGTGTCCCTCAGGGCTCTGTACTTAGACCCCTTCTTTTTAATATTTTTATAAAGAAGCTTCACATTGACATACACCAAGCAAATATAGTACAATATGCAGACGATTAGACTTTAATATGTAAAGCCCCCACAATATCCAGACTACAAGAAATCACTCAAATTTGTTTCTCTTCAATTGAAACCTGGCTGAAAAAATAAAACCTGCTCCTTAATCCCAATACAACAAAACTGATATACTTCACCATAAATCTTTATCTCCATCAAAAACAATCTTTCTTGGTTATATCTGCAAATAATATCTTACAGACCCAGCAAGATAACCCTATCCTCATCCTGTTTGCTCCCAACCCTCTTACATGCATCACCTATCCTTACAAACCTAAACACTAAATTAAAATCCAAACTAGCTTCCTTTTACAACAAATTAGCTAAATTTGCTACCAACACTGCACACTGAGCTTACCATTGGCAAGCCTCAAAGCAGCTAAACTGAGTAGAGCTTTACAACTACATAACATACTTTCAGCTAACTATGGCTTACAAATTGATATATTATCCTGAACTATGCCCTGCATTAAAACCCATATTATTGCCCTACACCCCTAGAAGGGACCTTCATTCTGGTACTAAAGCAAATCATTTATTGGGGTACTCACTGTACTCCTGTAATACCTCCAAACTCTGAAACACCATCCCTACACAGTTAACAATAATTAACAAACTTCCAAACTATAATATCCAGCTCAGACAATACCTTACCCAGTCCTGGTCATGCTCATGTTCATCACTAGGTTGAGACCTCTAGTAAAAACACAAAACTTCTTATTGTTAATCATAAACTTTTTGCCTTTCTCTACTTGAATCATTACACCCCTAACAACTTTCCCTCCTGCACTTGAATTAATGCACCCCCCTTTAAACAACACTTCCCATCTTGCTCTTTTCTAACTGCCCCCATCCAGCACTCTACCCAGGGATGGTGTTAGCATTTTGGGGGCCCCCAGCAAATGTCAAGTTGGGGGCCCCTTGGACACATCCAGTCTAAGTATCACCCTGTTACTACCACCCCTCCTATACAACCTACACAGTTAACTTCTCCTTATTTTTCTTCCAAACAAATTGAACATTCAAAAATGTATGCAAAATAATCTCTGCTTTCAACTTATACTAATGCGTATAATTTCTACTTTACACATTACCAAAAGACAACACTGTTTTAGTTGGTAAAAGGTCATCTGACAGTCTGCAGGTACAACTGCCAACTATTATTTACAGACCAAAAAAAAGTGTTGGTACTGCCAAACAAAACTGTAATGTATTTTGATTCTGCAGAATTATACTATTGCTTACCCAATTACAGTCTGCTGCCAAACTCCACTTCAACTTAATGTAAAAAACACACAATATGTAAACTGAAATTATTCTTCACAAGAGATGTAATGTTTCCTATACTGTTAAATTGACATAGTCATTCAGTATCTACTACCCTTCATAATCAACTTAGCAAACAAAAAGATAAAACTGTTAAATTGTTTAGTTTAAAATAAGATCGAAATGCATCCCTATCCCACCACAAACATCTTATTTGAAACAACCACTTTCTATAAAGTTTTCATCAACCTCTAACACACTCTTAAGACATTACTAAACAAAGATACTTGAAATAAACTACATAATCTAGGACAAAGATATCTCAGTACTGATCTTTTACTAAAATGCCCAATCTCACTGCCACCTAAATCAGTTAACTCATTACAATGGTTCCCTCAGGACTACCATACGATGTTAATAGCTTCAGACTGCTATTTATTCCACATAATAGCCACCCCCCCATTTTCTCCTCTATACATTGGAATACTTACTACAGTAATGTTTATTTAAGACAACTGCCTTACAACGACCCTACTCTGGAATTCTAATATGTAAAAAAAATAAAGTAAATTCCTGGGTACTGCAGCCAATCAGGTCGCTCGCTTCACTGAAACAGACCTGATTGAGAGCAGCTTGCTGACAAATGAAGGGGAAAAAAGCAAAACAAAACAAAACAAAAAAGTTTGCGATTGCGCGGTGACATCACACAGCTGTGTGGATGTCCACCGTGAGCTGCAGAGGAAGTGAAAAGGAAAGAGAGAAACCTGCGGCTGCTGCATGGGGGCCCTCATTTGCTGGGAAAATAATTGGAGGATCCCCGCGTCCGTGGGTTCCACGGGTGCCTAATGCCGTCTATGACTCTACCCCTCTCATGCTTCCCCTGTATACATAAGTTATAAACTTTCTAGATACACCAATGTGGAACAGGCAGCCTAAATAGAACTAATTTCATACCCTGCTCTCTCTCTCTCATATCCTGTTACCACTATCCTCTTATACACAACTACTCTCTCCCCCTTCTGCATAATTTTATAACTTAACTTCATTATATCTCTTGAACTTTTTACAAACCTATGCAATACTAAAATCTCCTTCCTTACACAATTTTATAACTTACTTCATTACATATCTTGAACTCTATGCAAACCTTTCTTGACTGAAATGTAAGAACACTAAACTTCCTTATGACAATTTTCACTTCTGCAGTATCAATTCATTTACTTTCTGCAAGATTTTACAGATGGAACAACTGTATAGACTTAGAATTGTTGATATAAATACTTTACTGTATATACCTGTGTTGCAATAAGGTTTGTTTTTTATGAAAAATGTAACTGATGTTTTTCTTTGAAATGTCTGAAATTCACTTGTTAATATAAATGTACTGTGATGGAGCTTTTCTCCCTGGGCCCATGCTGAAAATGTCTCTACTTAGTCAGACTTCCCTGGTCAACAAAGACAAATAAATAAATAAATAAATAAATAAATAAATACATTTTACACACAGAACTACTGATTTGTCATGCTAAAGAATTATAGTTTTGAAAAAGTGTTAGTATGCTGCAATATAACAAATCAAGGAATAGCAATGCATAGACATGGAAATTGTAATACATGAAGGCATTTTGCCTCAGCTTATAGAAATTTCCTAACACAAGTTCAAGAACAGCATTTTATTTTCTTATACTGTGCTTGTAAAATACTTCTTAGTAAATGGTATATTTCTGCAACATGCTAGATTAAAATGTTTTTCCTACTTCTGCAGATGGGTCTATATTACTATGTCGAAAGACCTTTACATTGAGCACCTCTCCATCGACACGAAACCATCAAAATTCACTTCTGCAAATCACAGAATTTTTCTCAGGGCAATGAAACAATTGCTCCATACAGCAATGGAACACACACCACACTAAATCAAACCCATCCAAGTGGGGGGACTTCACTCCCACATCCCCCAGTGTGGGAAACTGCACCCCTACCCCCCTAACTATATATACCAACTCTGAGATTGCAGTACAGTGGGGAAAAAGGTCAACCCTGGGAAAAATTATGCAGTTCATGGAAGTGAATTTTGATGTTTTCATGTCGATGGAGAGGTGTTCGATGTAAAGGCCTTTCGATGTAGTAATATAGACCCATGCAGACACTGATGAGTAACAGAATAAGTTCTTTGAAATGTTGATTAACAGCTCTTGGATTGCATTTCTTTCTTTGACACCTCAGTAAGTATGTGGGGTTGGTCTATCAGACTACAAAATGACAATCCTTATAAAGGCCTGCAATATGACCACTTTCTTTGGTTTTTGATGTAAAATTGTTCAGAATGGCTTCTAACAGGCTCTGTGTGAAATGTATATGATGGCAATTCATTGCATGTGGATCAATGCACAAATGTGGAGCCTGCAAATTTTGCATGTTTATTAATGAGGGTCCTTATGTTTTAATGGAGAATTTTGCAAGAACTATCCCTTGTCCTGGGAGTTGTAACTGCAATACCTCCCTTATAGTTTATCTTTGCTACATACAGTTCTTGCACCATTTTCTATATTAGAAAGCTGAAAGAAAGAATTTGGGAGCATTTCTATGACACTAAATTTAGGAAAACAATGAATGCATTATACAGACACTACTGACTGCCCCAATTTTAAAAAGTTTAAATTTTTTATAATTAATAGGACAACAGCTGACAGTTTTAGTGGAGATGTTGACAATCTAACTGAGTGTAAAGAACTGTACTGGCAGCTAAGGCTTAATGCTTCATCAGCACCGGGTATCAATGATAGCATTTCCATTGCTTGTGTATTAAAGAAAAGAACTGCAATGGATGACAGTACCAATCTATTTTACTTGACTAGTTTATTTGACTCATTTATTTATTTATTTTAATTAACATTCTAAGTATTTATAAACACTATTAGTGGAATGCTTTTAGAAAATTGTACTTTGACAACACACATGCCTATTTTATTGGATTTTAGTATTTATTCATGTATTTATTACAGTATTTATAGTCATATATTCACAATTTTAACTTTACAATACTTTTTGTAATGAATTTTACCCACATATTATACATGTATACAATATACTACATGTCTCATCTAACCAATGTTTGTGACATCACCTTGCAATGTGCACTGCCTTGTCTGTGATTGGTTGACTTTTGTATTTAGCAGCATCATCAATGGGGGACACAATCACTCTGATGAAGTCTATGTATATTTGAATGTAGAGAAAATCACTAAGTTTTTATTTTATTTTATTTCATTTATTCTATTAAATGGTTGGTTGCAGTGTTGGTTTGGTCTTTTTTCTGTTTTGTTTTTCTATGTGCTGCTTACCCTTGTGTTCGTATTTTGGTTAGCTGTCATAGGCTAGCAAAAACGAACTGCACAATTTAAGATTTCATGTAGAGACTTACGATTTGCTACGCTTAAGATGAACTACATCATAAATAAATAAATCTTTTACTGAACACAAGCAAAACAAGCTAAGGACATTGTGTTATATATCTTGCAGCTTAATCTGAATTTGGAAAGAGAGACAGACAGATATATGTACATAATGCTGGGATTATTCCTTATCATTGGAATCATAGTACTAAATGTTCTGTTTCTACATTCAAGTGCTGCATGAGAAACTTGTAGGTTTGGACTAGGCAAACTACCAAAAGTATTTCTTATTTATTTATTTTTGTTAATCAGATAGGTGAATTGATCCAAGGACCATTTTATCCACATCCTGGCCACAAAGCATAGACACAAAGACGGACAGAGAGAGAGAGAGCAAGAGAGAGCAAATTCAGTACATTTATAACATTAATATATACAGTGATATACCCAATGCAAGCCAGCAGTATAGCACACCAGCCATGTCTGTTACAGTGATATGCTAAGCATGTATGAAGAAAGTATACAATGTATCATACCAGCAGGTGATGGCTTCCAATATTTTATAGGGAAGAAGTAAATCAAATGCATTCAGAGGTGTTTAAAAGAAGTGAGACACTTGAGGAATATATGAAATCAACAATCTGAAAAGAATAAAAGAAGCTTTAAGTATTTATTCTGATACGCTGATGAAACTGCAAAAATTGTAGATTGAAATAAAGGAATGATTGGTTAAATATAAGGCTTCTCAAGAAGAAATGGTTCAAAAATAGTATAATTGGAACACAGAGCATGCAGAAAAGACATGAATGTATGCTATATCAGTAAAACTTGAATGGATATCATTAATTTTATGAAAGTACAAATATGCAGTTGGACTGGTGTTCCACATCAAGATTTGTTAATTGAAAGGGCACACACTATGTATGCTTCAAAGCTGGCCATGAGAAAGCAAAGACCTATATTACTAAAGATACAGCCATACTATCAGGAAATGTTCTTGAGAAAACTGTCAGAAGGGAAAATTATTAAAAACTGGAGACAACAAAGTGTTTCTGGAAAATGATTATTCACTCTACACCAGGCAGAAGAGAAGATAGTTTATCCCTGCAATCAGGGAATGTTGGATGGTAGGTGGGAGATTTAAGTTTCTGTATCAAGCTATTATTAGAAGTAGACAAAAAAGCTCAGGAGCCATGTAGAAAAGTCAAGAGTGCATAGGACTTGACCCAACGACCAGTGTTGGGTGGTCAAGATGAGGAAAAAGACAAGCAACAATATGGAAGTAGCAATTAAATGTAAGTTCTGGAAAGTGTAATTTCCATAAGAAGCAATTTAGATGTGAAAACTGATTCTGCAAGAAAAAGTGGCTAACAAAGACTGGAAGTTTAGTGACCATGCTAAATTGGTGAGAGGACTCTAAAGCATAATTCACATTTTGCCATTAGCAGCTTAGAAGGACAATAAAGGGGCTGGAGCTGTAACTGTAAATAATAAAACAGTTTTTGTTCTTAGTAAAATGTGTATACTAAATGTATTGAAGTAAACTGCATATTATGTTGTAAAGTAGTTGTATATAGTATGCAAAAGTATTTTAAATGTGAGATGTGTCTCATCAGTGACTGTTTTTATGCTAATGATATTAAGATAAGAAAATATTTTTTTCTTGAATGTAATGTATCCAGGGTTTATACTTCAATAAGAAAAAGGCTGGATATGAGCACTATAATGTGATCTTGGGCTGATAGGTGAAGAAGTAAAAGTGTATTGATCATATCATTTGTGTATTATAATATAATTGCTTCTTTTTTATACAGGTGGAAGTTTATATTAATTAATAATCATTGAATATAGGTTAAAAAAGTTGTAAGCAACCTTGAAATAATATGCAATTTTTCTAAACTGTATACAAGTGTACAGGGAAGCATGTAGAAATCTTTAAACAGTGCTGTCAATATCATTGTATGGAAAAGTTGTCTAAGAAATAGTGTAGGAAACAATGTGGACTTTACCTGGAACATGAATAAACCATTATCTCTAAAGCAGTCACATTTGGCTTGCTTTAATAGATTCTATTTTGAAAACTGAGAGATTTTCTATAATTAGGCAACGTATTTACAGTTCAGGACCAAATATACAATATGCTTTTTCTGTTGAGGTTAGTCACTTGTAATTTGAGCTGGGTAAATGGTGTCATGGTTTCATAGTCTGTAGAGTGTGTTTTGAATCATCAGTGGGGTTTTAAGGGTAAGCATACTTTTCTTTAAGTAATTTAAAAGTGAGACTATTGAGTAGATATATGGCTCTCATATTAACCGTTGACTACTACTCTTTTTAATAAAAAAGTCACATTATTTTGCCTTATATTATTCTTTTTCATGTATGCTTGAAGGAATCATATTTTCACATGTATGAGAAGATGCAGAAATCATCCCTATTCCAAAAGCTGCAGGGGAAAACACTGGGGTATTGATTTACAAGCTTACCAGAATAATTAGTCATATTTGCAACTGTTATAAGAGATGTTTCAGTTTCAGTTCACGTACAGGTTTGCATACCTTTACTTGATTTATACCATATAAGATGTTAGTAAAGGCTTAAAACTGAGGTTTTCTGTCATCTTCTTTGGCTTATCTAAAGTGTTTAAAAATATTACCCAAAGTGACTTTATTTCTAATTTTAAGTTAACTTTTTAGTTAAATTTGACTAAATGTCATGTTAGGTATATTGGTCCCTTTTCAACAAGGTAGCAATATTATATTTACTATGTACATATTTCAAAGGTGAATGGCTATAATTTCCATAGCCTGCTAATGACTGTAATTCCAGTTTTACTGATGCTGTAAGGCAAATGCCACTGATGCCATTTGGTTGGAGGCTATACAAAGATGTTTTTATCCAAAGAGTTCCCCTTTTGAAATAACTGGTATGCATTGAAAGATTGAAATGTGATTGTGTAGTTTACTGAAGAGTGAGATACAATGAGTTCTGGCTCAGGGACTTTTTAATGATGACTATATGAAATTTGTAAAGAACCTCAATATCTATTTTGCTAGCACAACTACAATATCCCCTAGAAATCAGTTCATAAATGAAAGAATTTTTTTTTTCTGCAAAGCATGATAGGCTCATTATCTAGTCATCCCTTGATTATGAAGTGTTATACCTCTGAGAATTACTAAGATTAAAACTATCTGCTTGTTTAAACTTGATTTGCTAATTATACTACTTTTATTCTGTAGGTTTCTTTCTTAGAAGACCAATAGGTAGTGAAGGATAAGTTACCATAAATACAAAGTTAATAACCCATAAAGATTTGAATTCTGCCTAAGAACTGTATACCATAAAATAATTCAGAATTCCAAAGGCTGTCCAAGTGTCTTTCCACATAGAGTGAATGCAAAATTTAACTTCACAGACCATATTTTTAGTGTATTGTGCAGTTGGTTACAAATGTACAGAAGAAGAAGAAGAAGAATTATCTCAAAAACATCAGTATGTGATATTGTACTTAATTGTACTTGCATTCAACAACTATCACTGGAAAAGAGGTGGGGGATCTAAATATATGCATAAGTTCATTAATGGGTAATAATTCTTCCACATTCTAGTAGGTAAGAAAGTGTGGAAGCCAGTCTGTTAGCTGATTACAATATGGCTGAATGGCTTGTATGATGAAATAATTTTACAAAAAGTCAGGGTTGAAAATGTAGTATATGTGGTCTATAATGAAAAATGCTAAAACCTGCCAATAGAGAATTTCAATATCATGTAGTATGTTTTCCTATTAGAAAATCACTCTGAATAAACACCTCATGGAAGTTAGTCTCAGCTATGGTGTCTGTGTTATTTACCGAGTATTCAGATAAATGTTCATGAAGAGTGGCAAATGGTAAAGTCATAGCCAGGGGACTGCGGGAAGCAAGTGAATAGGAGGGGCCAATTGGAATGGGGTGGGTCTTTATTATGGCAAGTCAATGACCATCACCTATGATCAAATAACAAATGGGGTCTTTCACTTTCATCCACTGACTGCCTACCCACACTTTATCTACACTTGATTATATATACCTCAAATGTCTAACTGCATTCAGCAAAGCCAGCCATAGGTGAGATCGAGCCCTAACCAGATTATTCCATGGACTCACCTATTGCACAACAATCTCCTGCACCTCCCCAACCACAACACCTTGAGAAAACTACATAAAGACAGGGAGTATGTACAGAGTATCTACAGAAGAAATCACAGACAAAACCTCAACCAGAGAACCAAACACTGTGAGAAGGCAACTATACTCTCTGTACCACTGTGCCAGTGATTAGTTGCTGTTATACTCAATCTGCCCAGACAGCAGACAACAGACCATCCAGATAATCACTTATTGAGTAGAATGTCAGTGTTTAGGATGAACAGTGAAAGAAATCATGGCCAACTTCCTGCCTTTAGATACACTGCAACCCCCCCCCACCCCGACAAAGTAATTTTCATCACAGACAACCCAATATCCTTCAAATAAAAATGAAGGAATACGTACATAAATAACTGCCACACTGGAATGTATCTTCTCAGCTCACTACTGCAAGAAGTCAGTGTGCACTTCATTGACATCCCCCACCCAATATACCTCTCAGGTCAGGAATAAGGTAGAAAGCTAAAAAATAATGATAGGCAAAGTGCCAAAATCAAGGACAAAATTGAGCTGAGAAGATACATTCCTGTGTGTGCCATTATATACTTAGAAAGTTGCCAGAACAGGTTTTGTATTAGCACACTCTTTTGAAAACTGTTAAGTCTGAAACTCAAATGTCTGTCATGATTTAGTAACTACATTTCTCACAGAGTTGCCAAAAACACATATTATGAAGAACAGACCAAAATATGGGGCAAAATCAGAGGCATTGTACAAAAACAGGGACAGTTGTGAACACCTACGTGTGCCCTCAATGCATATGTATATGTAGTAGACACAGACAAACACACACATGTGGCCATCAGTTACAGCATTTGGTATAACTATGAATGTACACCTCAGACATGTGATTGGGAACAAATAAATAAGCAAATACATAACTGTCATGCTGGAAGTTTTCTTTTTAAATCACACCTTTCAGAATTTAGTACATGACCCACCACAACCGTGCCCCCACACACTGAGTTTAAGAATCAAGGAGGAAAAAAATAAGGGGGACAAAAGCTCATAATCATAATTTCCTGTATTTTGAATAAGTGGCATGCATAGTGCTTGTAAGAATAGATATAATAAACACACAGTATTTAAAATAAGTAAGTAAAGTTTACTCCCACATTTATTTCTCTAGAAGTAGACAGTACTGTCTTCTTTCACATTCAGTCAGCCTGAGCCAATATAAATGTCTCCTTGCTGCTTCACACAGCAGCCAGGGCAGTTCCCTTTTCAAGTGAGTTTTCAGTGTTCAGCCTAGTCTCCTTAGTGCCCATTTAAAATGTACATAATGTCAGCCTGATCAACTGGGGTAAGCCATGTTCTTTTTTTTGTTTATTTTTTTTTTTTGCGATGCAGTTTGGAACAGCTCAAAATTCAGTGTTGTAGCATGACAGGTGTTCTGTGCTCATGTATAGGAATATACCAACTAAATAAATAAATACATCAAAATCACTCTACTGTTTTTTTTTAAAAAGTAAAATAATTCTTTTTTTTCCCAGTTTATTTTCACTGGGACAGGTTGCTGCAGACCAGCAGTTAGTCCCATCAGCCGCCTTGTCTATATATTATATGGTGTCAGAAGTGGGAAAGTCGATTAGCAGAAGTGAACAAATATCTGTACCAATAAAGCATTTTTCTGTAATGAATTTATGTATATGGAATTACAGCAGTACAATCTGAATTTACTAGTATGTTCCACTGAAACTGTCAGGAATTCTGTCACCAGAAGGCAATTTAGAAGAAAATTGGAAGCTTTACATCCCAAAATTAAATTTGTTCCTAACCATGAGTGGAGTAGCCTGAAGCTATGGTACAGTATACCACATTTCTACATGCTCCTAGGGAAGATACCATGAAGGTATTTAACACTTCTAATTTTCACAAATAGGAGCTATATCAAATAACAGCAATTAGAAATTCAGGGATTATGATGAACCTAAAAAGAACTTGTCATTTATACAATATTTGTTCCTTACAAAGACGGTCCTACAGAAATGCTGATGTTGCCAAGTTGAAAAATCAAGGTAATGCAGAAACAGCATGTGTCTGTGCAGCCAAAAAAACCCACCAATAAAAACCAAAAGGTTCAAAAGGTATTTATTACCAGGAGGCAGTAGGATAAAATCTCCAGATGAAACTTTAACAGTTCCAATGAAAACTCAAGATGTCTGAACAGTCAAAATCAATGTGTATATTGTAGGCCACAAATCCAGCCAAAACAACAACAGCATCAGTACAATGATTTAGCACTTTTATCTCTCTACACTGAGAATTCATCAGAACCATTATTATTACACATTCATATAATTCATTTAGAAACGGTCATGTGACTACATTAATTAAAAACTTAAAGCAATATTTTAAAGCTGTGCATTATATTATTGAAACCCATTTGACATTACAAATCAAATCATACTTTAAAACAAATAAATAAATATAAATAATCTTAACTTTTTTAAGTCCGAAAAAATAATGGAATAGCTATTTTTCCTTGTCAGTAGTGCTGTATATGTATAAAAGGTGGAAGCATAATTATGTAGTATAAAATCTATAAAAAATAGAGGTGTAAAAAATGTAAATACATATGTAAAAATATGTAGGAATGCATAGTAAAAAAAATTGCATTGAAATGAAAGTCTAACCTACTGAATTTATAACCTAGCTGCTCTAAATTTAGAATTGGTGCAATGGAAGTGCGTTCATTTAATACAGGTTTAGTTGTGGTATTACTTCTAAGTTGCTAAATTAACTTTCTTTTTTCCATCTCCGTTCTACATGCACCTCCCTTTATAGATTTAGGAATGGTTTCCAGTATACCAAATACAAAATTAGCAAAGGATGGGCAACTGAGAGTGTGTTTGTATAAAGAACTGTTGATGTTTTTTTTTGGTGATGTCATAACTATGTTCATAAATCCTTCTATGAAATTGCCTTTCAGTCTTCCCTACATAATAATTGTTACAACCTTCACAGATGGCAAGGTATACTAATCCTTTGGAGGTGCAGTTCCCATCTCCAAGTGTGACATCAGTGGCTAGTGAATGTACCAAAATGTTAGTCTGTTGTAAGATATACCTGCATTGGTTACATGTACTACATTGCTTGGTGCTCTTACCCTTGTACTTAGAAATGTCTTTGAAAGGGTGGTCTAACAAATATTTTAGATTACTTCCTGTTTTAAATACAAATTTAGGGCCATCCCCTAAGGCTGTAAAAATCTGTGTGTTCCCTTTAAACATACACCAAGTTTAATTAGAATATTCTTGATACCTTTAGAAAAATTGCCATAGGGAATAACCATGGAATTGAAAAAAAAGCATTTGAAATAGTAGTATTATTGTTTGATATTGTTAATTGTTTATCAGAGGTGTTCGTCCCCAACAAAGATTTGTATCTAACACCCCATCCATTTAAAATTTCTTAACCTATCCTTTGCAAGAAATCAAGTGCGTATCCTCTTTCTTGAAACATTTTAATCAAAATCCTCATTTCACATCTGAAATTCTCTATGTCAGAACCAGTTGTCCTTTGAAAATGTTCTTCGTAAACCATGGTTACTGTTGTATTTTAAATAAATATTTATTAGTTACATCCTTAAAAATTGCTACATTGCTGTAGTCAACTTTATTCACAGAATAGGTGTGGGCAAACCTGAGAAAAGGGTTGGTAGCTCTTTGCCCTGGCTATTGAGCCTCTTGCAAATTATGTTAGAAATAATGACAGAGTTAAAGGATATAACGTGTCAGACAAATATCACCCAAGCTACAACTGTTTGCTGATGACCTACTAATGACTTCTAATGATATTGAACATTCAGTAGATCACCTATTCCATAATCTAGACTTATATGCAAACATCTCTGGTCTAAAATTCAATTGCAACAAAACTCAGGCACTTCTGAATAAAAATGTTACTATACAACTTAGATCAAAAAGAGACATAAACTGGGAAGGCATGCATATTAAATATCTAGGTATCTTTATTAAATCTAATTATAAAAAAATCACTCACATCTAATTACCATCAACTTATAAACTCAATTACTAGTCTAATAGACAGTTGGAACAGACTCTTCTTCACATTTGGAGACAGACTAACTTTAATCAAAATGATACTGTTACCTAAAATCTCATTCATTGGCCAAGCTCTAATAATCCCCTCACCTGTCAAAATTAAACAGAAAATTAATAACTTATTACTTAGCTTCCTTTGGTATCCCATAAAACCAAGAATTTCTCTTCTGCAGCACACCACAAGCTGGGATGAAGGAGGTATAGGGATTCCAAATATTGACTTTTATTTAAACTCCGCATTTATTAACATAGTATTGCATTGGAATAATACTTCTTATACATAATATTAGAAATCATTGCATGAAACCTTACTTCTTAATAGTAATAGGACATTACTTGAACCATATACTCAAATACATACAAACATCTTTATATGGATTTTAAAAACATACATTCAAAGTGAAAGGTCAAAACTTGTTCTCACACCTCTTATAAACCAAATATTGCTGTTGTTTAAAAAGCTTATGTTTTCTAATCAATGAATTAAGAATTTATTAATAATTATGTTTCCTATTGCTTACACAAATGAATGTTTGATATATTTTGATACTCAGAAAATGTTAGAATTTAAGAAGGGTGACCTATTATATTGGAATCAATTTCTCTCAGCTAATAAAATAAGTTCTGCAGACTATTTGATCAGCAGATATAGTTTGTAAAATTGTAATTAGCTGGACATCCAAACTTGTAAGGATTTTGTACATACTAAGCATGTACCCTTATTAGAGGCATACAATAAGAGTAACTTAAAAATCTTGGATTTTATCTCAACAATTATTAATAGCTCACCCGAGAATACTTCATACAGTTATTTATTTATTTTATTTTACATATGTTGATCGGGATAGTCCGACTGGATATATGCCCATTTTCAGCAGAAGCCAGGAGAGAAAAGCTCTATAGAGATGAACGCAAGACAGAAAAGAACAAGATAGTACCAGTTACAATGCAAAAGACTGATACAAATTTACATATTACACATTATCAATCTCAAAACAAATAATCAAGATGAAAACATTTCAAATATATATATATATATATATATATATATATATATATATATATATATATATATATATATATATATATATATATATATATATATATATATATATATGTATAAAATTCCCTTCCTAGTTCTAGTTCCAGCATTAAACAATTCCTATACATTTATATATCAATTATTGGATCTTTGCAATTTTACATACATGGAGAGGAACTAGTCCTTACTTACTTGCTATTTATGAAATTCTCAGAAATGATTTTAGCAAAACAGATGTTTCTTTTTGGAATTATTCAAGTGAAATTAATAGACAAGTATTGTCAGAAAAAAAAGATTAAAAAAAACTTTGTTTACAGTCTGTGAAGGAATCCACATCTTCCCTCTTCCTGCATGTATACCCATACAATTTTTACATAGATATTTTTTCACTCCACATAGACTAGCAATAATGTACAAGAAAGATTAAATGAAATGCTGGAGATGTGGACACAATGATGCTGACTGGATACATATGGTTGTTAATTGCAAAATAATTTCTCCATTTTGGTTAGACTTTAAATATCTTTGTAAAGCTCTATGGAATGACAACTGTATAATTTCTGACTCCCTTATCCTTTTTAATGTTCCTCTTCCTGAAGTCATCCCTAAAAACCAAACATTTTACTATGGTCCAGTCTCTCTATAGCAAGGAAAATTATTACTAAAAATTGGAAATCCCAGTCTATTCCTGTCTTTAAAGTTGAGTTTATTCATCTTGTGAAATACATTTATAAGAATGAGATTGCTACTATAAAAGCAATGACTAACAACACAGCCCATCATTTAATTACTTGGACAAAATTGTCTAATCTGTTAGAGAAATATTAAGTGTTTTCCAATATATATTGCTTTTAGTTGTTATGGACATCATATATAGTTTATTTGTTTTTTTCTTGTTACTATACTGTTAAGTTATTGTGTTATAAAATGAATAAAAACATTTTGGAATAAAAAAAGAAACGGGTTTTGTAGCATTAATGTAGAATAGAAATTCTTCCTTAAATGTCCCTTGATCTTTCCAAAGTATAAATATATCATCCAAATATCAAAGGTAGGTATACCAATGGTTCTTAAACCCAGAGTTTAAAATGTGGGTCTGTTCACAGCTGTACATAACTAGAGTAACATACATTGAGGCACAACTGGCAACCATGGTGACCTCCCTTACCTGTCGGAAGAATTCCCCCCAAATGAAATGAAATTGTTTTGTAAAATAATTTCCATAACTAACCAAACAAAATTTATAAGCATGTTATCCAAATTGAAGAGTTTATAAATGACAGCATGAAACAAACCCAAACTCTCTTTATGGGGTATTGAGGTGAATAAGTCAACCACATCGATAGTTGAAAAACTAAAAAAAAACATGTTTTATTTTTATTAAATAAAATCCCATGAATCTTTTAACATATGTTCCATAGAACATAACAAATTCTTTAAAACTGGCTGACAAAAACCCCAAGGCGTAAGTAATAGAGTCATGTTCTGCTACTATTAACCAGGGAGCTCCTCTATGCTTTTGTGTATTTTAGGTATTCCAGAAGCTGCTGGGATAACTGGATGTTTGTGAGAAGGAAGTAATATAAATCCTCGGTGAAAACCCTCGTAACAGAGAGTGATCTAGAGAAAATTCAGCTTTTCTATAAGCTATGTTAATTTCATTCCTGGATATAATTTCATTTCTTTCACTATCGTGAAGAGGTAGACAATTGGCAAAATAAAATGTAAGGAAACAAGAAAACATAATAAATGAAATAAGACTGTGTTGTAACAGTAATAGAAACAAGGAAGAGAGTCATAAGGTGCTCAGCAAATATCTCGCTGTTACAATTCAGACATCAACTACACCCATCCACCCCCCCATACAGACATTTCTGTATATACAGAGTCAAACTTTCCTTACCTTTGTTTCTTTTTTTATTTTGAAGTAGGCCTATTCACTATAAGAGCATCTCAGTTATTAGCCATTTTCTATTTATACTTTTGTTTTATTGTGAGGACAGTGAATTAAAAAAATACTGTGACCTGTTTCAACTTTTTAATATTAGAGGCATGTATTCTACCCCCACCTTGCCATGACAATGATCATTTCTGTGTTTATAGAAATGCCCTTTGCTACATACACATTTTACCCCCCATACAGACAGCTACTTTTACTGATCCACTCTGATATGTGATTGTGAAAAGTGGAAAATAATGACAACAGTAATGTAATTCAGTTTGCTGCTACAGCCAGTCTCTGAACATTGATCATCATAATAGGAAATAAATGGACTATGCTGTGGGAAACGATTACTGCTACAACTGCCCACAGATATATCTTGTGCCCTGCCACTAGTTTACTTAAGACATACCTGTAAGAGAAACCATCCCTGATCAGAGAATGTGCTGCTGTTGGTGTCATTAGTCAAATAACTAGAGATCACCATGTAAGTAAGTTAACTACGGCTGATCTCAGGTGCTTAGCATCCATAGTAACAAAATATGGTTCAGCTAGCTATATCCTGTTCCTGTATTAGCAGGGTGAGAAATTGCATAGGAATGAATATCATGACCTCTCACTTACAGACTTCATTTTCCATTCACTTTAATTGAAAACTGTGAAGTAGTTATTTTCTTAGAACAGTTACTATACTAGACAATTTATCGCAAATTATATTAGTGATGTTTTGAAGTTAGGATTTTTTTTTATTTTAACACTGGGTTCATACCGCGTTTAAAAGAAAAAAATTGTTACCATCAAGAATAGTGGCCACCTACAACAGTGGAACCTCAGTGTGGGGTAAGTTTTCTTGGCACTTGTCGATAAGAGGTTACGTCAGAGCAAGTCCCACAGATGGAAAAGGTGAATTTCTGTATCCAGCATAAAAAGTCAGTAATCTGAATTCTCAGAACTTTCAAACTTTTTCATGGGATTCCTAAATGTCACAACTATATACTCTGCTTGTCAATTATTTTGCACAAATATTGGAATTAGATTAGCTTAAAGTAATTTTGTCTATAAACATTCTAACATTTCAGACTCACAAGTTGCAGGGTGCTATCAGATATTATTCTGTCTGGTAAACCATGTCTTTTACAATAGCTTTCATACTGTGATGACTTTATGACTAATATTTTCTCAGAACTGAAATACATCTGGTTATTTCAAACAACAGTTAAGACAGAGAAGATACCAGATATCCTTATATTAGAATAATTATATTACAGATTTTATTCTGGCCAGTATTTCAGGTGGTAGTATTTCCTAACTCTGATTTTGATTCTAAAAAGTATTACAGATTGTACATCTGCAAACTAATTACTCAGTATGGTCTGATATTTAACCCTAGCAAGAAATGTCAGCAACCTTTCTTTGTACCCTGTAATCCCCAGATGTGACACATGAATCTTATGAAGTACTCCATCTTTAAACTGTATAAGAATTGTTGTAGTTGGAATTAAGCCTTGCATATATGAAAGCTCGTTATAGCATGGAAATGCACGCTAATATCTGGATGTGCTGACTTTATATTGTTTGGTCGATAATTCATGACTACAACTTATAACAGTTTGATTTCTTTGTCACCTCCTTTCCATATTCTTAGCCACTCAAATGTCTCAGCTAACATAGGCAATTATAAAATAAACCAGATCACATCAGTATTTTTCTCAAGAAGGCTCCTTTACTTTCTTGCAGCAAACTCTGCTATATCCATCAATTTGCCTGGTTTGCACTGAACTTGTGAATCAAATATCTACAGGCTCAACAACATTTGCTGTAGCATTGCTAATACTTCTTGAAAAGATGTGGAGACATTTGAGAATGCTGCCCAATGATGTGATCTTACTCAGATGTAACTGGTTTGTCATAGAGTCCTAGAATGTTTTTCAATTAAGGACTATTACGAGCATTTTTCACTATCTGTGAATTATGTGTTTAAGTGCCAGTTAATGTTGCTGATCCATATATTATTGGCCTATGTTCTTGCACTGCTTGAAACCCTTATTGGCTAGGATACATTTGAATTGTTAAAAACTGCATCATAGAACTTCATAGGAGAAGACTATGTGTCCAACTTTTTTAACATCTCCAAACCTCTAACCAGTTCCTGTGACCAGAACCATGCAGCATATTATTCAATAACAGCTTCTTGAATGACACTGTTATAGCTGACAAATTAAGAATGAAAATATATTGATATTATACCATACCAAGAAATCACAAAATGCATGACTTGTCATGATTTTTTGCATATTCACTATATCACTGGCTTTTCTTGAATCTGGTTCAAGAAGAGCAGAAGTCAAAACATGACTTGTCTGTTTAAGAATAACCATACTGATTTAATACTTATTTCTGTAAGTTTAATTTTTTTTTTTGCCTTCCATTCTATCCTATAACTTGGTAAGTCTGATAATAGTCATCATGAGTAAAAGAACAAATGTTAAAAATTTACATTTTCTAGCCCGTCATTGTTTTCCGCTAATTCTTTGAAACAGTTTTGGGGTTGATGATATTTCAAAACAAAGGTCCCAATTCCAAAAGACGTGCTCTCAGTGTAAGTGACTTACCTCTACGGGGTCTATATTATATCAGTGAAATGTAAATACATTGAATACCTCTTCACTGACCTGTTTTCAGTGAAAGCAAAACTTTGTGAGCGATCATTACATCAAAATTTTTCCCACAGTAAATAATAAGTGGGCCAATGTAATGATCACATAAAAACAGGACTGTGCCCCCCACACCCCCCTAACTAAATATACCAACACTGAGATCACACTACAGTGGGGAAAAGGGCAAATTCCTGAAGATGGCCCACTGGTTACTTACCATGGGAAAATTTTTTATGTAACGATCGTTCACGGAGTTTCACTTTCACTGAAAATGGGTCGATGTATTTACATTTTGATGATATTATATAGACCACCTCCACTGTAAGTCTGTCCTGATTCCAAAAGACTTGCTGCTGGTGTAAGTAACTTATTCAGGTTTAAGACCTATCTTTAAAGCAGACTTACAATGGGGACCACATTCCTAAAGACATACTGTAAGTGCATGTGACTTACTCTTGTGAATATATCAAAACACTTCTCCCACTCCTTATGCCTAAAATCTCCATACTGCTCCCTCTTCACAGCTGCTTACCTGAACTCATATTCAAGTTCAAGCTCAAACAGCAGTCTACCTGAGCTGCAAGACCCTCGACTCCCTGTCTTTGAGACAGTAGGTTTTCAAGCACTTGGGACTCGAGTGGCTGCAGTGCTTCCCCTGCACATGTGATTAGTGTGGCTGCAATGTGCTATCTTGTTATTTTAGCTGCATTGCCTGCACTGGGTATAGTGTGTGACTTCTTGTTTGTTACCAAGTTGCTGCCACCATAATCAACCCCCTTTTTACCATTTTTGCCAAGTGTCATTTAGGAAAACATGAGCTCATTAGCAGTATTATTTTTATTTTTGTTTCTTTGGTTCATTTTCAGATTTATTTTGTCCTCATTTGCACATTATTTATTTTACATCCTTCCATTTCCTCAGTGAAACCAAGCTTATCCTGAATACTCTGAAAATGTAGGTCTACTCACGTCTAGCCCTTACCAAATGTCAGGACAGGTCAGATTCTCTTATCATTCTATTTCTTACTAGATAATTCTTATTATCACTTAGTGCTAGTTCTTATTAGAGAATCATGCTCTATAAACTCACAGCCTTATACTGTTTCATCTCAAGTGTGTAAGCATCTTATGAGTGAAAAATATAAAAACAAAGTTACTGTATTTGAAACAAAGTTGCAGGACTTAACGTATTAGCTTCTATACAAAAGAACTGCAACATGACTCATTTGTAAACACACACACACACACACACACACACACACACACACACACACACACACACACACACCAAAATATACTACAATGTTGCAATATCTCACTGTGGTCCACTATACATTAATCAAGAATTTAGAACTTTTGTAGATTTGTGAGACATATAATTGACATAGCTAACAAAAGTTTATAGTATAAAATTCAGAAAATTTGTATATGACTGGGAAATAAGACATATAATATTAAATCCATTATCTACCACTGTGTAGACAAGTGGAAAGAACTATCTAAATGCTGTAAAATCTAATGAGAAACAGTAGTAGCAAAACCTTGAGGATTGTCCACGCACAGTTTGGGAATATGACAATATTCCACTGGAGCGGCTCAGTCGTTTAAGGTCTCAGCTATTCATGGGCAGAAACAACATTCTGCATATCATCAGTGAAATGGCAAATTAAGTGTTTCAGCTCACATTATTGATGCCTAAAAATCAATACAGGGTACTGGAAGGCAATCAGCAAAGACAGAAACACTGACATTAAAGACAACTGTCAGATTTCACTCTCCAGGCTGAGGATAGTGCAAGAATTCAAATTTGTTCAACAGATCAGCTGGTCAACATTGTGAGTATGAGATTGCTATATTAGAAGGGTTAGGATATATGCCCTCTCCTCACTTTTGTACAATCTCAGAGTTGGTATATGCAAGCATCAGGGGGTGCAGGAGTGCAGGACAGCTTCCATTCCCCTGCAAAAAACAATGTGCTTTTCGTTAATGTGTTGGTTCATGTGCATTCTGCTGTTGGCAATAGAAGTGATGATGATGTTGTTGATGATGATGATGTTTTGTCTATGAATATTTTACAAACCGATCATCATAGGTTCACAGGAAAATACCAGGCTAATGACTTACAAGACTAGCCAATATAACCCGATGTTACTCTATATATGGCCCCTTAGGGCAAGAGCATGGCATCGGTTTGTGCTCATGCCTTGAGTATCTTACAGAAGGGACATATGTGCTACCACAGGTGTGAATTTACGATTCTCCATCCATTGAGCCAAACTGCATTTGAAGAGGGCCAGGAAAGGGCTCTGCTTAACATGAATAGGAAGCCTTTCCCAAAGAAGGGGCAATCTCTGAAACACATATGTGTCTCTCCAGCATGTTTTGTTTGAGTCACTGACAAAGTTTAGATCCCTAGATTAGGTAACCCTCATGCTGTTTGACTTGTGTGTTTGTAGCAGCTCCATCAGGGCTGAATTTGTGAGTGCCTTGGAGGTCAGGCATAGGTCTCCCTTTAATAGTCTGTAGGAGGCAGAGTAAAGGGATACAGCTTTTAGTCTATCCATATATGAGATGTTGTTTACCCCTGTATTTTCTTTGTGAAGAAATTCTAAGGTCACTCCAGCTGCTATAAGTGTCTAGTCAAATACATGCCAAATGGTGCACTGTACTCAATTATTGATCTAATATGGGCTGAGTACAACAGGACTATAATTTCCTTGGAAATGGATGCTATGACTTTACTTATAATTTGTACCACATAGAAGGACTTCCTCACCAGTGTGGGCACATTGCTATCTATATGTGTACCTAGATCTCTTATCTCTAAGTATACTCTTAGGGTTATGCTATTGATGTTGTAATTTGTAGGAGTATTTGACTTCCCAAAGGGTATGATAATGCATTTTTTCACATTTAGTTTTAGGCCATGGCTCTGGCACCAATCATTTGTCTGATCTAGACACTCCTGAAGGATATCTGCATCACTGGGAGATTCAGTGATTGCCCCCAGCTTGTAGTCTTTGGAAAACTTTGTCATCCAGAGACCTTCCACATCAACCTTGACTTCAAAGAAGTATATTCCAAACAGGAGTGGTCCTAGCACTGAGCCCTGTGGTGCACCAGAAGTAACTGGCTTCTTGTTGGATCTGGATACACCCATTTTAACCACATATGTCCTGTCCATGAGCCAACTGGCTATCCATCTGGTGACATAGCGATTTATGCCCAGTTTTATGCGTTTAATTATAATACCTGAGTGGGGAATTGTGTCAAATGCCTTGGCCAGGTCAAGGTAGGCGGTATGTACTGTTTTACCCTCATGAATGGCCTTAGTGACTTTCTCAAAGAAATTCACCAGATTCAGTAGGCATGACCTGTGCTTGAGAAAGTTAAACTGGGTCAGTCCAGTGTTTGGAGGCTTCCTATGTCATTATTTATCAAGTCCATGATTATTCTTTCTATAGCCTTACATATAAGACTAGTCAAACTTAGGGGTCTTTAATTTCCTGGGTGAGTAGATGGTCCCACTTTATGCAGAGGGATGACTGTTATTGTCCTCCACTGTATCGGGATGAAGTCAGACTGGGTAAGGAGAGACCATAATGGACCTGAAAAGCCCCGATTTCAGCTGTTTAACAGGGAACCTAGTATAGCGTCAGGCCCCACTGAAGCCATGTTTTTAGCTTTAGAGAGTGCAGTGGCACTCTGTTCTTTGGTGATAATTGGCAGTGGAGTGGTAGAGGATATTTCTTGGGAGAGAACTGGGGGTGATGAGTTGGTGAAATTTAAGCTGAATTTGTTGGCCAGCAGATTTGCTATATCTTCTGGCTGAGTATAGGTGATGCCATCTACCACTTAATTCCGTACATTGTTGGGTATTGCCATTAAGATTGCAGGCATAACTGAAAAATGCATTATGGTTATCCTAGGTTTTGGGGGCTATTTTTACCTCAAAGCCTGCTTTCACTCTCCCATATTTGTGACTACCAGATTTAGGATATTTGTTCCCCTTGTGGGAGTGCAGACTAGTTGCTCCAAGGCATTTTAATTTACAAAGTCAAGAAATCCTTGGGCCAGCATGTTAACCTGTAACTAGCAAGAATATGGTAATGAATTTTTCCCATGGTTATTTTTTGGACATGGAACAGCTCAAACATGTCATATTGTTTAACCAGCCTTGAGGTGTGCTATCCCTTTATGTACATAGATACACTGTTGCCATTTGCTTTTTCATATTCAGTGGGTTGCTGGAATGTATGTAAGGCAATATAGCCATGCACTGATGGAGTGCTTTCTGTGGCTTTGAACCATGTTTCAGTAACTGCACAGATGTCAGCATTATCCAGGGTGAGGAGACCTATCATTGAGTACAATGCCACCTTTGGTATGTACCAAAACAGATGCATCCAATAACTGGAACATCCACAGAGGTTACTCACTAAAAGAATACAGAGCATAAGCAATGTCCTATGCAGACTATCTCAAAGCCCCATCCCTGTATTCTGAATCCTATAGGCTGTTGAGGGGGAAATCTATGGCTGGCATACAAGGCATTATTGGGCTCCACCCTGATGGACCTCCTGCATATCCACAAAATAAAAAGCACCTGAATTATCTGTTCTAAAGACTTAAAAACCTTGTCTGTGATATAAATAGGACTTGCTAGAGAGACAGGTATGTGTCCCAGAAACCACCCCTTCTCTGCAACAGGCTCCCCATCCACGTGAAGCAGAGTTCCTCCATCACCTAATTCAAATGTAACTTAGATAATTGGATGACGAACTGGAAATTCATCCTTGGTTTGGCAGCTATGTCTAATGGACACAGGCAGCATGTAAAGGCTTCATCTCCCAGGTCCCTGCTTACCAGAAATTGTCAGAGATTTGGGATACATGGCTAGGCTTAAAAAGATCCTTGTGGTCTTTAGCCTAATAAACACCTATAATGAGCCTATGAGCCTATAAAATGTATTCTACTCTGATTAAAAGAATATAGAGAGGAACTTCAAAGCCAGTCAGTGGCTGGGGGGGGGGGGGGGTTGTACTAGATAAAATGTGACTGGTAAGGAAAGTACTCTCCGAAATATATGGAGGGGGGATCTGATGACATGATATGTTTATACAAAACAATCAAATGGTTATCATATACATATACACACACACACACACACACACACACACACACACACACACACACACACACACACACACACACATATGTGTGTGTGTGTGTGTGTGTGTGTGTGTGTGTGTATGTATAAATCAGTCTTTCCTGATCAAGCCAAGATGGAAGAAAGGGGAGGGGGGACTGGCATGTTTTCAAGTAGAAGGGGTTGTGATTCAGTTTGGATGTGAGGACATACTGCTTTACAGAAAGAGTAGTAAACAGATGGCATGAACTCCTTGAATGGGTAGACTCCAGTAAATCAATGAGTTCATTCAAAAAGCCATGAGACAGCAGGATGAGAACATATGGTGCTGCTGTTGTGAGTACCAGATATAGCACCTTCAAAAGAAATAGGCCAGATGCCTCCTTCCATCAGGCATGATATAAAAACATTTGCTATAAAAGGAATATTTTTCTTCCAGTTAAGCAAGAAATAGTATACATCATTTTCATTAAACATTTTGAACAAATTTCATGCATAAGAAGAAGAAAATACACTTCTAAACTCAAAAATGTGTTGGTTGGTAGTAACAACAGACATGAGGACCATCATATGTAGAAACTGACTTGATTTCTAGTCTTTTCAAGCAGGATAGCTGCATAGTATAATGGACTAAGATAATAAGCTGCAGACAGCATGTATCATAGACAACCAAGCCTGACCCCCTGTTACCTGCATCTGTACATTGTATGGCCAACTAAAGCATGCAACCAGAGTACAGCTTCTATTGTGTCTTGCTTATTCGATAAAATAAACCGAAAAAAATGAAGTTCTTGATAGTGTTTCACAGCAAGACTGTTTGGCTCACTGAAAGACTGTTTTTTATTTAGTCTACCTTTGCAGATTAATAATCTTAATGGCTTCCTTGACAAGAGCAGCGTTTAGTCTCCTATGATGTGTATTCAAGCTGGAGGGCATGGAGTTAGCAAAAAACAAGCCTGTGCAAAATAGGGTCCTCTAGTTCTAGTTCTTTAAATCTTCAATATCTTCAGATCATCACAGAGCAAAGAGCATAATGAACAGGTTATGCACTGTTTATAATAGTCTTTATAATAAATCACATACTTTTTCAGTGCTATAGCAGTCAGTTTGGTGCCCCTCACTACCTGTAAACAACTGCATTTCTGATCATTTATTGACTGGTGTAAACTGTCATACTGTCTTTTTAAAAGTAAGCAGTGAGTTATTATATAACAATCTAACGATTTCTCAGTACCTTTCAAAGAACAGAAGAGTCTGACAAGCTGTCGTTACAGATACAGATAGCTGATATATGTTTCTGAGGAGCAGCACTAGGAAAGTTAAATTACAAAATGTATCCGTCTTCATTTTCTGAAGCAAGTGTAAATAGTAAACTTTAGGAGACGGACATAACCTCCTTACTGTATACAATACCAAATTATACTTTTTTGATACAAAATATGTGTTATTTTTACATTTTATTTTGTTAACAAGGATGACCCTCTGAAAAGTTTTATGGAGCTGAGATCTCCTGTCATGACATTATGAAAGACTGAGCACACACTGGACAATGCTTGTTACCTAAGTTAGTAGAAAGGCTGTTATATTGCTTTGCTAACTGCAACTTTAGGAAAATCTCACTTCCTAGAAAGACAAGCTGCCAAATAGGTCTTGCAGGTGGAATACCTTACATTGGAAATGAACATATGTTTTTATGTAGTAGTGAAACCACAATGTAAGTAAGAAACGCTGCTCTAAAGTAGACATTTATTTTTGCTTATCCTGAATACCTTGCTGGTATGTGTAAAACAATGCCAAATTTCAACCATACGTATTTGCATACAAATATTTCAAGCACAGGCAATAATGCCCTTCTAACCTGCCAATATGTCAAAACAGTTAGTTGTTCCCCGTAATATGTGCTCTGGCTGTTCTTAAAAGTATCTAAACCAATACTTGCTTTAATGTAATTTGATTGTCTATTCCATGTATAGGTACCCGCTCAGAGAACCAATTAATACATTTCTGATTCTTATAGAATCTTTTACATAAGTTGTCTTTTGATTCTCTGCTACTTTTTCATAACCCCAAACATTCCCATAGATATTTGTCTCTAAATGCCCTATATACCTGAATAAGATTTCCTCTTAAATATTTCTATGTGACACTGGACAAGTTCATATGTTTTAGCCTTTCATAATAACTTAAATTTTCACATCCATGGATACCCTTGGCATATTTCCACAGTAGTCTTTCCAGTTTACTTATGCCTCTTTTATTATAAGGTTCCCATATTGTTATTTCATACTCGAGTTTGGGCTTAATATAATTAACTATGACTATCATTTCTGATTTCCTACACTTTATAAATTGTTTTATACAACCTATTTAGTTCCATAACTATCATTAATCAATTGGTTGATATGATTAGAAAAATTCAAAGATGGATCTACCCATATACCCAGGTCCTTAAATTAATCTACAGTTTCAATCACTGTATACTGTATTAAATATTCACCTTTCAGTTTATGTCTCCCAAATATCATATGCTTAGTTTTTGATGTATTTATCAGCATATTATTCTCCTGTAAAAGGTCAATTTAGTCAAGTTCTTTTGCAGACATGCATTATCTGTAACACGTGTAATCAGTTTACCTAATTTCAAGGCATCTGCATACAGACTGTAGAACACCTCAGATGAAAAAGATAGATCTGAAAGAGAAAATCTAAGTAAGTGTGGGCCTAGGATAGATATCTGTGGGACACCCTGAATGTAACCTCAAATTTCATCAGTTCAACTGCTATATGATGCTTCTATATCCTGTTTGTAAGTCATGTAGCTATCCATCTTATAAAGAGTACATCAATACCTAGTTGCTTAATTTATTGGTCAGTGTTTTGTGTATGATCCTATCAAATCTGAAGTTAAATCTATATAAATTACATCACAGCACAATCTTTTATTGATAGCTATTATTATATTGTTACAGAACATCATGCTGTAGGTGGTAATAGATCTATTTTCAATATGTGCCTGTTGACATATAGTTTCAAGTCCCAATTTTTTATATATTTTTTCCTCTACTTTTTCATTGGGTCCCCACAGTTTTACAGTTGTTAACTTGTACTAATAAGCCACATTATTTTTCTTTATACTGATGAAAAAGGCACACCTCTCCACTGCACTGGTTTTTATAACATTTGCCTTACTGTCACCTTATATGAGGTTTTTAGAAAGGCTTCACAGTTTGTGTGAATGGTTTCATTCTTTACTTCATCAGTGAACAACTAGCCAGCATCTCTTCAGAGATCATAGGTTTCATCATACCTCTCAGCTGTCCAGATTTTCATAGAATGTCCACATTTTTGCCTTATATTTTTGGTGCATTCTTCTGACTTTGTCATAACATTTGTGGTTTTCTGGCAAATCACTGAGGATTGAACTCACAAAATAATGACATACATTTGAGTTTCAAAATTCACATTCTTCAGAAAATGCATGCTTATACAAATCCTGTTATTATAGCAACTTTCTAAGTTTATAAGAGTTATAATTTAAATTCTGTTCCTATTTTGTACCTTTGTCTCTCCCATCCATTATTTTAGGCTTTGTCCAAATTTGTTGTACTTAGAGGCCGAGAGCTATTGGTTTTATGTCTTTTATTATTAAACATGCCTTGCTGGCAAATAGTCTATTCTTCTTATTGCAATCTGGTAAAATTCACATAATCTCATTGAAAGTTTTTTTGCATTTGTCTTCAGACTTGGCCTGTATAAAGTGTCTTGTAATTTTTTCTGTTACATTAATTTCAGGTAACAGCTGTTCAATCTTGCATCTACCTTAGACTATGACGCCAAATATTTTACTGCTGTATTATGTATTTGCACACTATATATCACTGACACTTGACTTTATATCAGATTTCATATCTTGTATCAATTGATTTATTCTGAATCAAACTTGCTTATGATGCATTATAAAGAGACATAGCAATAATGTATCAAACATTTAATACTCTCTTGTAACTTAATGTTGCATTTTGGCTAAGATTTCACTGATGGTTTGGAAGCCAAGATTATATGTTCTACTTTTTTGTACACTGAAAAGGTATGTTACAAATTCATTGCTATTTTGTAATAACCACTGATATTTTATAACATGTACAACTTTAAATACCTATGTGTGTGAGTTTGTGTGTGTGCATGTGTGTGTGTGTGTGTGTGTGTGTGTGTGTATGTGTGTGTGTGTGTGTGTGTGTGTGTGTGTGTGTGTGTGTGTGTGTGTGTGTAAATATATATATATATATATATATATATATATATATATATATTGGCACAGTTGTGCAGTGATTACAGTTGTCACTTCACTGAAAGAGCTTTTCTGGTTCAATTCTCAATTGGGGTGACTTTGGAGTGCCTTCTGTGTGGAGTCTGCTTGTCCTCCCTGTGCTCATGTGGGTTTCCTCTGGGTGCTTTACTTTCTTCCCACATTCCAAAGATATGCAGTAGGTGGATTGGACACTCTAACTTGGCCCTAGGTGTGAATGTGTGTGTGAGTGTGTGTGCCCTCCAAGTGGGGTTGGGTGCTGGGCTAGAATCTTGACCCTGTAAAACCATAATTGCTACAGGAACAATGAGTGCCTGGAGGGGTGCTTGTTGCCTAATGTGCTGTATGGCATGAACAGCCCCTCTGCCAAATTATTGCAAATCACTGGACTGCAAGGTACATTGGATAATGTCCACAATGATGAAGATGGATGTGTCGACATTACAATTTTCATCATTTTGCCTAGGCGATGTTTTTATTTTCAGTATTTTTTTTCGATTAAGTCGTCACTTGATTGAGTGATTTTCAGAAATTTTATAGCAAACCTATACATTTTATATATATATATATATATATATATATATATATATATATATATATATAGGTGACATTCTTTTGACTAAAGTCAAAATATTGAGAAGCTGTTGCTGGCACAAAATATCTAAAAGTCAAAATATTTAAAACTTGATATTTGCCCTTTTACACTTTTGTGCAATACAGGAGTTGGTATATATAAATTGCAGATGGTTAGGGCACAGCTGTCTAATTTGGGGGTGCAAAGTGAGTTCCCCCTGCATAAAATAGGTTTTCTTTTTCAATATTTTGAGTTTGGATATTTTAGCATAAGTCCATACAGACACACATGCCCACACACACACACACACACACACACACACACACACACACACATATATATATATATATATATATATATATATATATATATATATATACATATATCATGTATATCAGAAGATCGAACTTTAAAAATAGTGAATGCTGTTCTATCGAACTTAAAAATGCGAAACCTTAAAATGTTGAAGGAACAGATCAGCAAATTTTTTCCCCAGGGAAAAAAATTCGCTGATCTAAAAAAAAAAAAAAAAAAACAATGTACAGGCAAAATAAAGTGGGGGGCCCTACACCCTCCCAACTTAAATATACCAACTCCGAGATCGCACCACAGTGTAGAAAACAGCAAAGTCCGGAGAATGGCCCATAGATTTTTTTTTTCCCTGGGGAAAATCGATGTTCCATGTCTTTGACATTTTCAGGTTTTGTGTTTTAAAGTTTGATATAAGAGTGTTTGCTAATTTAAGCGTTCACTCTTCTGATAGGAACCCTATATATATATATATATATATATATATATATATAGATATATATAAAGCAACCATGTAGGAGATCAACCTTAATTCTTTATCGTATAAAAATACCAAGTGAAAGTTAAAGCCTTGTTTTCTGAATGTATGTTTGTGTGTGTGTGTGTGTGTGTGTGTGTGTGTGTGTGTATGTGTATGTGTGTGTGTGTGTGTGTGTGTGTGTGTGTGTGTGTGTGTGTGTGTGTGTGTGTGTGTGTGTGTGTGTGTCTGTACATGTGTGCTTGCTGGAGGGAGGATCAGAAGGGCATTTACTTGGTTACTATTAGAACAATAAGTAACATGTAAGAAGCACTCTGTGGTCTACACATCAGCTCTGCTACTACCTGTAGCTTGGAGTCCCACTTTTCTAGCTAGCAATATAAATATCCTTCACCTTCCATCATCTCCCGAGCACTTCAGTAAATGCTTCACCCTTAGTTTGCTTTCAGCTTGTAAGCCATATAAACACAACAATCTTGTAGAGCTGCAAGCAAGAATCCATTATCTGTAATAAAAGTAAAATAACTTTGCAGACTGCTGTGGGGAAGTGAAAGTATCATTAAAATAATTGTCACAGGAGTATTACAAATTACTTTTCAGGAACTTTTGGCATTATTACAGCTACCACGTGCAAAAACCAGACAAAATTCATGCAATTTGTTTAAGTTCATTCCTGTTCCTTCTTTATGCTTGTATTAATCACAGTCCTGTAAGAAATAAGGTAGTTCTGATGTGACTCCTGGAATAATAATGACAGCACAAAACAGAAGCACGTGAGCAGCACTTACTAAGAAGGAGAGAACTAAACTTTCCTTCCAGAAACACATCACCCCCAGCTCTTCTCAGTCACCTAAGATGATTTACTTTCACAATATCTGAGCCATCATTAATGGTGTTGTTTAGAAGTTCTATAAATTTTTTTTAGCAAATGAACTAAGTATAAAGATGAAGTAACTGTTAAGTAATTAAACTTTTTCAGCTTTGTTCCTCATTATTTAAATTATTAGCCTCAACATACATGGGAACAGAAGCAGCACCACCACTGTTTAACAAATGCAAATACGCATATTGTTTTTATATATTACACACACTTACTTATCCTTTGTTGACCAGATAAGTCCCATTAAGCTAGTAGCCTCTTTTCAGGCAATACCTGAGATGATATTTATACTTCTAGGAGATGTTTGTCTAAGACATTGGAAACTTCTCCAACTCTTTTTGATACATAAAGTTGTTTCTTTTATATCCATCTCAACTCAAGCAGATGGGGCCTCAGTTTAACATCTCATTTAACAAACAGCACACTGAGGAATATAGCAACTCCCTTATCTTTCACGGTAGTGTCAGCAATCAATATGCCTGGTCTAGGATTAGAACCCACAGCCTTCTGCACCAAAGACAAGTATGCTGCCTGTTGCACCATTTACACTGCACCACACACATTGACATGCACAGAGACACATATCTATATCTTTATTTCTCTCTCTCTCTCTGTATAGATATATATATATATATATATATATATATATATATATATATATATATATATATATATATATATATATATATATATAAATGACTATAGTGTGAATGATTAAAATGTTTAAATGTCAAAAAGGAAAACATGGTCACTAAACAAAGCAAATATTCACACTACTGAAAACCACAAGGAGAAACCCTGAAACAGATCGTAAAAGGAAAGCAAGTGCCTTTTTACAATTTGTACACCCAAAACCCTTCATAACACCAGTCCAATTTTGTCTGAATAGTTATTGTGTTACAGAAAGGGGTTTTTTTAAAGGTAAGGTGTAAGGGCATATTAGGGGCAGAGTCAGTAAGTAATGTATTTCGGCTTTTTCCGGTTAGGGGTCACCATAACGGAACTCCGGTCTGCTAATGACTGGCAGTGGATTTTTATGGTGTCGAGTTGCCAGCCTGACACCAAACCTTCAAAGAAGGCACACCCATTCACGCACGCACCTGCCTGCATGTCTTTATATGTCACTTGACCACGGGGAGGACAGACTCCACACAGAAGGCGTTCCAGCTGAGAATTGAAAGAGAGAACCTCTTGCTGTGAGGCGACAATGCTAACCGCTGCACTACCGCAGCCTCTAGGGGCAGAGTCAGTATTAGCAGTCATTACTAAGGTGGGCAGTGGGGGCTTCCGTGATCATGAAAACCAGCAATTCAGAGACATATTAGTTGCAATGAGAAAAGAAGTCGCGGTGGTACAGCGGTAGCATTGTTGCCTCACAGCAAGAAGTTCTCCCGTTCCATTCTCGGTGGGAGTGCCTTGTGTGTGGAGTCTGCATGTCCTCCCCGCGGTCGAGTGGCATTCAAAAGACATGCATAGAATGGGCGTGCCTTTGTTGAAGGTTGGGCATCGAGCTGGCACCTCGGCACCTGTAAAAAATCTACTGCCAATCATTAGCAGACCAGAGTTCCGCTGTGGCGACCCCTAACTGGGAAAAGCCGAAAGAAGAAGAACAACATTAGTTGCAATGAGAAAAGACCTCATTATCATCAGATTTGCATGTCTCTGGCTTGCTGATTTGTTACTGCAGGCACTGACAAGATCTTTTGTGCTGCCCTTGTGATAATCACTGCTGGTGGCCAAGGCATCACATTAGCACAGTCACTGTCTCATTCATTCCTCCACCTGCATAAATTTATACCAATATGTACAACACACACACACACACACACACACACACACACACACACACACACACACACACACACACACACACACACACACACACACACACACACACACACACACACACGCAAGCACACCACCATACTTCTTACCTGTCCCTTACTTTAAAGAACAACACTGATGGTGTATTCTACTTTGAAACAATCTCATAAATCAGTATTGCCAGACATCAGAGTGTCATTCTTCTTATTCTTTAGAAAATGCATTGGGATAGAGGACTTATTGTTCTGTTAATTTTATAAGTAGATTAGAGAAAGAAAGGCTCTGTTTGATTTGAGTAAGAACAAAGAAGTTAAGAGTTATGAAAGCTGACAAGGGGGGCTCATTAGTAGTCATGAAGACTACAGTATATGAATCTGCTATATTAACCTTACTTCATGATGACAAATGTTACAAAGAAGTTACTAGTGAATTTATTCTTAACTGTTTTCAAAGGGTAGATAAGATGCTATTTGATTTATTTTGTGAGATTATCATAGATTTTGACACATACAGGTTCTTATAGGTTGAATACCCTAAAATGGCAGTTCTGTTCGGTATTCCCAAGGTACATAAGGACCGTGTTAGCCCTCCTTTTAGACCTATAGTGTCAGCAGCTCATTCTAAAACTGAGCCTATTTCCATTTGGCTAGATAATATACTTAATCCAGTGGTTCAGAAATCAAAGTTCTATCTACGTGATTCTTGGCATTTATTAGAATTATCAAGTGAACTTAAGGTTTCTGAAGCTTTTTCCTTTGCCAGTTTAGATGTCACTTCTCTATACACAAGTATAAACCAGGAGGCAGGTTTGGAATACCTGAGAGAATATTTGACACAATATACATCTTTTGGGAACAACACAGTTAACACTGTTTGTACCCTTATGGAGTTGGTTCTCACCAATAATTTTTTTAAATTTGGTAGTAGTTTCTTTCAGCAGATATCAGGTGTTGCCATGGGGTCCAGAGTAGCTCCATCTTTTGCTAATATTGTCATGGCCCACTGGGAGTTAAGATTTCTTTATGTTTTGCCTTTTTTAGACAATATTTTGTTCTATAGGCGTTACATAGATGACTTGATCTTTCTCTGGAAGGGCGATTACAGTAGCTTTCTATCCTTTGTGGAGCATCTGAATTGTAGTACCACCTTTCTTAAATTCACAGTTGGAGGTTTTGGTGAGTCTATAGATTTTTTAGATCTTCATTTAACTTTTGAAACTGTGTCAATGAATTTCAAGAGTCAAATATTTAGGAAGGCCACCTTTGTTAACCAGTATCTACACAAGGAAAGCTTACATCCTGTCCATATGAAGGGTGGAGTGGTAAAAGGTCAATTCATATGCCTCAGTAGGTTGACAACTGAACATTCTGTTTTTCTACATGAGGTAGACAAATTGACACAATTCTTTCTAGAAAGAGGCTACGATTTGGTTTGGCTTAAGAAGATCATTCAGGAAGTATTAGCACTTAGAAACACTTCTGCTTGTCCCATTTTGAGTATTAGGGACACCCTTAGGGAGGTGTCCCCAAGTGTTCAGTGTAAAGACCCGTTTGGTTTTTCTTTAGCTTTTCCCATACCAATATGTAATGAGATGGTTTACATCAAGAGAATTTTACTGGATCATTGGAAGGTTATTATGGGAAATACCAAACTCACAAAAATTTTGGGTGTAAGACCACATTTTTCTTACAGGAAGACTACCAGTATTAAACATATTTTGGAAAACAATTAGATGATAGCTGCGAATTCTACATCTAGGCTTGCTGGCAGTTTTTCCTGTGGAAAATGTAAACAATGTAGATTTATGAGTAATGTGTCCAGCATAGAATGCAAACACATAGGGAGAAGGTTCTGGGCTAAGGATTATTACACCTGTAACACCACCAATGTTGTATACTGTGCTACCTGTGATACATGCAAAACATTTTATGCTGGAAAAAGTATTAGAGCTTTACATAAAAGAATATATGAGCATGTTTTAGCTATTAGAAAAAAGGATAGAACTAATGCTTTGGCAGTGCATGCAACAGAATGTTTACTCTTCAAGAAATTTTCTTTTTTTGTATTAGAAAGGGTTAATTCTGATCCTTTTACAGGTGACTATAGGACTTTCTTAGAATGTAAAGAAAGTTTGTGGCAAATAGTTTCAGTTGCTGACGAAACTCCAGGCCTCAATGGCACTATTAACATTAAATGTTTCTTAATAATGGCTAGAAATAGGTAGTTCGTTACATTGACTATCTATTATTATAGTGTACATTAATAAGTGTCTTATTTTATTACTTAATACTGTATGTATTACAATACATCACATTAGAGTATTGTATTTAAATTGGTTATTTATTTATTTATTTTTATAAAAGATTAGATTTCTTTAAGAATGTCATGTGATTTAATTGACAGCAGTTTATAAATGCATTTTGAACTGGAAAACTGTTTGTTCTGAAGAAGCTCGTGTTGATTAAAGTGAGTGAAAGCGCATAACTATTAACTCAGTTACGGTCCTGTGTTTGGATTTATTGCTTCCACTGGTGTTCATTCATTTTTTATCTGGGTTTCAGTTTGTTTTATTTCTATTTAGATTAGAGTAATATTTAGAAAGACTCTCTGGTGTTGTGTAGTGTCCCCCCCCCCACCACCAGCAGTGTCCAGAATTATTTTTTTTAATCCAACTTATTTTTATTAACATAATCAAGTAATCAACATAAAAATCATGCTATCCGCATGTGTAGTACATTGAAACTTAATGTGGTGGCTGGCTAGTATTAAATTACATTATGCTTAAATTGCACGCCATATATCTTACTATACTATACAGTTGACTTAGCCCATTACCAAAGTATACAATATTCAAAGCAAAATCAGCTATTTGTGCATCTGTTTGGAGATCAGAATAGGATACTCACTTATGTTGAGGGAAGAGAAACTACTGCCTTAAAATTATCGTCCAGAAGGGATCTACCCATACTTTCCCATGTTATCCCATCAGAATTTGACACCATCGTATTCCAGTTACAGTACTTGCCCCCTTATACGTATCATCACTGTAAATGTCCATCTTCCCTTTCCTTCAGTAACACTTTGCAGCAGGCCTAGTTTTAATTACCTCCTTTTTAGTGCAGTTACTGTCCTTCTCCTGATCTCATAAATCTCCACCAGAAAAATCTCCTCTTTTGCTGTAGGACTATTCTGACTTTTCTATTTTCTGGTGATTACCTTTTTGCTAGCAAAATTTTTATCTATACCAAACACTCTTTTGTCAGTGGGTATGGTTAATTCTTGTTTGTTCCTATAAAAAAAACTATTTCAACATTTATTTTTCTTCTCCTGCCACCTTTTCCAGTGGAGTTGCCATTTCTAATGTAAAATAGAGGTTCCCCACACTCCCAAAATATGTTTCCCTTTCTCTTTTCTGGTCTCTACAGCAGTTTGGGTTGGCCTTTGGATAAAAATATTTGAAATGACACTTTCACACCCAAGTATAGTGTTTTCTGGATTTTTTTTTTTTGCTATCCTAGGTAGCTACACTACTTTCCTCCAGAAACTTTCCGTAATGTCACTATTTAATAATCTTACCTTTTTTGTTTTACTTTAGACATTGATTCTTCTTTATTCCACTTTTAAACAGGTCAGTTTCCTTGTGACACCTTGCAACAACCATTTGCTCCCTAATAACACCTTCTGAAGTCTGTTAGCCATTTTATCACCTATGGCCAGTTCCCTTCTTGCACCAGCACCCAATTAGTTAACCTTAGTTGCCTTTTCAACCTTTTATACTTATGTTTTTTCCTACTGGTATTCCATATTTCTCTATCATCTGGTCCCAACTGATAATACCTCCTTACTTGACTGGTTGGTGCCAGTATTTCACTTCAGTAGGTTCCTTCATCCAGTGACACCCCACTAATTGCCCTCTTTTTTTTTTCTTCATCATGCCTATAGGAAACATGTCTTGCTTCCATTTCTAAAGGGTCTTGGTACCAAAGTTCTGGCTTTAGATCCTCAGTGGTAGTGCTTTGAACTATTTTCCCTTTTTTCCTCCATATTAATGTTAAGATATGTGCTGTACCTACCTCAGGGTCCTTTCTGTAATTATGTTTTACCACCTAGCTTGATATTCTCTATCTTTTATCCTTGACATAAAATATCATTAAAGTATCTTCTTCATATCAATACATTTCTGGTGCTCATAGCCTCTCTCCCAGGTCCATTGGGATTATTATCTGTCCCATGCTATCCCTGTTTTTCTTTGTCATACCATAGGAACTATTTCATTGATTTCTCTATTCTACTCACTTCTTTACCTTTTGTTGGTCATCAAAAAGTTTGTGCGTAGATTAAAATATGGGACAAAACATGCCCGTGTAATACAAAACAGTTTGATCTAAATCTAAGTTTAACCTTTACCAGTCTTGCAGGTTCCTTTGAATTTTCTCTTTTATCTTTTGTAATGTTTGCCAACCCCAATTCTTTCTCATCCCTTGCCAGTTTCACTCCCAGATACTCTATTTCATTATTTTCCCATGCTTCAGGGAACAGCACTCATAGATCCCCTATCTCCCTCCCAAGTTTATGCCTAGGGCTTGTGTTTTTAGGATATTGATCTTGTAACCTGATATCTTGTCCCCTAGTATTTCTCATGCAAAGTGTAGGTCCTCCTTTGGATGTATCATAGTTATCAGGATGTCATCTGCAAATAAGGAGATCTTTAGCTCTAGCTATCCTCAAATATATCTCCAAATGGCTGAGGATCTAATCTTTTCTGCTAATGGTTCTAAATATATAGCATTCAAGGCAGGGCAAGGCCTTGCCTTGTCCCCCATGTGATGTTAATTTAATCTGGCATACATGTCTTAACTTTGACCTGAGCTCTTGATTCCTTATATAACATATATATATATATATATATATATATATATACACACACACACACACACACACACACACATACATACAACTTATATTAGCTCTAGCCATTCCCATGGGAGATTTATTTCCTCAGTCAAGGTGAATAAGTAATCCCATTCCACCTGATCAAATGTCTTTTTGGCATCTAATCCTTAGAAACTTACTGATTTATTTTCCTTATTTGCATCTTGCATTAACATGATGGTTTGTATCAGATTATCAAATGTTTGCCTTACCCCTACAATATCAGTTTGATCCATTGAGATCAATTTAGGGAGTATCCCATTAAGCTTTGCTGCCATTACTCCAATGAATAATTTTATAATCATGCTTTAAGACTTATACAAGACAGTGTGATGCATGCTTTATAGGGTCCTTCTCTTTCTTGTAAATTGGTGAGGTCTTAGCTTTCATCCATGTATTAGCTGTTGTCTGAGTTTTCAGCACTAGCTCGAGCAAGCTTTGCCATGTTCTCACTTCTCTCTCTCCCATCACATTCCATACTTTGATGGTCAGGCCATCACATGCTGGAGATTTTCCCTTAGACATTTTCCCATATTCTTCCTTATTTCTTGTTCTGTTATTTCCTTCAGTAAACCTGCCACCTCCTCATCTGTTAACCTTTGAAGCTTATATTCTTCATAAAGGCTTGGGTCCTTTCTCTGTTTGCCTGTTGCACTTTCTCTGACTAGTGTAGCCCCGAATAATAATTCCCCAATATTTGCAAGATTTCTGATATATGTGTCACAGCCTTCCCCTGCTGGGGATCTTATAATGCATATATCACTCCACTATGTTCTTCTTGTTTTAATTTCATTGCAAGAGCCTAAATGCTTTTTGGTGTGTTGGAAAAGAGAACATATATTAGACCTTTTTTTTGCATCAGAATTCTATTATCTTCCACCTCCTGTATGTTTTGTTGTATTTCCTATTTTTTCACATGCTCCTTTTCTGCAGTTCTCCTCCCTTTTAACTGTAGGGCCCTAAGCTCCCTATGCTATTGCTACTTCCTTTTCCTCTCCTGTAAGTCCTTTGTTTTTTCCAAATACTGTATCTTCTCAGTCACTCTTTGTATTTCTCCCATTCTTCTATTGTTGTTATTATTAGGTTAGGTCAACTTGTTCTGCATGATTTCTCATAACCATTTCCTACAGTCATCCTTAAATGCTGGGAACCTCCAATGCTTTTCCTTTTTGTAATTTAGTGTGTTTAACAGCAACACTATTAGGTAAGTGTGGCTTGAATAGCATAGTGGACTTACGTCTATGTTTATTTTAACTAATGCGTTCTGTAGAAATATATCTACTGTCTACAGCGGACCAGACATTATGTCTACCTGAATAGAATGCGAATACTTGGACCCCCTAACTTTTTCTTCTTACTGTCCATATGTTGACTAGCCCTAATTGTTTAGAGCATGTCCTTATATATTTTTCTGTCTTAGCTTCTGCATTTTTTGTTTGCCTTACATATCCTGTTCATCGTGGATTTGATTCCTGTCCCTTACAGTTATAAGTACTGCCCCAATAGCGTATACTATCTACAATTATTCCCCTGACTTCTCTGTACTCTGAGCTGAATAGTAAATAAAGAATGACTGTAGACATCTTTTTTCCATTTATATAGCCCGTTATTCCTGCATATCTTCCCTTCTGATCTTCTAGCTTCCCGGCTATCTGTAGGAATAAATGTTTTCTTATCAACAAGGCTGTTCCTTGCCTTCTAGCTCCTGTATACACTGAAGTCTGCCTCCGAAACAAAGCCTTTCCTTTTTGCCTTTACATATTCTTCATGTGTCATTTGGGTTTCAGTCAATGTTTCTATCAGCTTTTCCCCTTTTAAGCACTGCTATTATTCTTTCCCTCTTAATGGGGTCTATAACTCTATTTACATTCCAACTTATAATAGCCGTATTATCCATCTAACTGATGTGTAGTTTTCACTCCACCCCTCTTCTTTTCTGATGACATGACATTGTACTAAATTACTGTTTGATGCTAGGTTTAAGCCCTACTTTAGTTTTTTTTTCCCCCTCCACATTTAACTGCTTGCTTTTGGTTAATTTTAATCACCTTAACTGCTGTAAACTAAACTTAGCTTATTCTCCACATCACTCGGAGACTATTTCTCGCATATCTGCAGACTGAACTGTGTTTTGCAATTCAAAGTGGAAACAATTTTCTAAATAATTAATCTTAAAAACTAACATGTAATAGTCAAACACACACACACACACACACACACACACACACACACACACACACACACACACACACACACACACACACACATCTATCTATTTATATATATATATATATATATATATATATATATATATATATATATATATATATATATATATATATAACACTGAATTCAAAGAACTGAGACCAAAAGCTTGAAAATTCAAAACACTGAAAATTCAAAACATTGAATCCCATAACATTGAAAATACATAGTAAACCAACATTTCATATATTCCAGCACAACTACATATGAAACAAATAAAAAACAAACCATATTACACTTTTCCAACTATAAGCAGGGGGGCAAGCCCCCATGCACCCCCACACCCTCCACTCTTTAAATATACCAACTCAGAGATTACACTACAGTGCAGAAAAGGGAAGTCTTCCCATTTCGCACTGTACAGAGATCTCCGTTGAAGTGTTCGAACTTTTATAAGTTCAATCATATGGTGTCAACAATATGATGTTCGAACTTTTAAAAGTTCAACAATGATATAGACCCTTGCCTCGCTGCTTATAGTTGGAGAAGTGCAATATGGTTTGTTTTTTATTTGTTTCAGTATGTAGTTGTGCTGGAAGGATCTTTATCATATTATCGTAAAATCAAAATGTCGAATGGCAAAACAGTGAAAGTGCTGAAATGTTGAGGGTCCGTTTTTGAGATAACAGTACAGTGAAGATTGGGATATTTGACCTTTCCTCACTGTAGTGCGATCTCGGAGTTAGAATATATATTTAGTGGGGGTGGGGGCACAGGCCCCCACAATACCGAATTCGAGTTTCGGCATTTTGCATCTACGATGTTATGATATAGACACGTGCTGGAATATAGTACATGTTACTTTCCTAACGTTTTTCAGTGTTATGGGATTTAATGTTTTGAATTTTCAAGCTTTTGGTCTCAATGTTTTGAATCTCAATGGTATGGGCTTTCAATCTTCTAAAGTGAATCTATATATTAGGTTAAACTGTCCTTCCAAGGTATGGACAAATTAGCAAATTATGCACAGTTCCATTTCAGGACAGTCCTTATGCGTAGCTGTATCTTTAAAGAGATAGTTGCATTAATTGTCCTCCCCTGCCCTGTGACTTCTTTTGGTATCATCCAGATGTTTATGTCCCAGATGGAATTCAGTTTCATGCAGGGTTATCTACTCATTTTTTTCATCAATTCATAGTTTAGAGATTCATTTTTCTAATTATTTGTAAAGACTCTCAGTGCTGTTATGCAACAAATCTAAACTTGACCCTTATATGAAGCCTTAATCCAAAACAAAATACTTTCTCATAGCGACTCAAAATACTGTAGACATAGTTTCATTGTTTAGTTGGTTCTTTAATCACCTGCAGTTTCTGGAGTTTCTCTCCAGTTATCTGAGGACACAAGTCAGTACTTTTTGTAAACATATTTTGTATATAGTAATGGCTTATCTGCTTTCATGTATTAGGTAGATGGTACCTGACTTCTCCATTGTTGGGTCATTGCTACTCTTCCCTTCCAAGACTTGGTGTGCATTGTTGATATCCATCTCTCCTTGCTGTGAAGTTATGGCTTCTCCATGCTGGAACCCTTGTTATTATGTAATCAATCTCTACTGATGGTGCCTCTTTACTTTTTAATCAGTAAAGTACCTTGTGGTCATCCATTAATGTTCACCCTCTTGGTGATAGAATCTTGCATATGGCATGGTCTTGTATATGGCAGGTCTTGCCACCCAGCAATGTGAACATTGGCTCTAGATGATGCTCATTGTTGATGTGACACCTCAACTCCATGTGCAAAAATGGGAAAAAGGGGATTACAGATGGATGGATGGATGGATGGATGGATGGATGGATGGATGGATGGACGAATATGGCAGGTTACTGAAGTTTTACTGTTATGCCTTTATGTTTGGCTGTTTTAATCACTGGCAGAAGTGCATTTTGCTTCTTTCTGGTTTCAATGGAAACTTTCTGGTCAATAAATACCCTTGCCAAACTGCACATCCATTTTCCCACTGCCTTTCACAGCAGAGACAGCAAAAATGCCTTTTCCTTATATGTTTCAAAATATATTAGCATTTGCCTGGGGCAACCTCGACTTCCTGGGAGCCCTGCTGTTTTATGTGCTGATTTAATTCTCATTGTGTCTGCTGGTATTTCAGTCCATTTTATGAACAGCTGAGCCACAAACTGCTCACAGTTCTTTCCCTCCATTCCTTGAGGTACTCCACTTAACCTAATTTTTCCCCTTCTTGATGTATCCTTTTGATCCCAGAGTATCTCTTCTGGCATGTACAACTGGCATCTGCTGGTTCAGCCCTCAAGCACAGCCGCTCAGTCTCCTGGATGTTATCCTGAATGACATCAATACAATTACTGAACGTTGGTTTAATTTCTTTGGATCTGTTTATGGTTTCTAACATACATTTCTCTAGTGTTTTATTTAGCTGTCTTATTTCACACAGAAACTCTATCAGGGTTATCGGCTCCTCTGTTCCCACTTCTGCTGTTACTCTGTGTTATTATTTTCTGGTGGGTCCAACTCCATATTATTTAGTTTAGGGTTGGTGGGTCATTTTTCTTCCTATTTTGGAGCTGTTCTGATTTACAGGTATAAGGCAATCAGAGCTGCCTTCATAAATACTGTCCCATCTGGTCGATCTAATATTGCAGTATTTAACTTTTTACAACATGATAACTGGGTTTCTGCCACCTACAAGGGATGGGTTGGTAATCAGTACAGTGCCATATGGGAAGTCTTCATAAAGTCTTGAACACATCTCTGATATGTCATAGACAATTGCAGTCAGTCAATAATGCCAGACACTGGAGTTTCATATGTCTTAGTATTGTGCTCCAAAACCTGTGATGTAGTAACCTTGAAAGGTATTTAAGGTATTCTTCAAGAATGTTCCTGGTCTCTAGTATTCACCTTACATGTCCTTCACATTGTCAAACCTGTTGTTCTATTAACTTTGTAAATTTCAGTAATATTTTTTTCATTGGTGTCTAGTGTCCTCCCCTTTGTTACATCCACTGCTCATTAGTTTAAGTGGAGTACAGAAGTATGGATTCTCCTACCCTCACTTACACACACACACACACACACACACACACACACACACACACACACACACACACACACACACACACACACACACACACACACACAAATACACATGCATACATAGTGGGAGGTACAATGGCACAGTGGATAGTATTGTCACCTCACAGCAAAAGATTCTCTGGTTAGATTCTTGGATGGGGTGCCTTCTGTGCAGAGTTTGCATGTCCTCCCTACATTTGTATGAGTTTCCTCTGGGTGCTGTGGTTTCCTCCCACATTCCAAAGACATGCAGTATGTGAACTGGACACACTAAATTGGCCAATGTTGTAAGGGTAAATGTGAGAGTGTGTGGTGTGGAACAACTACCGTTGCAGGGCTAGCCACCTGGTGGTGTAAATCTTGATCTAGATCAGTGGTGCACAACATTTTTTTATGGGGAGGGCCACTACACGAATTCTTAATGCATCTGCGGGTCACCTCAAAGCATAGTAAGTCATTACGAGTTAACAATAGGTACCGGTGACTGGCATTTTTACTTAAGACAGCAGTCATGAAATTGCCTGTTTACTACATCAACTTTGCATTTAACTATATTCTTGCTTGCAGCCATGACTTATTATAAACTCTTGCAGAAAGTTACTACTGTTTACAGACTACAAGTTATAAACAACAAAGAATAGTTACTTCCGCAGCTAAAATTAGAGGTGTGCGCAAATGCAGTCGATTAGGTAAGTAAGCACGTGCTGGAAAGTTTGCATGACTGGAGAAAGGCACAGCATTTTTTCACTTTTTTTAAAAATGTTTGGTTACTGTCTGGGGGCCGGATGGTGTTGCGTTGAGGGCCGGATGTTGTGCACCACTGCTCTAGATGATTGTTATTGTTGAAGTGACACCCTGACCCCATATATAGGTTCATAGGTTCATACAAGGCTATCTGCCCTAGGGCACTTATAAGCCTAGCCAGAGTGTGTTCGGCTTTCGCCACCCATTTTAAATTAATTTTGCTATGCCCTTTTTTGAGGTCGGTATACTGTGCCTCTGTCTAACATTGACACAGAAGTGATACCCGGGGTAAACCTACGATCTCCCATCCACTTATCAAGATTCCTCTTGAAGAGAGTCAATGAGGGTCTATGCCTAACCTGGACTGGGATTTTATTCCAGAGTGAAGGGAGCCTCTGGATTATGAATCTGTCCCTCCAGCATGTCCTATTTATTTCAGTGCTGAGGTTCAAGTCTCTCGAACGCGTAGCTCGATGGGATTTGGATTTTCTGAGGTGCAGCATGTCCATTAATTCCGGGTTGGACATGGCTTTATACATCAGGCACAGATTGCCTCTGAGCAGGCGGTATGCCACTGAGTAGAGCTGGAGTTTCTTTAACCGGGCAGCATATGGCATCTGTTTGAGCCCTTTGATCCTCTTGGTGAGGTACTTTTGGGGTCTTTCTAGTTACTGCAGGTGTCTGGTAAGGTACATCCCAAAAGGGGCATTGTTCTCAATTATGGGCCTGATGAGGGATGAGTAAAGAGGCACGATGACCTCCCCTGATCTAGATGTGAATCCCTTCATGATTAGGTGGGCTATATAAAATGTTTTTCTAACCACTTTGGCCATGTGGTTGTCAAATGAGAGATTGCTATCAACTTGGATCCCCAGGTCCCTAATTACTTCTTCTGTACTTAATGGATTACCACCTATGTGGTAATTTGTGGGCACTTTGTTTTTGCCAAAGGGGATGACTATACACTTTTTGACATTTAGCTTGAGGCCATGGCTCTGGCACCAGTTATCTGTTTCTATGAGGCCCTTTTGGAGGATGCTTGTGTCAGCTGGAGAGTCGATTATGGTGCCCAGTTTGCAGTCATCTGTGAACTTAGTCAGCCACAGTCCTTCCGTGTTTGCCTGTACCTCCGAGAAATATATACCGAACAAGAGAGGTCCCAGGACTGAGCCTTGTGGGATGCCACTTGTAACTGGTTTGGAGTCTGACATGGCTCCAGCAATTCTAACCATGTGGGTTCTGTCCTTGAGCCAGTTTGCAACCCATCTAGTGACATAGGAGTTTATATTTAAGCTGGTGAGCTTATCTATAATGCCCGAGTGGGGTATTGTATCGAAGGCTTTTGCGAGGTCCAGGTAGGCTGTGTGGACCACCTTCCCCTTGTCAGTGGCCTTGGTGACTGTTTCAAAGAAATCGACCAGGTTTAAGAGGCAGGATCTGCCCTTAACAAAGCCGAACTGGGTAGGATCCAGTGTCTGTAGGTCCCCAATATCTTTATTTATGAGGTCCATGATGATCGTTTCCATAGCTTTGCAGACCAAGCTAGACAGGCTTATGGGGCGATAGTTTCCAGGATCCGTTGAGGCACCACCTTTGTGGAGAGGTACCACTGTTGCTGTACGCCACTCTTTGGGTACATATCCTGTAGTAAGGCTGAGATTGAACAGTAGTTTTATGTTTGGGTTTTGCTCTTCTTGGAGTTCATGTAGGATGCAGCCCGGGACACCGTCTGGTCCCATTGATGCTGTGTTTTTTGCTTTGAAGAGGGCGGCTCTTACCTGAGCATCTGAGATGTCAGGGGGGCAGCACTCTGCTGGGATAGATATTCGCCCTTTTGGTGGGGGGGAGAAGTTTGTGCTGAACCTGTCAGCTAGGATGTTGGCAATGTCTGTGGGTTCGGTGTATTTTTTGTCATTTTGGACTAATTCTGAGCATATCTGGGAATTCCCACCCAGGTTCCTAACATAACTAAAGAAAGCCTTGTGATTATCCTTAGTGTCCTGTGCAATTTTTCTCTCGAAGCTGGCCTTAGACGATTTTATGAGTGCCCGTAGTTTTTTGCTAATACTGATCAGAGATGCCTTCCCTTTTTGGGATTTTGCTCTATCATGTAGTAGCTTCTTCCTTCTATTTTATAGTTTGTTTATGGCTGGGGTCCACCAGACAGGACGTTTGCCTTTGGAGGATTGGGTCTTGGTTTTATTTGGGATTTCATGATCCATGCATTCCTGAAGATGTTCATAGAATGCATTTATAAAGAATTCTGCAGTCTGGGCCGTGTTTTCCACAGGCCTGGGGGCTTTGAAGGATTCCACCTCGGTTTTGAGGAGTGTGAAATTTGCTTTAGAGAAGTTTTTCACTGTGGTTTTCTGGGCAGGGGGTGGGGTCGGGATGTGAATATCCAGTGAGATTAGTTTATGGTCTGATCTTACCAGTGAGGGATACACTTCTGGTCTGGAGCATAGAGTCCCCATGTTGGTGATGATCAGGTCCAGTATGTTTTCCCCTCTTGTGGGAGTGGTAACAAGTTGTTCCATAGCATTTGAGTTTATAAATTCTAGGAACCTTTGGGCTAGGGTGTTGGAGCTAGAGTAATGCTCCCAGTCTATGTTTGGGTAGTTGAAGTCACCCAATATAATGGTGTTTGGAGAGACCTTCATATTTTCTAGCATTCTCAGGAAGGCCGAGTGGGATTCCTGGGTTTGGGAGGGTGGTCTGTAGCAGGCTATAAACTGGAAGGCAGTTTTACCCACTGTTAGTTGCACATGGATAGTCTGATGCTTCATGCTGTGCCACCAACCTGGAGGTGTGGGTATCTTTGACGAATATTGATACTCCCCCTCCTTTTGTGGTTCGGTCCAAGTTTTGGGGCCAGAAAACATGGTATGAGGTATAACCTGTTAGTGCTGGGGTGCTCTCGGGAGCCTTGAACCAGGTTTCTGTTACTGCACAGATATCGATGTTCTCCATGCTAAGGAGAGTTTCGAGTGCATGCATCTTGAGGTTTAGACTTCTGGCATTGAGTAGCATTACTCTTAGTTTCTTATCCCTTGTGATACCTATGGAGGTGGGTTTGTCTTTTGAGCCTTGCCTAAAAAAGGCACTATGGGGGTAGCAAGAGCCTTTGCCAATATCCAAAGCCCAGGGTGACAGGTGCAAGCCGTCCCTAGCGAAGCATCGTGGCTTGTCGAGCATGTCATCCCAGGCTGACAGGCATTGATCCCCTTTGAATGACACCAATACTTAAGCCAATTGTTGAAATTGATCATCTTGTCTTCATATTGTGGCATCATTCTTGGTGAGGGTAAGATGCTACTAAAGGTCAGGGTCATACTGGCCTGGGCTACATGCTCAGAGAGCTCCTCTATGTCTCTTTTCATGTAGTCCAGGGAGGTACATCTCAGGTCATTCACACCAGCATGGACAATGACTGAGTCATATTTGTACTTGCCTTGGAGTGACCTGAGTGCGTGTGTTATGTGGCGGATCCTAGCGCCCGACAGGCAGCTCACCGTGACCTTCTCCTTGTTCAGCCTGGTGAGCGGGACGACAGTGTGCCTGACGATAGAGTCACCTATTACAAGTGTATCAGGTGTGTTGTTTAGCCTTAAGGGCTGTGACTGTTCGGCACACTGGCTTTGTGAGCTATGTGTTGCACGTGTTTTGTTTTGGGGT
>NC_056737.1:451695881-451843381 GCF_019279795.1 Protopterus annectens | reverse complement strand
GTAAAGTGGTGCTACACATTGAAGAATTATTAAAGAAAGCTAGGGTACTGTTATAGAAGGGGGAAAAGCTATGAGTTTGTTAAAACTGAGAAAAAATGGAATATGCTATACTAAAAAGGAAATAAGCGTATTAACAGTGGTATTTGGACAGTATGAAAATTTAGCAGAACAGTGGAAAATAATTCTGGAAGAAATAATAAAAATTATATTACAGTGGAGAAGATTTAATTTATAATTTAACAAAGGAGTATGTATGATAAAGGTGTACATGTTAGTTAAATAAGCATATTTGGGGTTGTAAATGTTTCCAGGTGAAACAGAGAAAGAGAGATTTGAAATATTTTTTAATTTTATTTGGGAACTGACAGTAAGTCCAGTGAAAATATGGGTGATATACAATAAAAAACAAGGATGATGCTTGAATGTAATCCTATAATATACTTAGTATCTATGCATTATTTTCTCGGTAATGCCAACAGTGAAAGAGATAGAGAGATAGAATAGGAAATGATGGGGAACGTGTTATATCTATGGTATAAAGTAATACAAAGGAGGGACAAGACGTGGTAAACAAGAAAGAATGGAAGAATAAGAATATGGAAATAAAATAAAATTATGGAAAGTGAACATTAATGAGATTACTAAAAACTGAAAATTATAGTATAACAATATTTTGGAGAAATACAATATGACATATCCTTGGAAAGAACTAAAACAAGATGTAATGCTATAAAGAATAGAAGAAAATAAATATGAGAATTTTTATGAAGCAGGTGATTTCTTGTGGAAAATATTGTTGAATAATTTACCAGTTAAATGTAATGTTAAATGTAATATGAAATATGATGAGTGTAATGAAAAAGAAACAACAAAACATTACAGAGAATCCATTAAAGTGCCTAGCACAATCCCCTTCTCCCATGACATGCCCATTTGTAATTCAGAAATATATTAGCCACATTGAGGTAAGACCTTATTATCAGCTAATTTTTATGCATCTTGAATCGCATTTATTACTGTGATATGCTGATCATTGATTATCTGCATGCTGTTGTAGTGACCTGCTCCTCATGTAGTCAGCAGCATTCCCCCTCTCTCACACACATAATTATACTAATATGAACACAGACACACACACACACACACACACACACACACACACACACACACACACACACACAAACGCCGCAGTCACTGCACCTGTTCCTACCCTATCTGTCTTCCCATTATCATCCCACTCTTGTAATAGTTTGAGTGCCATTACAGCACATATCCATTAGGTGCTGGTGGCCTAGTGTATCCCTCTCCTCCAATCCATGTACTGCTCTTTGTGCTAGTATGGCACTTTGCTACATGAGTCATCCATGGTTCATGGTGGTTCCCTCCACCCCTGATCACTGTTATGATGTTGGCGTTGTTATGGCACTTTAAGAGTAATCTCTGGTGTCTAATGCATCCCCTACCCCCCACACCCTGTTATAGTGTCGGTGCCTTTATGGTACCTTAAAGAGTAATCCCTAGTGTCTACTGCATTCCTCCATCCCTCCACCCCATTCCCTGTTATGATGTTGGTGCCATTATTACATTTTATGAGTAATCCCGGGTGTCTAGTGGTCCTCCCCTACCATATTCATGTGGTTGAAAATGTCTTTTTGGCTGATGTACATGGCTGAAGAATTTCTTGAATCTCTTGGCCTTGTAGATGCCTTCCTGGAGGCCGTTCAGTGAAGAGACCATGTACCTAATTAGCATATGCCTCTCCCTCCAGAATGACTCATTAACATTCAACATGACTGTGGGGCCAACCTTACCTGGTGCTGCATGTTTTCGTATTAGTGGACTATGCATAACACCACCACCACCACCATAACAGGAACAGGCAAACAAAAACTGAAGGTAATGCTACTCAATGCTAGAAGTCTAAATCTCAAAATGCATTCACTCAAGGCACTCCTTAAAATGGAGAACATCGATATCTGCGCAGTGACTGAGACCTGGTTCAAGGCTCCAGAGAGCACGCCTGCACTACCAGGCTATAACTCATACCACACTTTTCGACCATGTAACCTGGACGGAAACAACAAAGGTGGAGGTGTGTCCATATTCATTAAGGATATCCACACCTCCAGGCTATTTGCTCAGCATAATGCATCCGAGATTATCCAAGTGCAACTAACTCTGGGCAAAACTGCAATCCAAATTGTAGCTTGCTACAGATTCCCCCACCATGCCCCGGGATTCCCACTCCTTTTTTCTTGATGTACTGGAAAATATTAGGGCTTAACCAAACACCCTAATAATAGGCGACTTCAACTACCCTACTTTTAATTGGGAAAACTACTTGTGTACCAACTCCTTAGCTCAACGCTTTCTGGAATTCATAAACTCCAATTCCCTAGATCAACTTATCCACACCCCCACCAGGGGCAACAATATCCTAGACCTAATCATTACCAACATGAGTGACTGGTGTTCCACACCTGAAGTCAACTCCTCGTTGGTCCGATCCGACCATAAGCTTATCACCCTTGATATCCACATCCCACCCCCACCCCCCATTAAGGAAACCACAGTAAAAAATTTCTCCAAAGTCATCTTCATGCTTCTTAAGACAGAAGTGGTGAACTTCATGACACCCATGCAGATGGACAATACAGCTACAACTGCTGAATCCTACACAAATGCACTCTATAAGCACTTACACGAGTGCATGGATCATGCTATCCCAAACAGAACCAAGATGCTATCCTCCAAAAAAAGGAAGCTAATCTGGTGGTCCCCTACCATAAACAAACTGTACAACAGAAGGAAGAAACTGTTGCAAAAGAGAGTAAAATCCCATGAGTGAAGAAGCTCCCTGGTAAGCCTCAGTAAGAAGCAGAGATAACTTATAAGATCCTCCAAAGCTAGCTACGAAAACAAAATCACCACTAAATCCAAGGGCAACCACAAAGCATTCTATAGCTATGTCAAGAATCTAGATGGCAAAACCCAGATCTGCTCTGAGTTACAGCACAAAGGCACGAAAATTACAGAACCAACTGAGATTGCCAACGTCCTGGCAGATCGATTCAGTGCTAACTTTACCCCCCCCTTCACCCCCTAAAGGGCCCATATCTATACAGGAAGAATGCAGAGTCTCTGTAATCACAACTACGCAGGTAAAAGCTGCACTCTATAAAGCCAAAAACACAGCATCCATGGGACCGGACAACATCTCAGGCTGCGTTTTACATGAACTTCAGAATGAACTGGCTCCCCACTTAAGCACCATGTTCAATAATAGCCTCGCATCAGGCTTTGTGCCCACTGAATGGCGCACAACAACAGTTATCCTACTCCACAAGGGGGGAGCCACCACTGATCCCGGGAACTATCGACCTATTAGCCTGACGAGCCTGGTCTGCAAGGCCATGGAACATATTATCATGGAACTCATAAACAAAGACATTGTTAACCTCCAAACTCTGGATCCCACCCAGTTCGGGTTTGTGAAAGGCAGATCTTGCCTCCTTGAAGCTGATCAACTTCTTTGAGGCAGTCACCAAAGCCATGGATGAGGGTAAGGTGGTTCACACAGCCTATCTTGACCTTGCCAAGGCTTTCGACACCACCCCCCATTTTGGAATTATAGCTAAACTCACTAAACTAGGTATAAATCCTTATGTCACAAGATGGGTTGCCAACTGGCTCACTGACAGAACCCACACTGTAAAAGTTGCAGACTCCAAATCTGACCTCAAGGCAGTGACAAGTGGAGTGCCACAGGGTTCCATCCTGGGACCTCTCCTGTTTGATATCTACTTCTCTGAAGTACAGGCTAACACAGAAGGCCTCTGGCTGATGAAGTTCGCAGATGACTGCAAACTAGGAGCCATAGTCAAGTCCCCAAATGATGTGGACATCCTACAGAAGGGCTTCACTGAGACAGATGCCTGGTGTCAGAGCCATGGCCTCAAGCTCAATGCCAAAAAGTGCAGTGTCATACCCTTTGGTAAAAACATTGTACCCATGAACTACCACATAGGCAGCAATCTACTTAACACTGAATGCATGATAAGAGACCTTGGGACCCAGGTGGACACTAGTCTCTCCTTTGATAGTCACATCGCCACAGTAGTTAGAAAGTCCTTCTACATGACACACCTCATCATAAAATGGTTCTCATCCAGGAAAAAAGAGGTCATTGTTCCCCTCTACTCGTCACTCATTTGACCCATTATAGAGTACAACGCCCCTTTTGGAATGTACCTCACAAGACATCTACAGCAGCTGGAAAGGCCACAGAAGTACCTCACAAATAGGATTACTGGCCTCAAACAAATGCCCTACACTGACTGCCTCAAAAAACTCCAGCTTTACTCCATAGCATATCGCCTACTCCAAGGTGATCTCTGCCTAACATATAAAGCTATGTCAAACCCAGAGCTGTTGGACATACTACACCTAAGGAAATCCCAATCCCTCCAAGCTACATGCTCTAGGGACCTAAACCTTGTCACCACAATAAACAGGACATGCTGGAGGGATAGATTCCTGTCCCAGAGACTTCCTATACTCCGGAACAAGCTACCCATCTATGTCAAGCAAAGTTCTTCATTAGCACTCTTCAAGAAAAATCTTGATGAGTGGATGTGAAAAAAGAAATACACCCAGGGGATCACTTCTGTGTCTCTGCTGGACAGTGGCACAAGAAAATAACTTTCTTGGGTGGCGTAAGTTATGGTACCTTGCTGGCTAGGCTTACGTAGGCTCGTGGGCTGATAGCCTAATACCTACCTATGAACCTATGAACCTATGCAGTACCCTAAAAGGATGGTTGCTGAACTGGGGAAAGGTACCATGATGTGTACATAGAGGTGTACACATCACAGTTTCTTCTTGAATCTGGCTCATTGTTTGTTTAGAATCCAAAAAATGAACAGTTTGGATAAGGCTTTAAAAGGAATACAAATGGGAATGATTTAAAATATAGCAATGGATGTGATATTATATGGAAAATATGAGAAAGAAAAAATGTGAAACTGGAAATTGGGCAGAATATTGTTTGTAGTAACCTGGAGGTTATGGAATCAAAGACACAAAGGATTGTTGTATAATAAAAATAGAGATGAAGATGCTCTAGATTAAATAAAAACAGGTTTGCTATCCCAGTCCAGAAGCCCACAGTTTTGAGAATCATAATCCTGAGACCATAATACTGAAAGACAAAACAATCAAGACTACAATGTCTAATAATCTTGAGTAGCAAATTCCCTTACCAATGTGAACCTAGGAAAGTGTGCTAACATAGGTACTACAGGGGTGTGAACTCAGGAACGAATGCTAACATGGGGTCTGCTGGGGTGGCAGTGGGGATTCAGGAGTTCAATATTGTGGTCTTCAGTATTTTGGTCTTTACATATTATGCTCTCAGGATTATGACCTTCAAGATTTCATTAGTAAACCATAAAGTGATGGTTGTGGAAGAAATCCCTGGCTTAGAAACTAACTTCACTGTCTCACAGCAGTGGGGAAAGGAAAACTCCATAAATAACATTGAGGAGAGGAAAACTACCAAAAGCAATGTACAGTAGTCTCACACAAAGATACTATAGTGCCATCACTTCATTGGCATGACCTATTGTCAGTTGTGTTTCATAGGTTAGAAGCTGAACAGCTGCTCCTTGATCAGATGTAGGTAGACATACACTAGACCTGCTCCTTATAAATTTCAATCTCTGTAGCGTCGTAAATAAAACCAGTAAATTCCATGTTGCTCTATCCATCTAATCACCAGATATAGCAGTGATAACTGAAACCTGGTTAAAGCCCCACATTAAGGACAGTGAAATTCTCACAGTGGGCTATAACATCATTAGACTGGACAGAGTTAACAAACAAGGAGGTGGTGTTGCTCTTATGGTTAAAGACACCCTCAAAGTCATACAACTAACCCGCATCCCTCCTGACCTACCCAACTCTGAAATATTGACTACCTGCCTTGAAACCAACCCTAAAAAAGCAATAATGATCATAGCCACCTGTCTTCCTCCTGGCAATAACCTTCCCATCATCAAAAATCTACTTTCCTGGGCAGCTACCAAATTTACCCAAGAAACTCTTGTGCTTGGTGACTTTAACCTGGATTAGCAACCTGCACATCAAATAACCCATCCAACTTTGTAAATCTCTTCAACTTCACCCAAACCATAACCTGTCCAACTCATACAGACAAACATTCCAACAAGCAGTCAACATTAGACTGGATCTTAACTAATAAACCTAACCTAAGTTAACTAGCCGGTTGCCTACCTGACTCTCTCAGCGACCACTCTCCAACCTTTCTTTACAGGAAATACATGCATACCCAAGGCAACATCTCTCATAAATACATCATTACTAAAAAAAATGTCTCCCCCACTACTTTTAACCTCCTACTCCAACAATATGACTGGACACCACTTAAACACCTACTGCTGTTCAGTACTTCAACAGAACCTTTCTTACAATACTTAATAATCTTGCCCCACTAGAAATGTTCACACTAAAACTATGCCCCTCCTGTGGCTAACCAAAGACACTAAACTACTAACGAAGCAAAGAGATAAAGCCTTCTTGGCTTACCATACATCCAAAGACAAAATTGACCTCTTAACTTATCAACAACTAAGAAACGTAACAAAGAAACAGATCAAAAAAGACAAACAAATGTACTTCCAATCCTGTCAACTGAAACACCAAAATAACCCCCCAAAATTCTGACAATCCATCATCTAGCTCCTCAACCCCAGTTGAACCTCAACCCCTCCCCCAGTCAACTCAAACAACCTAGACCCTATTTCAGCTCAACTCAACTGCCACTTCATCAACACCATCACCTCCCTACTAGACAACCAACCAACCCAGCCACTTACTGTCCCCACCCCTGCCCCAGATAATCACAACCCCTTCACCTTCACACCCATTCAAACTAATTATATAAAGACTCTCTTAACCAAACTTAAACCCTGCTACATCACTGCAGATAAACTTCCAAATTAATTTCTAAAACTTGCTGCTCCTTCAGTTGCCTACCCCATTTCTATTTTGATTAATTGCTTTATTAAAGAACAATATGTTCCACTTCTATGGAAAATATCTCACATCATTCCCCTCCACAAAGGCAGACCATCCAAAGAACTAACAATTGACTGCAAACATTCAGTTCAATTCTTCTGAAGAGATTTGTGGGACAGTCGACAACAATAAATGCTTTCTTGGTGTTAAGAACTGCAGTGTCAGTATGTTGCTGGACTGCGGATCACTATTTTTTTTAGATATATATATAGCAGACCGTACCTTATACTGCAGGTACCCTATATAGTCCTGCACTGTTGCTTATGGAGTACCACAGTCATTTGTATTTATGTAATTCTGATGCTGTTGTAATTGTTGATTGTGTTCTCACACATAACCTATAAATAACATACTTGTAGAAAAAAAATAGATTATTTATAGATCAGTATACCTACTTGGCCAGGCCATATTAGGTATATTAAATTAACAAGATAGTTTAGATCAGCTTATTTGTTGGTATATGAAAAAAATATATTTAGGGCGAAATGGGAATTTATTAATTTTATGTTTAATAACCGCTTTTGAACACATTACTGAAAAATCCTTAGCTTAAGCTAGATTTCTGACTTCACATTTTAGATGTTGGAAGATTTTCCTGTCTTAGTCTTGAGATTTTATTGGTGCAATTGTACATTATCGTATAATGCATAGCTTTGTTATTTTTAGAAAAAAGGCATAAGAGAATATCTAAGCCGCTAAGGGAGTACCCGATGAACCCTTGTCACTAGATAACCTTAACAGCAATTATTAGTCAGTTGTAAACATGACAAATACAAACACTATAGATTTTTTTCTTCTCTTCATTGTACTTATCTTCAGAATTCTAGCACCCTGGTCTCCCTCTGTTATTGCAGACAGAATGAACACCATACTGGCATCTTAAAGGAGGGAGTTTAGGGGAGTTGGATCACCAGAAATCAGGCTAATGCATTGAAGTTAGTGAGGAGCTCTTATCCTTATTTCTATCTGACACTCCTGGTGTATGAAATGAGTTTCTCAAGGAGCAACCCACTACCCTGGTCAACAAACTTAATAAATAAAATAAAATAAAATAAAACAAACAGCATTCTATCATCCATAATGATTCAGTGTTCAGTGTGTCATGTTGAAATTGCATGTGAGCCCTGCCAAATACTCTTCTAAATCAGGAAGACTCTCAGGTGTAATAGGCGTAAGCCTGCTTTTGCTAGCTTCGTGCCTGCCACACAAAAGTGAGCAGCAGTGGTAGCCTTTTATCTTCTCTCTTAGAGAGGGGGACTTCTAATGATCTGCTCCATCCATTCTAGATCTAGGTTTGCTGATCAAGTCTGGGAGAGGATAGGTGCAGATGATTGCCTTCAACATTAATGAACCACACTATGTTTGGATTAACAACAAATGTTTCAGAATTATGCCATTTCTTGGTTATTTTATTTTTAAGCAGATGTTTTAAATTACCAGAATAAAGCATGTTCATTTAGCAGTATGCATGTTGTAACACATCATGCTTTTGAAATTGTTTTCATTTCTGTAACATTTTTGATCTATATATAGACGAAACAGATGCACTGTCCAACTAAGAAAAGTTAACTTTATTAAAACGTATTGTTTTTATCATAGGATGATGGCTAGGAATAGGACCAATAAAATGTAAAGTCATATTGATAAATGTCTCAAAGGCAGTTATAAAATATTCTCTTGTCTTTTTCAGGCATCTCAGGATTTATCTATATGAAGCAATAGTGCATCATGGCATCGAATACACTAATGAATGACTCCTGGGAAAATGATTCTGTACCTGCATTTACTGGACTTGATCTACTCTTTGATTATAAACCACTCTTCATTCCACTGTATGCCTTATTAGTGATAGTGGCATGTGTAGGCAACTTTCTTCTGATTGTTCTTATTGTAATTACAAAAAAGTTGCATAGCACCACCAATTTCCTTATTGGGAACCTAGCAGCTGCAGACTTGATTATGTGTATCTTCTGTGTTCCACTGACTGCATCCTATGCCTTTGAATTACGAGGCTGGCTTTTTGGGGTCTTCATGTGCCGCTTTGTTACTCAGATGCAGGCAGCTACTGTGTTTGTATCTGTACTTTCTCTCACAGCAATTGCAGTTGATCGTTACATTGTAGTGGCATACCCAATTCGTCAGAGGATAAGTTTCCGAAGTTGTGTTTATATTGTTGCCCTTATATGGGTAATTGCCATTGGCGTTTCAGTACCTGTCGCTTTACATACCCATTATCTTGACCTCAACAAGATTGGCCATGACATGATTATTTGTGAAGAGTTTTGGAACCATAAGGAGACAGAACGACTACTTTTCTCCTGTACAATGCTTTTTCTGTCTTATATGCTCCCACTTTCAGCAGTCTCCATTTCTTATTGTGCTATATCAAGACACTTGAGAAAGAGGAATGTTCCAGGAGCAACCCCATGCATCCAGGAAAGGTGGATCAAAAAGAAACAGAAAACCTTCCGCATGTTAGTCATTTCAGTCCTTGCCTTTGCAGTGTGCTGGTTGCCTCTGCAGATGGTCAACTTAATAAGGGACATTGATCCAGATTTTATTATTTTGAAGAAGAAGTATGTGAACATCATCCAAGTATCCTGCCATTTGATAGCTATGAGTTCTGCTTGCTATAACCCTTTTATCTATGCTTCGCTACATGACAAATTCCGTTTTTACCTTTGCAGTTATTTCTACCATAAGAAAAAACAGTCAAGTATGATGTCTAGCAGAGTGTCACGCTTTAACACATGCTCAACTCTGGCTGATATCCCTTTGGCCCTCACAGACAGATTAGCTCTTCAAAGCAAAATATCTTTGCATTAAACATACATACAGACCATCAGTGATTTCAGAAGATAAAACCCAATGAAAGAGCCACTGACAGTCCAAAAAAGCAACCTGCTTATATTGTGGCTAATATTTTGAGTCATTTTACAACACAGGATGACCTGCAAAACTGCCAGTGAAAGGAAGAAAAAAGCCAACTGAGCCAAATTTAAATGCAGCTTGCCCTTAAGGAGGAGTCATCATTCCTTTATTTTAGTGTGTGTGTGTGCGTGTGTGTGTGTGTGTGTGTGTGTGTGTGTGTGTGTGTGTGTGTGTGTGTGTGTGTGTGTGTGTGTGTGTGTGTGTGTGTGTGTGTGTGTGTGTGTGTGTGTGTGTGTGTGTGTGTGTGTGTGTATGTGGCATACTATTGATGCAAGTATGGCTGGACCTTTCTGTGTGATCTTTTCAAAGTTTAAGATATGTTCATATTGTATGCATACTTGAGCTTAAACAAAAATCAAAACTTTCTATTATTGCCATGTTACATTTGTGGAGCTTTCCTTAAAATATTTCAAAATTCAGTGGTATTCACTACTCAGAGACAGACTAACCACCTATAGACAATAATATGCAACTGGAAAAATGGTGAACATTAGTTTGTTGCATAAAGACAGGCATGTCTATATCTGTAAGGGTTTGAAAACAAAGGCAGTCTGGAAACAATGTTAAGATTTGTTTTATTTATTAAACACCAGTTACCTATGTCTTCATTTTTGGTATGAAAAACTAACATTTCTCAAAAGAGTAGAAAGCTACACCTTACCTGTAAGTTAAGAAGCATAATTACCTAAATATTTCTTTTTCTGTCTTTTCATTTCAGTTTTGAATAAAAATAACTAATTACATGTCAGAAAAATGTAAAACACTGGAGTGGGCTATAATTATTGATGCATTTTATAGTGGTCAGGTGTTAAACAGACCCAGCAGCACTATAGAAAAATGAAAAAAAATTTTGAGTTATGCATTTACAAAAAAAGAATAAAGTATTATAATTTTTGCTTCTTTCAGACTGCACTGTTACCTTGCAGAAGGAGTATACATGAAATGTTATTTTTTGTGGATGTTTGCCTAGGACTCATTAAGTCATGAAAAGAATTCAGACAGCAAAGCAGAGCTTAATAGTGTATCCTGAGTTCACCGCATGCCTGTTATAATAGAGAACTCTAAATTCATCTCATGGGACAACACAGAAGCTAGATGAGTTATTGCAACTAATCAAAATGAACTAGATAAATAAATGTGGTTAATAGGCCTACTTGTTACTGCTTGCAGCATATTTGGAAATGGTCCTTAAGAAAGTATGAAAAGTGGAGTGAGAGAAATCAAGCATTCAACCACATTTCTTCTTAACTGGACTTGTTTATTTAAAATTTGTATAATATAACTAGAAGATGAGTGCATGCTGTCACTAATATTTCTTGAATGAAGCCAGGTGATTTTTGGTATATGGAACGTAGTGCATGACAGACATAGAGAAGCATATGGAGCCACGTCCTGCTTTCAGTCCTATGGAGAGAACATACAGTGACTACATGAAAAGAGTACCCAGCTCATTGCAGACCCATGTGACTTACTGACATCACTGTGGCTTGGCAGTTACAGGGAGGGACACCTGGTGCTCATAGTTGGTAATGGTGGTAGTGTGGGAACAGCTGATAAGGCTGTTGTGAGCTAGTCTGGTGACCTTTTTGATGGGCTCAGGGAATTAATGTGCAGCAAACCTGCCAGGAAATGTACTGCACAAAAGTAATGAGGTATTCAAGCAAAGACTTTTCAAGCAGAAGAGGAAATCTTGAAATTGAAGCTGGCAGAACCTTATTGTATCACAGTTGCCTTATCATAGCCATGTATTCATAGTGAATTTTATTATAACACATACTTGGAAATCCTATTAGCTTTCATAATAACTTACTAATAAGATTTCACTTGGTCAGCATACATACCTAGTATAATTAATTTCTGATGTATTATGTGCTGTCTTCTTCATGCAGTACAAAAATGTTCTCCATTTTTCCGTTAGCAAAAAAATTGCATAATGTAGTGAAGAAAAAACACAACGAGAAGACTTTAAATAAGTCAAGTGATTTTTAATTAACGGGGATCTGTTTGTGTTTCTTATAATAAAAAAGAATCTTGTACTAGTGTTTGGACAGATGAAATTACAATAGTTTATTTCATAGCTTCCTCAACTAAACTGTATATTTAGGGCATTAGAGACTTTAATAGTCATTTTTTGAAACATTATTAAACAGTGAGTGGTGGATAGATACAATGCAGTTGAATATTACTACATCTTTTTTCTTTTCCATGCATTCATTCATTTATTTATTTGTCTTGTTGTACATTAGGTATACTGCACTCTCAACATGACAAGTGTAAACAACAGCATTTAATATATAATTTATCATTTAAAATAGAACTTTAGCACAGATAAAGATTGTGCCCCCACAGTGACTGTTTGTTATCCTTCCTTAGGTTACATTTAACCAGAATTGCAAGTCCATTGTTTTCTCACTAAAATTAATTACAATAGCCCCATGCATTCTTGAATTCTACTTTTTTATTATTCCACAAACTTCTCAGGAAAGCTGCTCTGGAATTTTATATCCTGTCTTTGACAAACATGGCTGCCTTATTTCCTCCATTATCACTTCTGATCTGTCCTCCTTCTGTCTTTAATGTTTGCCTGTTGTAGAGAAAGTTTTCTGTTTTTTTTGAAAGACACTTCCATTTTGAATATTGTAATACTCTTGAAGTACTTAAATGTATTGTCCTCCCTGCAAGCTTTCTTCTGGGCATACATATTAAGCTTCTTTAATCTTACTTCAGATGTCTTCTTGTGTAGACCTTGTATCACTTTTTATTGCTTTTGTTTACATTATCTCCAGTCTGACAAAGTTTTTGCACATGTGCAGTTGTCCAGAATCATAGTAAGTGAGATGTGGTTTCATTAGCTGTCTGCATAAAGGAAGAACAATCTATGTAAGTTTAATTGAGATATTTTATACTGATGTCCTCTCACCCTTTTATAATGGTCCTCACTCCCAGGCCTCCTTATTGTTGTCTAACACAAACTATTTACATTTAGGCATATGATATACATTTAAAACAAGGTTTTTTCACTTGTTTTGCCAGTATCTGACGTCCCATTATGAAGTTTTTTTTTTGCTGAAGTAAATAATTTGTACTGAATTTGAGCTTGAGGTTCTCTCCCAGAGAATAATGGAGCATTTTCTCCATGTGTGGGAGGAACAGCTACATCAGCTATATGAGTTTAAGTATCTTGAAGCCAAGTTCTTGTATGAAGGCAGAGGGGATTGGAACATTTATGACTGGATTATTACAACAGCTAAGTATGTAGACATTGTGTTGCATTATAGTACAGAAACAAGTCCTGAGCCATATGATGAAGCTGTTTGCTTAGCAGTTAGTATATATTTCTCTCTTCTCTGCTGGTCATGAGCTTTGGGTACTAATAATCTTATGACCACATCCTCCCCTGTAGTATTAAGCTTTGGGTATTAACAGTCTGTGTATCCATTCTCCCCTATGTTAATATGCTTTGTTACAGTCTTATGCCCCCATCCTCCCCTGTGGTCATGAGCTTTGGGTACTAACAGTTTGTGTCCCCATCCTCCCCTGTGGTCATGAGCTTTGGGTATTAACAGTTTGTTTCCCTATCCTCCATCTATAATCATGAGCTTTGGGTATTAACAGTTTGTTTCCCTATTCTCCATCTGTAATCATGAGGTACGGGTACTAACAGTTTGTGTCCTGATCCTCCTCTATAGTCATGATCTTTGGATAGTAACAGTCTATGTCCCTATCCTCCTGTATGGTCATGAGCTTTGGGTATTAACTGAAAGAACAGAATCACAGATACTGGCATCTGAAGCTAGGTTTGTTTGCATGGTAGCTGGGCCTATCTCCATTATGATGTAAGCACTTTGACAGTTTGGAAAAAGCACAGGATGCAGTCATTGCTCATCCATGTGGAGAATAGCCAATTTAGGTAGTTTGGGCACCTTGTAATGATGCCTTCTGCACATCTCCCATTGGAGGTGTGTAGTTCGGGTGCCTTATGCAGGTGCATCTTGGGCATCTTCCATGAGATGTGTATTATATAAGTCCCACTGGATGGAGGCCCTGGAGGGATTATATCTCTTTGCTTACTTGGGAATCCATGGGGATCTGACAGGATATGCTGGAAACTGTTGTTGGGGAAAAGAAAGTTTGTCTTGCCCTTCTTAGCTTTCTACCATATTGACTCTTAACAGGACCAGTGGTTTAAAAAATTATGATGCATATAGTTATTCTTTTGCATAGCCCCTTCACCTCATGTGAACCCCAGCTTCCATATCAGCACTATTGCAAATTATTGTATCATTTGTAAAGTGATATTTTAGCCTTGAGTCCTCTACAGTGTGAGCTATATAAATATTAAAAAGAAACTACTTCCTGAAATGTTCTCAGTGATTTTCCACTTGTAAATTCCCTATAATCACTCTAGGTTCCATTTACTATTAACCTTGAACTACCTAACTAATCTGTGTTTTTTCCATCATAGACATATCACCTTATTCATGTAATATTTGCATACTATAAACCTAAAATTTTACTTCTTTTGTATTATATTATATCATGAATGTAGACCTTAGACTTCACCTAACATGTGACACCCATCAAAGTTCAGTTATATTGCACATTAATATTACTTTTCAGCAGACATTTAGATAGCTATTTTGGTTCTTGGTACCAACCCTCCTAATCTGCTGCATTTGTAACAAACAACCAGAGCACTAAAGCACATCAGTTGGATATATTTGAGATGAATAATCAGAGAGTTAGCTGGTTCTCTATTATTCCCTGTCTAGAATTTCCTGTCTCCCATCCTTGAAGAAGGCCAAGGAGGTGCGCAGTCTATTCCAGAGTATAGGAGTCTCTGGTGTGATGACAAGGTTTTGATGGATTGGGATTTCTTTAAGTGTAGCATGAACAACAGCTCTGGATTTGACATGGCCTTGTATGTTAAGCAGAGATCACCTCTGATTAGACAATATGCAACAGAGTACACCTGGAGTTTTTTTAGTCGGTCAGCATAGGGCATCTGCTTTAGGCCTGTGATTCTTTTAGTGAGGTGTTTCTGTGGCCTTTACAGTTATTGCAGATGTCTTGTGAGGTACATACCAAACAGAGCATTGTACTCTATAATTGGTTTAATGAGGGATGAGTACAGTGGGACAATGACCTCCTTTTTCCTGGATGAAAAGCCCTTAGTGATGAGGTGTGCCACATAGAAAGATTTCCTGACTGTTGTGACAATGTGGGTATCGAAGGTGAGATCACTGTCCACCTGTGTTCCTAAGTCTCTTATCACACTTTTGGTGTTTAGTGTGCTGCCACCTATGTGGTAATTCATGGGTACATGTTTTTTTCCCAAAGGGGATAACTATAAACTTCTTGGCATTGAGCTTGAGCCCATGGCTCTGGCACCAAACATCTATTTCTGTAAGGCCCTTTTGTAGAATATCCACATCATTTGGGAATTCAGTAATGGCTCCTGGTTTGCAGTCATCTGTGAACTTTGTTAGCCAGAGTCCCTTAGTGTTGGCATGTACTTCAGAGAAGTAGATGTAAAATAAGAGTGGCCCCAGGACTGAACCCTGAGGTACTCCACTTGTCACTTGTCTGTAGCTGTATTTGGAGTCGGCTACTTTTACAATGTGGGTTCTGCCAGTAAGCCAGTTGGCTACTCATTGAGTGACATAGAGATTTATGCCCAGCTTAGTAAGTTTATCTATGATTCCAGAGTGGGGGATGGTGTCAAAAGCCTTGGCAAGGTCCAGATAGGCTGTGTGGACTGCCTTACCCTCGTCCATGACTCTAGAGACTGATTCAAAGAAATCAGTCAGGTTCAGGAGACATGCTCGGCCCTTCACAAACCCAGACTGGGTGGGGTCCAGTGTTTGATGGTTGCCAATGTCTTTGTTTATAAGTTCCATGATAATATGTTCCATGGCCTTGCAGATCAGGCTCGTCAGTCTGATGGGACAGTAGTTCCCGGGATCCAAGGTGGATCCCTCCTTGTGGAGTGGGATAACTGTACCTGTGCGCCACTCAGTGGGGATGAAGCCTGAGGTGAGGCTATGATTAAACATGACACTTAGGTGAGGTGCCAGTTCATTTTGTAGTTCATGTAGTACACAGCCTGGCAGCCTGGGATGTCATCTGGTCCCATGGATGCTGTATTCTTAGCTTTGGGGATTGTGGATTTTACCCATGTGGCCATGATTACCGGACTTTGGCAATCTTTTGGTATTGAGATGGGCTCTTTAGGGGGTGAGAGGGGGGTGAAGTTGGCACTGAATCGATCTCCTAGGATATTGGCAATGTCTTTGGGATCAGTATATTTAATGCCATTCTGTTGTAGCTCAATAGCTATAGAATGCCTTGTGGCTGTCTTTAGAATCTTTGGCAATTTTATTTTCGTAACTAGCTTTGGAGGATTTAATGAGGGAGCTCAGCTTCTTACTGAGGCTAGTAAGGGAGTTTTTGCATCCTGGGATTATCCTCTTTTCTGCAACAGTTTCTTCCTTCTGTTGTATAGTTTGTTTATGACAAGGGACCACCAGATTGGCTTCCTTTTTTTGGAGGAGAGCATCTTGGTTCTATTTGGGATGGCACGATTCATGCACAAGTGGATGTGCTCGCACAGTGCTTTAGTGTAGGATTCGGCATTCGAACTTTCAGTTCCCGTCTGCATGGGTGTCATGACATTTGTCACTTCTGACTTGAGTAGCATGATGTTGGCCTTGGAGAAGTTTTTTTTACAGATGTTTCCTTACTGGGGGATGGGGTGGGATGTGGATGTCAAAGGGGATTAGCTTATGGTCAGACCTAACCAACAAGTGGGTGACCACTGGTGTGGAGCATCAATTTCCCATGTTGGTAATGACCAGGTCCAGGATACTGGAGCCCCTGGTGGGACTATGGATTAGTTGATCCAGGGCATTGGAATTTATGACGTCAAAGAACCGTTGGGCAAAGGTGTTGGTACATGAGTAGTTTTCCCAGTTAATGCCAGAGTAGTTGAAATCACCCAGTATTAGGGTGTTTGGTTGTATCTAAATATTTTCCAGTATGTTTAGAAAGGTGTAGTGAGAATCTTGGGGCATGGTGGGGGATCTGTAGCAAGCTACAATTTGGATTGCAGTCTTACCTAGTGTTTGTTGAACCTGCAGAATTCCAGATGCATTGTGTTGGGCAACTAGCCTGGAGGTGTGAATATCCTTGGCGAATATGGACACTTCCCCACCTTTATTGTTTTGGTCCTAGTTTGGTGGCCGAAAAGTGTGGTATGAGTTGTAGCCTGGTATTGCAGGGGTGCTTGCTCTTTAGACCCTAGAACTAGGTCTCAGTTACTGCACAGATATCGATGTTCTCCATTTTTAGGAGTGCCTTAAGAGAGTGCATTTTGAGGTTTAGACTTCTAGCATTGAGTAGCATTACCTTCAGATTTTTCATACTTGTAGCTGTTATGGTTGTGGTTTTTTCCTTTGAGCCTTGCCTAAAAAAGGCACTATAGGGGTGGCAAGAGCCTTAGCCAGTAACCTGAATCTCAGGGGCGACAGGTACAGACCATCTCTGGCAAAGCATCTGCCTGGGCCACATGATCCAAGAGCTCTTCCATGTCTCTTTCCATGTTGTCCAGGGAGGTACATCTCAAGTCATTCACTCCAACATGGACAATGACAGAGTCATATTTGTACTTGCTGTGGAGTGACTTGAGTGCATGTGTTATGTCGCGGATTCTGGCAACCAAAGAAACATACACAAACTGGAGAAACCACTTTATATAAAGTGGTTTCTACAGTTTGTGTATGTTTCTTTGACTGCTGTTTTTCTGGACACGTTTTTTCATCAGGATTCTGGCAACCGACAGGCAGCTGACTGTAATTTTTTCCTTGTTCAACCTGGTGAGTGGAACATCTGTGTGCCTGACTATAGAGTCACCTATGACTAAAGTGTTGGGTACATTGTCTTGCCTTAAGGGCTGTTGTTGGGTGGCACACTGGTGTTGTGAGCTATGTGATACTTTGGTTGTGATTGGTGTTTGTTTGTGTTTCAGCTTCAGAGGTCCTTGTTGCTTGGGCAGGATAATGTTAAGGGCCTCCGCATATATGGGTTTAGTGTGGCTATGTGTGGGTGTTGGTAGTGAGGGTTTTGAAGGGCTATGTGTTGCATGAGGTGTAGTGTGGGTGTTAACCTTCTCCTCTTGATTGTCTAGCACAATCTTGGCTTAAGAGAGCTTTGCTTCCAGTTTGGCTATGTAAGTGCATCTCTCGCAGGTTGTAGTGTTGGGTGGCAGGAGGAGAGGGTTGTCTGTGTACATAAGGCAATTGCTGCATTGCCCCAGTATGCCCAGTTTCACCAGGTGGACAGGAGAAATCACCAGAAGCTGACCCTTGGACATGCCTGGTTAGGTGCTTTATTTATTTATTTATTTTTTTGTGTAAAGTACAAGAGCTGCTTTCCCTTACCTTGTCAAGGTCCTTTGCAATTATAGGCTGTTAAGTGCCTATGATTAATTTCTCCTTATTAACAAGGAGAGTTGAGTGCTTATATCAGTTTAAGGCTTCCTAGTTCTTTCCAGCAGGTCTTAGAGCACGTGCTAGTCACATGCACCCCAAACAGAAAGAGTCAGGAATCAATGCACTCTGCTCCTACTATCACCAGGATCGGAATATAAGCACAGATTCCAAGCTGTCACCTATAAAGCAGTTATTAAGCTTTCTTGTGATCAGCAGGCTCCAGAAAATAATGTAACTGCACTCCTTCTCTCACCAGGAGAAAACAGAAGCACTAATCCCAAGATGACTGCTGAGAGGCAGAATGTGGGCTCTCCAATAACTGGTGGTCTTGCAATAGATGCTTAAAGGTAAGATTGAAAAAAATGGTTTATCCTAAACACTGCAGTGTACACTAGAGGAATTATACATGAAAGTAGGTAACTTAAGTTTTTCCTGTCTAAAAAGTTAAGTTTTATTGGAGAGTCACTATTTTTAAAACAGCAAGATAGATTGAAAGGGGGTGGTCATTTTTGCATTCTGGTACTATGGAATACAGTAGGATTCACTTTCAGTTCAGATAATTAATTCAAAACCAGTTTTTTTCCTCAAAATGTTTATTTTGAATTTTTCAATGTACAGAAAGACAAACACATAGCAACAACAACAATGTGGTATTATACTGGGTAAAGAATTATCGGTGAACACTATCCATACACCAACGTAATTCAAAACCTGTTTTTATTTTTATTGACTGGTGTATAAATATGGATAACTGTTCATTGTCACTATCTTCTCTCTCACTGGAATCCTATACTTTTTGCACTTGGTTAATTCTTGCATGTCTCTCTCAGCATTTATTGTGCTCCTGAATGTATTTAGGAAAGTCGTTACCTCCCTTTCGAATAGTGTATTCTATATTTCTTGCTCACATTTGTTCAAAAATAATTCCACAGATGGTGAAAATTATGGACAAAAAACACTAGGCTTCTTATAAATATATACATTTTTATCGCCATGGTCTTTATATATTTGTCTAAGCATGACATTCCTAGCAAATAACCTAAGTTGTAGCATAATTTCTGTATAATCTGCCCTTTTAGCAGGTATAAGGGACAGCCCAAGATTCAATACACTGACCTGTATTGGTGTAAGCTGGTAAGAGGACAAATTGAAAACTAGGTGAGTGTCCTCATGGGTCTCGGCACCAATTTCTTTGCTGACCCCATCTCGAATGACTGCTTACTTTTCCTTCTGTCATTCCTCATATGCATCTCTTTTATTAGAACTTTAAAATACAATCTGAATATACAGATACGCCCAGCTGACAAAGGGGGCGGGATTGTCATTTTTGATAAGACTAAATATGATGAAAAAATGCTTTTTATGTTATCTGATGACCTGGTTTATGCCAAAATGAAAGCAGGATAGAATGATAAACTTTGTCAAGAATGAATTATATGATCTCTTGATGAATAGGTTGCTAAATGAGGAAATGTATGAATACTTGAATATCCATTGATACCATGATATATGGTGTGCCCAAAATACACAAGGATCCTATAGATCCACCTTTGCTTCCTATAGTTTCAGGCAGTGGGTGGCTCACAGAGCCACTATCCATTTTTGTAGAATGCCATCTAAGATCAGTTGTTAAAACAGTTGATACTGTTTTAAGGGATACACAGCATTTTTTCAAAGGTTTCTATGAATGTAATTCAATGCATGACATATCAAGTTGTTTGCTGGTTACGCTGGACATTAACACACTTTTTACTGTGATACCCAATTTAGAGGGAGTAGAGGCAATTAGAGTATTTTTACACAAGCATAGCACATACAGTAATGATGTAATATTTTTGATATGTGCTCTTTTAGATTTGATTTTAGAAAACAACGCTTTCATGTTTGCTGAACAGGTATATTTACAGAAGGTTGGCATAGCTATGGGCACAGCTTGTGCCAATAGCTACACCAACCTAGTGATGGCTAAATGGGAAGAGGATTATGTCCATATACCACATGCTTTTTCTACACAATTAAAGCTTTTTTGATGTTTTGTGGACAATATTATTTTGTTATAGGAGGGCACTCCATTAGATTTGGAGTGTTTCATCACGTATTTAGAATCAAGAACTAATTTCGTAAGGTTTATGAAGAATGTCCATGCCCAGCATATATAATTTTTGGATGTGCATTTAGTTAAAGGTGAGAGAGGTATGTTGGATGTACATGTACAGAAAACCATGTAGAAGAAGTACACTATTGCATCAAAATAGTATGCATCCAGGGTTTGTGTTTAATAGTATAACCAAAAGTCAAGCACTCAGGATTTCTAGATTACATACGCAGGAAGTACAGTTGAATGAAGCATTAGAGACTTTCAAAGAAGAATTAAGGGCTAGAGGATATAATGATAAGGATTTAAAACAAGTCACTAAAGATGAAACGGTGAAACCTTTTTTCTCTAAAAATAATTATAAAAGAAAGAAAAATAACATATATAATGGACAAGTTTGGCCCACTATAACTTATACAAGTGATGTAGGGAGGATATGTAATGTAGTGAGAGAGAATTGGTCTGTCCTTATCTCTGCTGATAAGGTGCATGACTGTTCTCTAAATATGGTACTTTTCCATGCAAGAGGTTTACAGCCTGTCCCTATATTTCTAATGTTAAAGTGTTTAAACATCCAATTTCAGAATATACTTTTTCCCCGGAGTCTTACTCAGATTGCCGTAGTAGGCATTTAGTATATCTTGCCCACTGTGTTTTATATAATAGTTTTTATGTGGGTAAGACTAGTAGGACTTTAAAATAGAGGGTGTTGGAACATATAGGATATATCAGAAATAAAGACATTAGTAGCCCACTATATAGGCACATTCAAATACATAAGGAACATTATTTTGCGTTTTTAGTTCTACAGAATGTCATTATAAGCAAGGGGGGGGGGGGTATACATAATACTATAGAGAAATGTGAAACTAAATGGATTTTAATTGTTGCAGGCACATAAAACTCCAGGATTGAATGGCTATGTGCCTTTAAAACCAATTTTGAAGGAAAGGAAGTAATGTCATTAATTGATTGTGTAATTGATTTAATATGATATATAAATGGAGTTTTAAATGTTTATTATTTGTCTGATGAAGTGCGTGTAAGGCATGAAAGTGCTTACCTACATTAAATTGTCTGTTTTTACTTGAACCTGAAGCTGTTTTTGGTCCTGGTTATTCTAGTTTTTTGAATAACTTTACAATACTCAGAACAAATGCATGCTTTTATTAAGAAAATATACAGGGTATATATATAGCAGTTCACTGATTCCCTGTCAGGTGCTCACCATCCGGTTACTCATTTCAATTTTACTTGGGCGTGTTTGTTTGAGTTATAGTTTGCATTTCTCTTTTTCCTTGCTAGTCAATGCAGCAATGCATGTCAGCTCTTACATTATGAAAAAGAGTGAAAACATTCTTTCTGTGAGTTGGCATGACCTCAGAATGAGAATAATAAAGTAAGGGTGTATGTGGCAGAGCCTCACAACATGAGGGGATGAAATGGGACTTGCCCTATGCAAAAACTCCTATTATGATTTTATTTATTTCACAGATTTATAAATGTAGTTTCAGTTCATGACCTTCTGTGTAGATGCATTGTGTACTCAATGAAGTATTGTTTGTGCAATTGTTGCCATGCAGTTGTATTTATAACAGTCTAGCTTGAGGAATAACAATGGAACTGTAGCTCACGGTGGCCTTTTAGTGTAGTAATTGTGTAGTTTGAAAATAATCAAGGAAATTAAAGAATATTTTACATAAAAGCATAGTAGTCTTCAAAAAAGTTTTGTTATCTGAATGCTGATGCAAAAACGGGTCGGCTTAAACATGATGAAAAAGAAGATAACATTTAATCATATTGGAGGGACTTCAGTTTACAACTCTCTGTGCAAGATGTGCATTTATATAATACCTCCTATTAATTATAACTAATTACCCAGCCACTCTAGTTTTCATGAAGAGTTAAAACTCCCTGCAAAAAATATCCCAGTTTACTCTCCTCATGTTGTCTAGAGTCAACTGAACAGGATAGACAATGTCTCTTCTTTATAGCCAACCACTGACAAACATAAACTGGACATCCACATGTTTTGGCCAGTCTAAACTCCATGTCATTTAGGAATGAGGAGGTGGTACTGTTGGATGTAAGTGAACAGTAGGCTGTAGATTAATTTTTCTAGTATTTTCCCAAATGTAGGGAGGATGGATATAAGGAGAATGAAATGTGCTGCTATGCTGGTTCATTTTGTTACCCCTAGACTAGGTCAAGTATAAAATGGATGAAGTTTAAACTCATTGAGGGCAGTTCTTCAGTGCTGAACTCCTCACTCACTTTTCTTATTGGTAATAATTGTGGTGCAGATTCTGTTTACTCACTGGTAGTGATTCAGTATGTGTGGGCTCTTATCTTTTCTTCATGGTTATGTCATGATAGCATTAATATATAGTTTTGTCATGATAGTGTTAGTATATATGAGTAAAGGGGGCATGATGACAGAACATGCAGCATTGAGGAAGAGGAAGACTTGCTGCCCTAAAAAAAATGGTAGGATTTATCAGCTGAAACTTCCACCAATGTTTCATCTCATTGACACTTCATTTTAACTTGACAAAACAGAGGGGAAGCAGTTACCTTAGGACCCTGTAAGACTACAGCAAGTGGGTATTTAGTATATATAGTGCTGTCTGTGTGTGAGAGGGAGAAACTCTCACAAGCTAAGGAATCTTCAGACTACACATTTAAGAAATAGACCTTGAGTTTGGGGGTCTAACATATATGTATGATAAATGGCTACTGGATTTTTCACATTTTGCACAAGACATGAAGTGGCCTAATCTTAAACAAGTTTGGATAACAGATAGATGTTATCTTGTTCCTCTAGACTAAAGGAATGACAATCAATTGTTTTTGCTGCTAACATTATAAATTGCACACTGACTGAACAGTAATCTCTATGTCTATCCATTTAAAATAATATCTCATGTATTACTGATGCCCCTCAAATCAAGCTTGCTGCACTTACCGTTAAGTCTGAGACTGAAATGACAGAAATAGAAACTGCTAACATTTGTCATATATACTAGAGCATCATGGATGCTACCATCTCACAGGGATGGCACATTATTTGGGATGCATACTTTTCCACTGAAAGAATTATGTTTGACTTATTGCTATATCACATGTCAGAACTGTACCATAAGTGTACCATGTTCATTTGGTTTGACTCCAAGCAGAGTGGTGCATGCTTTGGGGGATAATATATTAAAACACTTTTAAGTCAAAATAAAGAAGCTTCTGTCATACTGAAGTGTAGTTTAACCTATGAATGTAACTTACAATAGGAATGGAATATTTCAGAGATGAGCATATGTCTGATAAAGAATTTGGAAATGTAGAATGGACTCATTTTATCCTGAACTTTAGCCACTGGATGGAGTAGATGCTGGGAGACTTCACCTTTACCAATAACTGGATGAAATGAAGTGCAAATACACATTTTTGAGTTGTCTCAACTTAATTTTGTGAAATGGTTCATGTAAGTTCCATATAGCAAAACAATTTTGGAATTCAATCTGGTCAGAACTGCACTCAATGAAACAAAATGAGAATATTACTGCACACTGCTGTATGAAGACTGGCACAACTGTATACATGCTCAAATTTGTAAAAGCAGAGTAATTGAACTATCCTTCTCGTCTTAGCTGGGCTGTGTTGTTGGCAAGGCTAATAAAGTGAAAGGCTCATTCACTGACAAAAGAATGAAAAGTACTTAGCACATTGGATAGAGAGATATGCCTGGTGTTGTCACCTGATCTTGTTTTTATCATTCATAATTACAGATGATTATACTATACAGCTCTTTAAACAGTTTATGTACTGGATAGTGGAGCCTGCAGTTGCAGACAAATTGCTAATCACTTGCTAATCACCCACTCTGAGGTAGTTGTGTAGTTTATGAGGTCAGAATTACTTGCAGACCCTCAGAGTTAATCTGTAACCGCACATTATTTCTCTGATTATAATGTCATCAGCAGTTTGCCACATTTAGTGCTGTTCTGATGTTTAGTGGTGTTTTCATTATTTAAAATAAAGCGTATATTAAACTCAAATGTACCAATTGTCTACAATATTACCATGCAGAATATTGTGTGGGTTTGAGAGATCTAGGATTTCAACAATCATGTAGCCTTTGGGAGCTTCCAAAAACTGCACCTACAGCTCTTTAATCATCTTGTTTTGCAGAGCACTGTATAATAAGAGAAGATTTGTGATGGCTGAATACACAGTGCAAATGAAATGTTTGCTAAGCATGAAGGCCACAGTTGAACTGTTGTGGAGAATAAGCATGCATTCTCATAGGATATGACACAGCATGACAAGGGCGTAACTAGTTTGTGCATTGCTTTATCATGTAATAAAGACAGAGCAGAGTGCCACTGTGCTAATCCTTAATCTGTAATGTGCAGAACAACTGTGCATCCCTGGATTTAGAAAAGGGTGACACAATCATAAAGAAGGCTCTTTGTGTGTCTAGACGTTCAATTTCACTTGCTTTAACATATTACTGATTCATTATAAAAAAATATCTAGAAACAACCAAAATATCTGGAAAGAAAGGGCAATCTAGGGCAACTTTAGTAGTGTTATTTGGCCTATACAGTGGGATAATGACTGAGTGACATTTAATATAGTACTAAAGTGCTGGTGTGTTGTCTGATTTTGAATACATCTGCTAATAGTCGATAATAAAGAAAGTAAAGACAACAGAAATCATTCTGTACACAGAAACAGTAACAATTATTTTTATGGCTACAATAATTGTGATGAGTTTTTAAAAATGTCATATCTGGTTAACCATAAACATTTGTTCTTGCTGCTTTTGTTATATATTAAAAATGCACATTAACAACATGGTGACTGGATTTTTTTTGGTAAAAATAATTACAAATTATATGTATACAGTTGCTGTTGTTATACTGGATGTGGTGGATGACAGTTCAAGTTTCCTTATATTGATATCATTAGTTTTGTTCCAAGAAAAACAAAAATGTAAGTATAGCTGAGCATCAAGGTTTTACTGACTTAAGGCTGTTTATTGTACAGTTGTTCAAACAACTGACTGTTACAGTGCAAGAGGGAGGTGCTATAGTCATTTACTGGCTTCAGACTGCTGACAACCAATGCATATTTGGATTGGATAAAGAGCAGATTCTAAAGCAAACCAGTTTACGAGAGTGTTTTCCCATTTCCCTAATGGAAATGCTGAACATCTGCAAGTCAAATGGCACAAGAGCACTCACTCTAGGAAATTCAACCTAGCTTTTGATACTAACAGAACATACCAGAGAAACAGATATGTCTCCCAGAGATTGCCACTTCTCTGGAATAGACTTCCTGTTCAAGTAAAACAGAGCTCCTCACTGATTCTATTCAAACGTAACCTAGATAATTGGATGGGAGACAGGAAATTCTTCCCTGGGGTGGCACCCATGTCCCTCATGGACTAAGGTAGCCAGTGTTATCATAGACACACTCTATTCATAAATTAATTCTGCAAACTACCCAAAAAGAACAAATGGGGATACTTGGGATTAACATTGCTAGGCTTGTAAAGGCTCTAGGGCCTCTAGCCTAGTAGCCTCCTATGAACCTATGAAGAGAAGAGACATTTGCACTAACACTATGGCATAATTTCATAGGTTCATTGATGTAAACTACATATACTTATAGGTTCAGAGGTTCATAGGTGACTACTAGGTTAATGACCACTAAGGCCCTTATAAACCTAGATGTGCAACCCAAATGTGACACACAAATTTGATTTATATAGAAGTGGAATTAGGTTCAGGAAAGAAAACAGGGAGCTGGACAGTTTAGCTTAAAGTAATCTCAAATACCACTTTTAGACTTAAAAGAAGAATTAGTTCTCATAGAAACTCTGGCACTGTGGAAATGAGATAGGGATGACTCACCATAAGAGCTTGATAATCAGATATTCTTCTTGCAGAGGGCAGATCAATCAGCAAAAAAGTTTTTCATGTTAAGAACTTTAAGTCAGCCAGATAAGTTGGTTCAAATGGAGCAAGTGTTATCCTCTCTAACACAAAATTAATCCCAAAGAGGAGCCACCAGCTTTTTTGGGGGTCTCTTAAGCAAAATTCCTTTCAAAAACATTTTGACATGAGAATGCCTTGAAAGAGGAGGATCCTTGGTCAGACATGCTGAAATGGCTGATAAATGAACCTTGATGGAGATGTAAGAAAGGCCAAAGGATAATAACTCACACAAATATTGTAAAGCCAGAGAAATACTAGATGAGTGCTGGTTATGTTGTTGGCATCAACTAGAAAACCTTTTCCATTTGCTAATATATGATTTTATAATAGGAGGTGTTCTTGCCTCCATTAGTATGTGCTGCATGTCCTCAGTAAACAGGTGCCTAAAAAGAATTATGACCACACCATCTGGGCAGTTAGATGAAAAAGATTGGGGTCAGGGTGTATCAAACACCCTTTTTCTTGTGTGAGTAGATCCATTGTGCGAAGAACCATGTTGTAATTGTCCCTGGAATAAAAACCTTTCCTAACCTGTGAAGGAGGAACTGTCTCTGTCACTACCTGAGACAACGTGTTGAAGGGCAGGGGGAAATAGAGGAGTCTAATCTTGTGGCTGAGGAATGACCACCTGGAAAGGAGGAATTTTATCCCACTGCCACCTGTAATCCTGATGAATGATCTTTAGAACACATTTGTCTTAAACTATCTGCCACCAAAGAGAAAATTGGAGATTCAAACTTTTTGGAAGGAACTGCCAGTATGTGTGTGTGTGTGTGTGTGTGTGTGTGTGTGTGTGTGTGTGTATGGAGGGGTGTACACGCAAGTGTGTGTGTGTGTGTGTGTGTGTGTGTGTGTGTGTGTGTGTGTGTGTGTGTGTGTGTGTGTGTGTGTGTTGGGGGGGGTCCCTTAAACAGTCATTCTGGCATTTTGGGTTTCCTTGTATTCTTTTTTGGAAATCACTTGCCATTTCTTCTTAAGTATCTGTTTACCAGCATTTTGCTTTGACGGTTTATTTTGTTTCTTGCCAAAACTGGCTGAGAGATTAGAGAATCCTATAGGAAAATTGGAAAAGGAGAGCTGAAACATCTTAGAGATTCCCTGAATCAGCTTACTCCTCTAATCATAATTTTAAAGCACATTTTTCACATCATCTGGGAGGTTCTGAGAATGCAGCCAGACAAACTTCCTCAAAATAATACCAGTGGCCATAGTGACCATAGCCCTGTAAGAGTTAGCAGAGTCATACCCACACTTTAAGCAATGAGTTTTCACCTGTAAAATGGAAGAAATTAAACAATTTTATGCACATATTTACTCACAAAAAGAAACTGCAGGCAAAACATTCCTCATACTTTCACAATTGTTCAGAATAAACTTTAACATGTGAGCCTGACAATTCAAAATTTTGAAAAATAAAAAAAGTTGCACAAGCATGCTCTTCTTTCCCATACTTATAGATTATTTCCTATTCTTGCAGAAAGAATAGGATTTGAATTAACTAAATGCTTAGCAGCAGTAGGATTGATTAAAGATATAGCTGCAGGGTTAGGTTTGAGATGAGTAAATAAAAACTTAAAAAGACTCAGAAACTTTATACAATTTATTTGGCTTTTTTAGAGCCAGCAGGCTGACTGTCAGGAAATGTGCAGTAGGTGGGGTTGGTATAATGCTAAAGGTCTTTACATCAAGGACACAAAGTACAGGGTTTGATTCTGACCTTGGGTTATTGGCTGGATTTAAAATGGCCTTTCAGGGCAGTTAGCCTAGTATTCACCTATAAAGGTAGTGACAAGTATATCCTTCAAAGCTGACAGCATTGGAGAAGGTTCTGGAAAGTCCATCTATAACACCTTTTAGTATTTTCTGAGACTGAGAAAACTTACTGTTCTCCCACTGATAACATTGGCATATTCTGGAAATAGTCTCAGAGAAAGAGAAACCACCACACGGAGAATGAGATACTGTGCTCTTCTTGGAGCCTGAATCAAAAATCAGAAAAGGAAACTCTGTATCTATCCCTTAATCTTCCTGTTCACGTTTAGATTCTTGAATCACTTAAAGGAAATAGACATCCCTCTGTCTTTTACCAGAAACCACATTATAAGAAGGATCAATAGCCTGAATTAAACTGTGAGCCTAATCTATTAAAGTATTCCTATCTAGAGAAACTTGGGGAGTAGATAAATGTTCAGTTTTCTGTTTCTTTTTAACAGGAAAAATGGGCCCAACATTGTTGCTAATGGCAGCAGCAGCAATTTCCTCAGGGTTGGGGAACACAAAATTCTGACTAAACAGGAAATTTCCCTGTTTTCTCTTCTAGGACTGACAAGAGTAGCTTTTGCTTGCACATTGAGGAATCCCCAACAGACACAGAGAACATGGCTAGCCCTGGGTACATAGTGTCTGTAGGTGCTACACCAGAGGCATTCAGGGTAAAAGATGAGTGATCTGAGGAACCAGTTTGGCCACAGCAGAGTTACCTACCTGTGGCTGAGGCAAATTGCTAGCCTACTGTGAAGGCAAAGGCTATTTGCTTATATTTTGCTTTTGTGCCTGGAAGGAGGACAAACTGCGGGACGGGTAATTTGCTCCACTGTCAAGTTGGAAGTGGTGCCTCATTCCCAGGAAAAGCAATGAACAAAAGCTTGTTTAAAATGAACTTTTTTCACTCAAAAATAAGTAAAATGGTCTAATATGATTTGCCAGCCCCAAAAAGTAAAATGAACACAATTTCTCCACAAAAAGTGGTTTTTAACTAAACAACTTTTAAACTGACAGTAAAAGCTTGCAGCCCTGTTTAAAAATACAGTTAACTCTCATGACAGTCCATTAAAACACCAACTCTAAGGTTAAAAATAACTTTCCTAAGCAGAAAAGTACACTTAAGCAATATTTTTTTTTGTGGAAGGGTTTTCCTCAAAGGGAAGTTAGCCTAGCCAAGGAACAGCACAAACCGGTCATCAATCCTTGAAAGCCAAAGGAGTGCTGTCATCAATGGAAGGAAATCTCTGAAGGGCTTGTCACTTAAGCTTTAAGCATTGGTGCCCATTGTTTCTGAAGGAGTTTTGCCTAAGTGTTATAAAAATAGTATGGTGTTTCTATGTTATTAAGAGCAGTCATTTTTTTTTTGCTTCCAAAAATGTAAGCCAAGAAAGCATTTGAAAACACTAGGATTTCTGATTTTCTTTTTTATGAGTTTACAGTATTCGTATCTTTGATATTCTTTTGTCGTTTGAGTTAGGTTGAATTTCATCCACACAAATCACTTTTTCTCATAAATTTGTAAGCAATGCACATTCACAATAATATACTTTAAATGAATTGTCTGCTTGCCAAATTACATTGGTACTAAAAAATGTTTAATTTATTGTTAGTTTCGGCCGATGTTTACTTTATTTATCAGTACCAATACATGTTATGGTGAGGACACAATATTCACCTCTGCAGTTCTGAAGACCCACTAACAAATAATGAGATGAAGTAACGGCTATGGAAGAATCAAAATAATATGTGTTTCTTTTTCCATTTAGATTTTTCTTGTGAGAAATAAAAGGGCTAGATAATTTTGATGACAAAATTTACTAAAGAGATCAAAGAGATGAATAAAAAGAAAGAAAATGTTTAGTCTGGAATGAAGTTGGCAAATTTGCAAACTGGGAAAGTAATGAATGAAAAGGGTAAAATTCACACATTGTCTCATTTAGATCTTTCAATATAAATGTATAGCTTGCAGAACTTAAAAAATTAGAAGATCATTTTCATATTAAATGCTAAGAGCTTTACAATATTGTATTTTTAAAGCATTGTAACAAAGAAATGCACACCGATGGCCATTGTGGTACAGCGGTTAGCATTGTCGCCTCACAGCAAGAGGTTCCCTGGTTCAATCCTTGTCTGGGGTGCCTTCTGTGTGGAGTCTGCCTGTCCTCCCTGTGGTCGTGTGGGTTTTCTCCAGGTGCTCCAGTTTCCTCCCACATCCCAAAGACATGCTGTAGCTGGATTGGACACTCTAAATTGGCCCTAGGTGCCTGTGTGTGTGTGGGTGTGTGTGTGTGTGTATGTGTGTGCCTTCTGTGGAAGGTTGGGTGCTGGACTGGCAACTTGACACCATAAAACTCCACTGCCAATCATGAGTGGACAGGTGATCTGCTGTGGCGCCCCCTAACTGGGAAAAGCCAGAAGAAGAAGTAACAAAGAAATGCACACACACTGGTTGCAGATAAGGACCATTTGGCCCATCTAATTTTCTCATTCTTCTGTCTACCACACAAATTGTAATGTTCACTTAACCAGTGGCATACTCCCTCACCCCTTATAACAACTGTATTACCCTACGCATTTTTAAAGCTTCCACATGTTTTGGTTCCACAACTGTTTAAAGAAGTTTGCTGGAGCATTTTTCATCCAAAACAAAAGCATTTTAGTGAATTTGTGCAACCCAGTGGAGATAACAAATGCTGACCTCTCCCTTCCTGAGGGTGTCAAAGGCACATGCCAGTAACCTTTGGTTAGTTCTGGTAGTGTTAGATACTTTACCCATCCAGCTTCTCTAAAGCTTTATTCATTCCAGGCATGAAGCGTGCATTTGCTTTGGTATGACTTTTTAGTTTTTTTTATGATGTGCAGAAAACTTGATGCTTCCATTTTTTTGGTACCAACACTGACAGTGAGCCCCAGGGACTACTACATTTTTGAATTACTCATAACTTGCTTGCCTTGCTCGGATACTCTGTAAATATCCTGTTTGATTGGCCTCTGGATTCTATGTCTAAATGATGCTGTACAAGCTAGCCACACCCTGGCTTAGCAGTGAACATGTCCTCAAACTCAGTAGCACTTCTTGGACTTCTTCAGCCTGGATGGGGGATAACTGCTGTATTACCTTATTCGCTAAGGCATTAGTTCAAGCATGCCTGCAGGTAACTGTCATCAGCTCCCCTCTGACTCATCTTGTGACCAACTGCAATTACTAGTCACTAAAGCCTCTCTATCATGATAAGGCCTCATCTTATTGACATGACAGAGCTTGCTCCTTTGTATTCTGCTAGATAACTCTACCACATAGTTAATTTCACTCATTTTTTCACTACCATAAAATGACCCTTTCATGCTGAACAGAAATGAGCATCATCACCATTTGTCTGAGTGTGTATTTTCAGACTCTTGTTGTCTGATCATACCATTTTTGCTGATAACTGTACCCACAGTAGGTGCTCTTATGCTAGCCTCATGAGTTCTGTAATCTTAGTCTATAAATGTAAGACATATTCTACTACATATTCTTTGTGGGAATCATACTTACTCTTCTCCAAGAGATAAATTAAATCAAGGGGAGTCCTCGCTCTGTCATAATACAATACAATAACTCAAAATGTGAGAAAATGAGGATTCTTTAGACACATCGTCAGGCATGTCTGACTTATGCTTCAGGTGGTAAGAAAATGCACTTAGCATGGTTCTGCGAATAGAAATGAACCTCCTCATCAAACCATTTGTTTGTGGATGGTAGGGGTGTTTATCTACTGCTTTACTCTACAGTGCTTTCATAAGCAAGCCAGGAGGCCTGACATAAAATTGACCTTCTCTGAGTATCTTCTGGGGAAATTCACTCTCATGAATAACTCAAAAAAAAAAAAACATTTGTCACATGTTATGGCTCTATATAGGACAACAACACTGATTTAGAGTACCTAGCAGCATAATTCACCACTTCTAAGATGTATCTCTTAGCTAAGACACCCCATAGTTTGCATGGCTGCCCTCTGAAACTGTTAATCGATAACTTAAAATTGCAGCAAAGCAGCGTTGGCTTTTCTTCTGCCTTGGCAACCTTCTGGAACTGCTAACATGTTTTGCAAACCCCTTTGCATTCTTTGAAATACCTGGATAATAAAAGCTTTGTATAAACCTCCTCTAAGTACGTTTTATAACCACGTCTGAAAAAGTAATATCATAGGCTGTGGCTAGAAGTGCTGTCTGGTAAGCCTTTGGAACTACAAACTGCTGAATCACTCCTCCCTTTAGCCATCCATCAAGTATCCACTCTCTGTTGGATAGGTTTATAGTTTCATAGGTATTTACTAGGCCAGATCCATGAGGATCCATGAGGATTTGTTAAAAATTAATCATGCACTCCCAAGAATTTATAGCCCCTGTATTACAAGTACAAATAACCCAGAGCATTTGTATAAGTACGAATAGCCCAGAGTCAGACAGGCATATGTTAATCCTATCCATAAGGGACAAAGGTGATAAACTAGAGGTGAATTTGTGGTTTCCCACCCATTTGTCCAGATTACACTTGAATAGAGAAAGAGATTTGCTTTGCTTTATGTGAAGAGGAAGATGGTTCCAGACAAGTGGTATTCTCTGTGATACATATGTGTCCCTCCAACATGTTATATTCATGTTGCTGAAGAGATCAATATCTCTTGAGCAAGCATTTATACCACCACTGGACTTGAGGATATGCAATAGGTCTGAAAGGATAGGGTGGTTACAGCTCTGTAAGCAATGTAGAGGTGGCCCCTCATTACCCTGCAAGATACTGAGGAGTGGGACGAGGCTTTGAGATTGACAGGGTAGCTTTTATGATTTAGGCCCTTAATTTTATTGGAGAGAAAGTATTGTGGTCATTCACACTGTGTCAAGTATTTGGACAGGTGCATACCTAAGGAATAATAATAAAAAAGTAATCTGGTGATAAATCCAGCGAAAATAAATTAAAACAGGTAAATGAAACAAATTTACTGGAATCACAATAGCTAAAACAAAGTCCAAGAATCCAAAGATAAATTCCAAAGTTTATTATGCAACCTTAGCAGTTTCACTTAAAAAGCGTCATCAGACAATAACAGAAACAAAACTAATCAGTTTAAATAATCCAAGATCAAAGTCACATGATAAAATAAGTCACACAATAAAATCACATGATGATGCCACATAATAAAATCAGACCTGATGCTATAACTGTTTTAACTAAAGTTTTAAAGATATAGCTTCATTTAAGCCTGGTGAAATATGAGCTCTGAGCCTCAAAATCCATTTAAATTCTTCCAACTCAGTATGCTGTACTAAGTCCCCTCATATATAGAGTCATTTAATTTTGATAAAAATCAAAAACTTAAAATAGTGTGTTGAATCATGATCATGAATATGTTTGTAAAGTGCATTAGTACATAATTTCCTATTGACATCTGAGAGAGGGCTACTTATATGATCCTTAAGTCTCCTATTAGTTTTCCGACATAATACGTGTTGCAAAATTGACATGTGGCTAAATATATAACATTCCTTGTATCACAATTCCCAAATATGTATACATAGAAGGTCTTGCCAATCACAGGATGAATGAAAGTCTTTTCAGTATTAATATCAACACAATGGGCACATTTATTACTTTTAGAGGTCCCTGTTTTGTTAGTCTTAAACGATAAATTATTTCTAAGCTGTTCCTTACAACAGAATTGATTTTTGAGATTATTACATCTTTTATAGCCAAAGACTGGTCTGTCACCTATAAACTTCCTAATCTCAAGGTCAGAAGACATAATTGGCCAGTACTTAGTGATAATGTTTTTGACTGCATTAGTATTACAATTTTGTTTCTCATTCATTTGCTTAATACTGTTTTCTGTAATGTAATTAGAAAAAATCGGCTTAGTATCAGAAGTCCACCTTTGGATAATTATATTTTCTGTGTTACTGAGTTCATTATAACTCCTATTGAGAAAGGCATTGTCAGTAGTCTCAATCTGACATAGCATTTCTCCATCACCGGTATGTAATCTAGCAATGTGTTTCATTTGATTATGTATAACATTATTAAACATAAAAGAAGAGTGCATGCTTGTGCAATGCACATATGCATTCCTTTTCACAGGCTTTCTAAATAGCGTAATTTGTAAAGTACCTAAATCTGTCTTAGTTAACGTAATATCTAAAAAGTCTATTGTATTTAAAGATATTTCATTTTTTTAAACTTAAAAATTCAGTATAGGTGTTCATAATATTAAAAAAACATTAAAATCCTCTAATATGCCTGTCTGAATAAGAAACAGGTCATCTACAAATCTACAATAACGATCAATTCCTTCAAAATATAATTTATTAGAACTGGACAAAATGTATTCTGTTTACCACATAAACATCACAATGTTCGCATATGTATTAGCCACAGGTGTGCCCATGGCAACACCTGTGGTCTGACGGTACAATTGTGTTTGGAAGAGAAATATGTTATTTTTCTGAAATAATGTCTAGTAGGTTACAGGAATCTTGAATCTTGGCTTCAGTCATTGATGAACATTTATTTAAAAAACTTCTCACACTATCATACCAATACTGCAATATTGGTATCTTGATTTAGAACTAAAGAAATGTTTACAATCAGCTCATACTATTATTAAGGATTCTACACATTTTTTTAGAGAATTATATACATGGACTACAGGTAGAGACATTAGTAATTATTTTTTTTTAATTACAATGGACATAGATTCCCTGTTCACATGCATTCCTAATAACATTGGCATTGATAGCGTGAGATGTAAGTGGTATATATTAAATCCTTTATGGAGTTTAAAAGGCCTTTGTTTAATTTGTGTACTCTGTTGCTTGATGTCTTAAGGTTGTTCATGAGTTTTTTTGTCAACTTCCACAACTGCTTTGGATTAGCACTTAAAGAAGTCTTTTGGTTTCTTGCACAGATTTGATTAACTTTTCCCAAGCTACCCTTATTATTTGTTATTTTCAAGAACTTATCTTGAGGGAGCCTAAAGAAAAGCTTGCCTTACACATATTTTCAAGGTTACCATATCATTTTGAATAATTGATGTTTTATGATCTTACTCCATTACCACTAATTTTGAATTTGCCAGTCTTCGTAATTATTTCATCTTTCACCTCTTGCCATAACACTCCGACTGACATATGTTTTTAATTTGTTTTTTTAAACACCTTTATTAAATTATGACTTACGACATCAGCAAATACACATTAACAACAAAGAAAGCAATCCAGTTTAACATTTTTACATTTAAATATAATATACATCCCATATATTTTCTTTGCTACTATCATTAGTCCAACATTACAAAAAATTGCTGAATTCCTGCCTTTCCTTAAACCTAACTCCTCCTCCTGAACATTATTATGCATGTATTTTTCCCACAATTTCCATTTATGTCTTTGTAATTTGCTCCTTCCCTTTTCTAAAGATCATTCTTTCAATTCTTTTATCTCTTTTATAATATTCAATAGCTCAAATACAGTTGGTGTAAACTTTGATTTCAAGTTTGTAGTAATTTATTTTTTTGTCAGCAAACAGAATTAAACTTAAGAAGACCTTACTATGCCTAAGGAATTCAGATCCGCTATCTCTGCTCAAAAGAGTCAAACAAACTGATATGGTATGTGAGAGATGTAGTTAGACAATATCACTGGAGGCAAAGCTCTCACATAAAGTACTTCTAATGTCAATAAGGTTGTCAGTAGCACACACACTGCACCCATCAGATACAATTCAAAGCAGACATAAAGACCCACATATGCTGAGGCACCTAAATGTAACTTTCCTAAGCCCCAAAGTCCTCCTAGACAAAGTACACATAACAAATACCCTCAGCAGCCTCAAATGCACTCTTTCAAAACAACACCCACATTAACACGTGGATCCACATGTCATGGAGCCTCTACTTCTAAGTCCATAAGGCAAGCCACCACAAAATCCAACATTCTGGTCATTGGATACTCCATCGTGAGACACACTGATGTCCCTCTCACCAGGCTGAGTAAGAAGAAAGTCACACTCAGTTGATTATCATGGGCTAGGATCTGCCACATTACACATGCATTCAGGTCATTGGATCACAAGTACAGTATAACTCAGTCATAGTCCATGTGGGAGCAAATGGCCTGAGACATACTTGCCTAGACTCAGAGTATGTTTTTCAGGCTGGTTTGAGCCGAGCATTGAGCATCATTTTACCTTCTCCAAGGATGATGCCACAATACAAACAAAAGATAGCTGACTTTAATAATTGGCTTAGTTTCTGGTGTCATTCTAAGGGAGGGCAATATTTGTCAGCATGGAAGGAGATGGTCAACAGACCATGCTGCTTTTCCAGGGATGGTCTGCACCTTTCCCATCTAAGGTTTTTGAATATTAGCTAAAACACTGTCTTCCCCCATAGTGCATTTTTTAGGTAATGCCAAACTGAAAGTACTTCTGATATAGTAAATAAAAACCAAGAAAATCTAAAGGTATTACTGCTCAATGCTAAACAAAAAACTCCACTCCCTAGAAGCTCTATTTACCCTAGAGAATGCTGATGTCTGTGCGGTCACTGAGACATAGTTTAAAGCTGTGGAGAACACACCAACAGTGCAAGGTTATAATGCCTTCCACACATTTAGACCAGCTACTACACAGACAGGGACTAAAGGTGGTCCCTCTATTTACAACAAAAATAAATATACCTCAAGGCTGGTCAAACAGGACAATGCACTTGAGCTGATCCATGTTCAAATCACCATAGGCAAAATCCAATACCACTTCCATGCAAGCTATAGGTCCCCCTCCATGACCCAGGAAACCCATACCATGTATTTAAACTTATTGGAAACACCATCCAACCCAAATCTATATTAATTAACCCATTATTAACTTGGAATTCTATATAACATCAAATGTACAGGCACACAGATTCCTGGATTTTGTGAACACAAACTCCCTGGACAAGATAGTTAATACACCAACCAGGGGTGCAACCTTACTGGATCTTGTCCTTATTAATAGGGGGGAGTGCTGCACATCCCCAACTGTAATGTCTTCCCTGGCAAGATCAGACCACAATATGGTCTCATTTGAAGTAAAAATATAACTTGGACCCCCAGCTAAACCTGGAATATTCAGGAACTACTCTAAGGCAAACCTCCTGGTATTAAGTGATAACCTGGCAAAATGTTAAGCCCCCATAAACCCCGTGAACACTGTTGCCTATGCAGAACTGTTCACAGAAGCCCTGTTCAAGAATGTTAATAGCTGCATACAGGCAGCTGTACCCACCAGGAAGAAGTGCAGAACTAACTCTAAAAACAAGCCACCTGGTGGAATCAGAAAATAAATCAGCTGTATAACAGGAAGAAGAAAATCATGGCAAAAATTACGAGGTGCAGCACCCAACAGGATAAAAGCACGCTCATCAACAAACTGAACAACTCAGAGGACAAATAAGGTCTACCAAAGCCAAATCTGAGGTAAATTTAGCTTCCCAGCCAAGGACAACCACAAGGCATTCTTTAGCTATATCTGCAACCTCAAAGGCAATACACAATTGTGTGCAGAACTCTTTGTAGATGGACCCACCTATACTGAGCCAGAATATATAACAAACACACTGGCCAATAAATCCAGCTCCAACTTTACCCCTCTCTCCCCCTCAATCTTCCCTCAGGAAATACCATCAAATATAACTACCCCTGCTATCTCTGGGGCCAAGAACACTGCATCAATGGGCCCAGACAATATCCCAGGATGCCTTCTAAATAGCATGAAACATGACCTATCAAGCCCTCTGGAATTGCTATTTAACTGTAGCCTCCAAACAGGTGTTGTGCCTCATGGAGAACAGCAACAGTCATCCCTCTGCACAAAAGTTGGCCATCTACAGACCATGAAAACTACAAACCCATATGTCTCACTAGTCTTTTATGTAAAGCCATGGAAAGAATTATCATGGAAAGGATCAGTAGTGATATAGTAAACCTCTGGACACTGGACCCAACCCAGTTTGGTTTTGTCAAGGGCAGGTCATGCCTACTCAACCTGGTGGACTTTTTTGAGAAGGTCACCAAAGCAATGGATGAGGGCAAAATGGTTCACACCACCTACCTTGACCTGGCCAAGAAATGTGACACAATACCCCACTCAGACATTGTTGACAAACTCAAGAGATTAGGTACAAACCCGTATGTCACCCAGTGGGTAGCCAACTGGCTCACAGACAGGACACAGGAAGTTGGAATTGGGGAGTCTACCTCTACAAAGAGGCCAGGCAAAAGTGGAATCCCTCAGGGATCAGTCCTTGGACCTCTCCTTTTTGGTATTTACTTCCCTGAAGTCAAGGCCAATGTCATTGGTTTCTGGCTGTCTAAATTTGCAGATGATTGCAAATCAGGAGCTGTCATTGAATTCCACACTGACACAAATATTCAATCCAATTCAAGTGCAACTTGGACAATAGAATGAGGAACAGGAAATTCATCCCTGGTTTGGCACCTGTGTCTCTAATGGACACAGGCAACCTGTAAATGATTCATTTGCCAGGTCCCTGCTTGTAAATGTTTCATCTCCCAAGCCCCTACTTACACTTATCAAGGGTATCAGAACTTGTCAGAGATTTGAGATGCATGGCTAGGATTAAAAAGGCCTCTGTGGTCATTAGCCTAGTAAACATCTATGATCCTATGAACTACTTCTCTCCTAGGAAATTAAGCTCACAGAACATATATCTCCTGACCAGGAACAAGTCTCATAACAGTGCAGGCAACTCACTTTACTCAGCTTATGTTGCTAAGCACTGGAACTCCACCCCACTCACCCAAAAACAAGAAAACATTACTACACATTTCAAACACAACTTAAAGCAACACCTAAATTCCTCATGGCTATGTTCATGCTCCCATCTGGACTAAATCCAGTTTTCTTTCTGCTTCTCTTCCATTGCTTCTCTCTCTCTCTATCACCCTGACTTTCACCTTTCTTATCACTGTCTCTTTCTCTTTCATCCCCACTACTACTCCTCCAACTAACCTATATCCATTATCCTCACCTACTAATATCCCTTCCTTACCCACCGCATCATCATACCTATCTACTGTTATCTCAACCTCTGTACTATCAGAACTTTTTCTACCTATGTTTTTTCTTGATTATTTCTGCTTATACCATTCCTATGTGCGTTATCATTGCTTGTGTATCTCCAGCTATTACATGTTAGCATGTCTTTGACTTACATATAATAATATAACTTCTAAAGTATATGATAAATGCTTTTACTATTTGTTTCAATACTACCTGCAAAGAAATGCTTAATATGTTTATTTTTTTATTGTTGTTCATTGTTAAATATGTATTTTATGTGGAGCTTTTCTCCCCCACTGAAAATGTGACTTGCCCCCCTCAAATTTTCCCAAGTTAACAAAAGACAATAAATAAATAAACTTTTACTTGCTCTGCTATATAAGTTTCTTTACTTCCACCTGATTGGTCAAATCATTGTCCCTTTTGGATCTTTGAATCACTTGTAATAACTACAGTAAATGTGTGCTCACTATATTCTTAATGTGCTGTCATGACTTTTAACTTATACGCTTTACTTAGTGGCATCCCCTCATTCAGAAATTCACACCATGGCAAATGCGGAGCTGTGAAGATGAAGCAGGAGAGGAAGGAGAATGCTGCTGGTATTACATTACAACTGGGAGCCATTACTGAATCCCCAAATGATGTGGATACTCTACAAAAGGGCCTTACAGAAAAAGATGCTTGGTGCCAGAGCCATGGGCTCAAGCTCAATGCCAAGAAATGTATATTTATCCCTTTTGGGAAAAAACATGTACCCGTGAATTACCATATAGGTGGCAGTACACTAAACACCGAAAGTGTGATAAGAGACTTAGGGACACAGGTGGACAGTGGTCTCACCTTCAATAACCACATCGCCACAACAGTCAGGAAATCCTTCTATGTGGCACACCTCATCATTAAGGGCTTTTCATTCAGAAAAAAGGAGGTCATTGTCCCACTGTACACATCCCTCATTAGACCCATTATAGAATACAACGCCCCGTTTGGTATGTACCTCTCAAGACATCTGCAACAACTGGAAAGGCCACAGAAATACCTCACTAAAACAATCACAGGCCTAAAGCAGATGCCCTATGCTAACCACCTTAAAAAACTCCAGCTATACTCTGTCACATATCGTCTACTCAGAGGCGATCTCTGCTTAACATACAAGGCCATGTCAAACCCAGAGCTGTTGGACATGCTACACTTAAAGAAATCCCAATCCCTCAGAGCCACCCGCTCCAGGGATCTAAACCTTGTCATCACAATAAACAAAACATGCAGGAGGGATAGGTTCCTGACCCAGAGACTCCCCAGACTCTGGAATAGATTGCCCATACATGTCAAGCAGCGTACCTCTTTGGCCCTCTTCAAAAGGAACCTTGATGACTGGATGGGAGAAAGAAAATTCATCCCTGTGATCATGTCAGTCGCCCTGCTAGACAGGTGTCCAGGGAAGTAAATAGTGTGGGAAGAAATAGCCAGGGAATTGTTATGGCTAGGCTTGTATAGGCCCTAGGCCCGATAGCCTAGTACCAACCTATGAACATCAACTTTGGTTGTTACAAGAGGGGTGTGATATGGAGGTGCAAGTGCTTAGTTTGTTTAATGATGACAGTGTACTTAGTGATGGAAGGAGCAGTGTGCTTCTTCAGGGAGTACATCAAATGTGGGGTTGTAGAGGAGGAAGAGCTTCATTCTGTGAAGGGGTGAGGGCAGAGTAAGAACATGTTAGGTTAAGGAAGAACAACTGGGATTGCAGGTGAACTGATTTATAGGTTCATGGGTGAATAGTAGTCTAACTGCCCTGAAGGGCTATTTTAAGCCTACCCAATAACCTGAGGTCAGAATCAAACATTGTACCTTGTGTCTATAAGGTGAGGATTTTACCCATTGTGAAAAACCCACCCATTAAACAGTATCAAGATCTTCAAACATCATGTGAATAAGGTCAGGGACTAGAACCAGAATAACTTAGTTGGGGTAACCAGAGGAGATAGAGAGGGGAACCTGATCTTTGTTACTGAGAGGCATACAGGTTTGACTAGTGTATTAAACTTTGAGGGGTTCACACAGATGGAAAGTGACTGCACAACGAAAGGCTAGAATTATTGACTTGCCTTGACTGAGGTGCAGGGGAGGAAGCAGAGACATCCAGGTTAAGATAGTCTTAGTCAGTTGTGATCACAACAATGTTTGGCTCACAGTGGTAGAAGAGAAAGAAATCAATATCATAGAGAGTGATGTAGGCAGGATGTATTGTACATCATTATTTAATTTTCTGCAGCCACAGATGTAAGGGTCACTAATCCTCTGTGACATTTTTGATCACTCATCTTCCAATTTGGCATCCGGAGCAATAATGGAGTCATCCATATCTGGTTTGTTTTGTTTTATGCTGGTTTATTTTCTAACTTTGTGTGGCTGAATTTTGAATTATCAAAATGGGGCTTATCATACTGTAATGTAGCTGTGCGCTTGCACATTACTTGGGATGCCAAAGTGTGAGCCATTTTTGTGTGCTACTGCTGTGTAAAGACTTGCTCTCCAAAAGGTGGTGATCACACAGTATAGCCTTATTGCATCCCTCCCTTAGGGTGGGCAAACAAACCTCTACTGCTCACTCCCACCCCTTTCTAACTGGTGCCATCAGCATCTTTGCTCACTAACTAAACCCAGATAAGCTAAGCACAATCAATACTTCATCACTCTATACCACACAGACAGCATTATTGCTCTATTTTGGGTAGTGGATTATGCCAAGCTCGGGACATGGTCTGATGTGAGATAAGGGCTTTGAGATAAACTGTGATAATGAACAGGATTTGGGATCAGGTCAGAAATGGAAAACTTAGGACTGTAATCAAATAATTGATGAAGACACAAAGAGGCAAATGAGGGAAAGGTCAGTGTGGCTACCCAAAGATATGTGGCTAGAAATTATGACAAAAGAAAAGGATATTCATAAGGTGAAAGGGAGGTGATCTGGAGATGGTGGAAGCAGAACATGAGGAGGCAAATAGAAGAATGATAAGGATGAAGGCTCCAAATGCCTAAATAGAATGGAACTGGTATAAGGAATCGTGAAGAGAAACAAAGGCTTTTAAGGTACATGGCTAGAAGGAGGAAAGAATGGTGATACCCAGCCAGATTGTGCAATGCTGGGCAGGAGATCATGGAAAATAAAAATAAAAGTAGCTGTGCTTTATAAACGATTCACTTCAGTCTTCAGGAAGAAAACAGAAAGAATTTAAGGGACAGAGGGAAGGCAGAATGGATATAACACTGGACAGAGAGATGGTAGTGAGGGAAGAGGAGGATAATGAAATGGTTTTATAAGGGAGGAAGAGGCTTAGAGACCAGAAAGGCTACCTCCTAGGGTGTTCAACAATTTGGCCAGCATGCTTGTAGTGCTTTTGAAAGAGATCTTCATCTATCACTGGCCAGTATAAAAGTGCTTGATGACTGAAAGGAGACAAGAGGGTACATTATGTAAAAGGGCACAGGAAAAGCCACAGCACTGGATGTTTATTGTTCTAAAAGTGGCAGCAGGGATAGTCACTGAGAAAATCCCGAGGAAGGTGGATTGATTCCTAGAGGACAATAACACCAAGACAACAACCAACATAAGTTCATAGCCAGAAGGAGTTGTCAGTTGAACCTGATCCATTGCTAGGACTAGGTTACAGGAGATCTTGACTGATCCATTGCTAGGACTAGGTTACAGGAGATCTTGACTGAAGTACAGGTGGAATTGTTCTGCCTTAACTTTAATAGCTCCTTTGCCTCAAACCTGCTCAGATGGTTAATAGAATGAAAACTGTAGGGCATTAGCTAAGGTGGATGATAAACTACAGAGGGTTGTGGTGCAAGATACACTGACAGGAATAAAGGGTACGACTAGTGGATTACTGAAGGGGTCAGTTCTGTATCCAGTACTCCTTAGTTTGTTTCTGAGGAAATAAAGAACAGGTTTAAGCTCTTTGTGAATGACAAAATATAGGTACAACAGAGGAAATGAGGAGAAGAATGTAATGAAGGACTTGGAAATGCTATTCATGTGGATTATAAGGTGGCAATTGATGTTAAGTGCTGACAAATGGAAAATACTGCAGTTGGTTCCAGCTGTGGTGTAAAATATCTACGGGAAAGAGCAACAATGATGGCAACAGAGCAGGAGGAAGATCTGTGTGTGATTATTCCACTTGTGCTGCGCTACCAAGAGCAGAATCAGACCTGCAGTGCTATGGGAACGTAAAACAGAAAGTTGAGCTTATACTGAAATGAATGGACTCCAGAATGAAAGACATAATGATGCAACTCAACTTGGCTTAGCAAGCATTGAATGCAGTACTGGAGTGAGACATCAGGTTGCTGGACAGACTCCTGTGGAAAGACATCCAAAGGATGTGTGCATGGTGAAGGGGGCTGAGTATGTTTGAATATAAGAGGAGATGGGACTCTTCCCACTATAGACCAAAAAGGAAAGTGGGATAATGTGAGTGCATGAGATCATGATAATGTGAGACGAAGCGATTACCCTGAAGAGGAAATACAGGGGAGGAAGGGCCGAGGTAACACGATGTAGGGATCAACTACTCCTTGGATCTGTAAAGGGACATTTTTCACAAAGAGAGGTTTGGACTGCTGGAACAGACTGGCAGATTTAGTGGTAAAAAGAAATAGACGGGTCATTTATGAGGGTAGTGGAGAAAATGGGATGGGAATATAGGTAGAGGGACAGCACATTAACTTTACTTGAAGGATCAACTACATAAGTTAACTATTTCCTTCTGCAATCAGACAAATATAAATGTCCACCTAACTTCTTATTTTGCGACACAAGCACCCACGAGCCTGCCTTCTGTGTTTACTTTGTTGACCTGCAGTCAGACTGAGTTCATGGTCAAATGGTGCCCTAGGCAGGGCAATGGACCAAGCCTCTCCCCAACTCCCGAGTCATAACTATATCCCATTACTTGGCTGTCTTGCCCCAAATACAATAAAATACTATTTAAGCCTATCAATGTGCATGCTGTTTTCCTCTTGACTTTTATACTGATCAGAGATTTGGATGTAGTTTAAAACTTATTTCACATTTTACAGCTAAATCATTGTCAGCCATTTGCTAAACCAAAGAAAAAAATTCTTGCATTAAAGACAGACGTAGCATGGGTAAGAGTAAATTACCCTTCCCTTTACACTTAAATGCATTGAAAATGCATCTGGCAACCCATTAAATTATAAGGGGCATGCTGGGATACATAGTCAAATAGCATGTAGTAAAGCACTAATTAGCAGCTATGTGATAGGTGCAAGAATTCAAAAAACAAATGTATAATGCATTTACTAACATCCTGGTTCAGCCCATTGGGTGCATGTCCCTTTTCCAGAACAGCCCTAGAGCATTGTTTGGTAAAGGGACTTGAGTCAAACAGAAGACAAACGAATGCTGAGGGAATCAAAACCTGCACACCTGGAAGTAGATCATTAACAACTTATAGCCTTACCCTTCTACAATAAGCACCAAACAAACTGCTGTAGCCCAAGCACAGTGCATTTCATACCGCCTCACAGTAAGACGCAGTCTGGTTTGATTCTCAGCTAGTGCGTCATCTGCATGGAGACATGCGTGAATGGGTGTACCTTCGTTGAAGATTGTAAGTCAGGGCTGGTAACTCGGTACATAAAAATCAACTACCAGTCATTAGCGGACCGGAGTTCCGCTGTGGTGACCCCTAACCGGGAAAAGCCGAAAGACACAAACAAACAAATGCCTGAAAAAATGCTAAATTAAAAATGTATTCCAATTTATTCACAGTTAAATAATAAATACACTGCCTGCAATCAACAAAACAAGGAAGTCAAGGCTCATACCTAAAGGACATGGTTTGTATCATCATGCCTCTGCTTATTGCAATCAGTGTTTTCCTTTGCACCAAATGTTTGTTAATTCAAATGCCTTGGAATAAATTGTCCATACCCTGACAAGGGAAACAAACATGCTGGATCTTGTCCTCACCAACATGCCAAACAGATGCAACACTGCAACTCGCGGACCCTCATTAGTTAAAACTGACCACAAATCAGTCACCTTTGAGCTGGCACTAACACCAGAACTCAGAAATGGTGAAATCAGACTAAAAAACTTCACCAAGGCAAACTATACCCTCCTAGGTGAAGGTATAAATGCATTACAAGCCCCACCCCAAGCTGGAAGTGGTAACTTTGCTGAAGCTTACACTAAAGCCCTGTAGAATCACTTGCATGAGTGTATAATGTCAGCTGTACCAGAAAGAATCAAACCAGAGCCCCAAGTAAAAACAATGTCATGGTGGAAATCCAGAATTAGCAAACTTTACAATAAACACAAAAAGTTGTTGTCCAAGAAAACAAAGGCAATGCCCCAACATTGGAAAAGTACCCTCCTCAGCCTCAACAGGCAGATAAGACAACTTGTCAAATTCTCCAAGGGCTCCTTTGCAGGGGCGGCTCGTGGTATTGGACTGCCGGACTGCAGCCCTCCCACCTAGAAAAGAAAGAAAAAAAATCTGTTAAACTAAAAAACAAAAAAAAAAAACACACGAGTTCAGACTGCAGTCTGGATAAAGAAACACAGGTACCCAGCAATCTTTGCTGCAAATGCACCCAGGAATCATTGCGGAAACGACTGCGCAGAAGAGGAGGTCCGGACTGCATCGGCTGCAGGCAAATCCAATCAGGACTAAGAGGTGAGCTGCTCTCGTGGGATTACGTCCAATCAGGACTAAGAGGTGAGCTGCTCTTGTGGGATGTTCACTGCGCGGGCTCAGTCAGGAGGTAGGTGTAGCAGGGTTTGGTTGCTGGCTGGTACAATGTCACGGGTGGATTTTCGTCGGACATGATACATCATCAGGTAAGTGAATCTGGAGGGATTTGCTGTTTGTGGTCGGTCGCTCGAGATTTGCTGTCGGTCGCTGGAGATTTGCTGTCGGTCGCTGGAGGGATTTGCCGGTCTGTTGGTCGCTGGAGGGATTTGCCGGTCTGTTGTTCGCTGGAGGGATTTATCGGTCCGTTGGTCGCTGGAGGGATTTGCCGGTTTGTTGGTCGCTGGAGAGATTTGCTGGTCTGCTGGTCGCTGGAGGGATTTGCTGGTCTGTTGGTCACTGGAGGGATTTGCTGGTCTGTTGGTCGCTGGAGGGATTTGCTGGTCTGTTGGTCGCTGGAGGGATTTGCTGGTCTCTTGGTCGCCGGAGGGATTTGCTGGTCTGTTGGTCGCCGGAGGGATTTGCTGGTCTGTTGTGTGTGCTGGAGGGATTTGCTGGTCTGTTGTGTGTGCTGGAGGGATTTGCTGGTCTGTTGTGTGTGCTGGAGGGATTTGCTGGCCTGTTGTGTGTGCTGGAGGGATTTGCTGGTCTGTTGTGTGTGCTGGAGGGATTTGCTGGTCTGTTGTATGTGCTGGAGGGATTTGCTGTGTGTGTGCTGGAGGGATTTGCTGTGTGTGTGCTGGAGGGATTTGCTGTGTGTGTGTGCTGGAGGGATTTGCTGTGTGTGTGCTGGAGGGATTTGCTGTGTGTGTGTGCGTGCTGGAGGGATTTGCTGTGTGTGCATGCTGGAGGGATTTGCTGTGTGTGTGTGCGTGCTGGAGGGATTTGCTGTGTGTGTGTGTGTGCGTGCTGGAGGGATTTGCTGTGTGTGTGCTGGAGGGATTTGCTGTGTGTGTGTGTGCTGGAGGGATTTGCTGTGTGTGTGTGCTGGAGGGATTTGCTGTGTGTGTGTGTGTGTGTGTGCTGGAGGGATTTGCTGTGTATGTGTGTGTGTGTGTGCTGGAGGGATTTGCTGTGTGCGTGCTGGAGGGATTTGCTGTGTGTGTGTGTGTGTGTGTGCTGGAGGGATTTGCTGTGTGTGTGCTGGAGGGATTTGCTGTGTGTGTGTGTGTGTGTGTGTGTGTGTGTGTGTGTGTGTGTGTGTGTGTGTGTGCTGGAGGGATTTGCTGTGTGTGTGTGCTGGAGGGATTTGCTGTGTGTGTGTGTGTGTGTGTGTGTGTGTGTGTGTGTGTGTGTGTGCTGGAGGGATTTGCTGTGTGTGTGCTGGAGGGATTTGCTGTGTGTGCTGGAGGGATTTGCTGTGTGTGTGTGCTGGAGGGATTTGCTGTGTGTGTGTGTGTGTGTGTGTGTGTGTGTGTGTGCTGGAGGGATTTGCTGTGTGTGTGTGTTGGAGGGATTTGCTGTGTGTGTGTGTGCGCTGGAGGGATTTGCTGTGTGTGTGTGCGCTGGAGGGATTTGCTGTGTGTGTGTGTGTGCGCTGGAGGGATTTGCTGTGTGTGTGTGTGTGTGTGTGTGTGTGTGTGTGTGTGAAAATGCCTCAGTTGCAATATACTGGTGGTTAGACTTATGGTGGTGTGGTAGGGAATACCTCAGGCTTGAATCCTGTATCTTGTATGCAGGTGTTAAAGACCTGACTTCCCTACCCACCACCATTTGTAAAAAAATTGCAGATTTTTGCCTCATATTTCATCTGATCTATTCCTCATAATATCTGTATTTTTTAAATATTGCAATGCTTGAAATTTGATGGTGCAATGGTAGCATTGTTGCCTCACAGTTGCAGGTTCTTGGGTTTGATTCTTGGCTGGGGTGCCTTCTTTATGGGGGTCTGTATCTTCTCCCTGTATTTGTGTGGGTTTGCTTTTGTGTCCTCCCATGTTACAAATACATGTCTGCATTATATCTTCTTGGGCCTCTGCTGAGAATTGTTTTTTTTTTTGTTCCAAGTCAGACTGTCCTGATTAACAAATTGACAGGCATTTGAATTTCAGACTTTAGGTTTCTGAATGTTTACTTCCTTACATATCTGATGGTGCAGTGGCAGTATTGTTGCCTCACAGCTATAGGTTTTTCTGGTTTGATTCTTGGCTGGGGTGCCTTCTGTGTGGAGTCTGCATCTTATCCCTGTGTTTGTGTGGATTTGCTCTGGTGTCCTGCCATTTTACAAAGACGTGTCTACAGTATTTCTCCCTGGGCCCCTGCTGAAAATTGTTTTTGTTCCGTCAGAAGTAAAATTGACAAGCATTTGAATTTCAGACTTCATATTCTTCAGAAAATACATAGTAAAACAACTTTTTATTCTAGCAATAAATATATAGTAACACAACCTTTTATTATAGCAATTTTTTAAGTTTATAAGATGACTATTTGAAATTTGTCCTTATTTTTGGGACTGTAATACCCTGTTATTGGCTTGGTCCAGATTTTTTGTGCTAAGGTTGACAGCTATGGCAAGAACTGAATTCATTGAATATGTTTGAGGGCTGTATTCCCTTATTACTGGGTTTGTCCATGTGTTTTGTGCTAAGAGGTTGACAGCTATGGTGAGAACTGAATTCATTAAATGATAGCCAATTAAGTTTCAGTCTTCCTCTCTTTCACAAAGCAGCTGATTTGGCGTAGTGGTATGTTGCTCTTGACTGTTTTGCACAGGGACCTTGGCAGTAAAATGTACGGTGGTAACACAGCATTTTTCTTTCACAAAGCAGGTGATTTGGCATAGTGGTATGTTGTTCTGACTCTTTTGCACAGGAACCTTGGCAGTAAAATATATGGTGGTAACACAGCATTTTATTCTAGCAGCTTTCCAAGATTATACAAGCAATGTTTAATGTGTCCCTGGTTTTTGCCCTTTTGATCCACCCCAATAAATTTGGCTTTTTCCAGACTTCTTGTGCTGCGAAGTTGAGATGCAGTTGAGTATTGTGTAGATTTTACAAGGAGCTGAGAGCTGCAGGGGAAGAGAAGTTTAGTGCTGATTATGCTAAGTCGGCTCACATTGCTAATAGCACAACAGGTTGTGTACTTGCTTTTGATGCAGTAGGTTGTTGGTTCTACTCCCATAAGGGGTGAATGCTTCCGTACTGAAAGTTAAGATACAAATTATGAGCCTGTTATGAGTTTGCTATCCATTTCCTATTGCAATATTACTAGCTTATTTTTAATGTAATTTAGGCAATTTATTCCTCAGGGGCATCAGACACTTTATTTTTTCGATGAAGCCATGAAATGTAAAGGTAATTGCTAGCAGCAACCTCTTCATTACAGATTTATTTAACGTGGAATTATTTAGATGACTTTTACTACTTCAGAGATTGTGCATATTTACTGATAATGGTGGACTGTAGAATTGTGCATATTTACTGATAATAGTGGACTGTAGAAGTTTGAGTAGACTTTTATGATGGAAATGTTCTGAATTGGGCAGTTTTGTTTCATTGTTTACTGGAAAATGTTCAAAGCAATAGGAAGGTGTATCAAAGAGCACATGTATGTTTCATATGCAAGGGGCCTATGATTTGAAAACAGACCAGAATTAATTTTTTATCTGCCACGGGTAAAATGTATTTTCTTTGAATGTGGGTTTTAATGTTGTTTCAATGAATGTGAGTTTCAAGGGCAGAGAAGTTTTAATGCCAAGTTTGTTTAGCAGATATCTTAGTATTTGTGCTGTAAAATACAAAATAAAACTTTCAAATGAAGTCCAACTCATCATAGAAGTAAAGCAGTATGCACATAAGTGTTTATGGTAAATGGAGTGAAATGGCCAAGTAATGGTTCATTGGAATGGCTGCAGAGGCTCCATTCAACCATGATTTTGTCAGGGGGGAAGGGCAGCAAACTCAGACAGGCCCAGCTGAACTATACCTCCCAACTGTCCAGATTTTCAAAGAATGAATAGATTTTTGCTTCTTATTTTTGGTTTGTTCATAAAATTTGTAGTTTTCTGGCAAATCATTTAGGAATTAAGTCACTGAATAATGATACACTGAGTTTCAGACTTCATAACCTTCAGAAAAATGCATGTTAAAGTAAGAGCTGTTCTATCAATTGTCTCAATTTATAAAAGAGCAATTTTTAGTACTGTTTATATATTCCCCAATATATTTGGCCTTGTTCAGATTTACTGCATTAACAGATTGAGAGGTACATGCAAATAAATTGCTTTATAGAATTAGGCATAGCCAACCTCACAACTGTCCCCGATTTTGGCTCAAAATGTTGCTCTTCCCCCTAATAATCCCTCCGCAAAATAGCAATTTTGGAAGAAAACATGGAGGGTTTACAATTACGAAATAACTGCAATAATCAAAGTTATAGATTACTTGAAATGCATGTAGATTCTTTTATTTTGTCAGCTGCTCAAGTTAGCAGTACTAATATTAAAGTGTCCCTTCTTTGACAGGTTCCCAGCTGTATTGTGTGGCTATTTTATATTTTTGCATCACATTTTTGGTCCATTTTTCATAAAATTGTGTTTTTTGGCAAATTAGTGACAAATCACTAAAGATTGAAGTTAGAAAATGACAGACATTTGAGTTTCAGATTTTATACCCTTAAGAAAATTCATACTAATGCAAGACTTATTCTATTATCTTTCTAAGTTTATTAGAGCAATATTTAAAAATTGTCCTTATTTTTGGACCTTTGTCCCACTTCTCTGTATGGCTTTGTCCAGATTTCTTGCTCTGAGGTTGAGAGGTATGGCAAATGTGTCAGGGCCATCACAGTCAGCCAGAGACATTTCAAATTGTGACATACTTGTTGCACCCCACTCCCCCATGTAGTAACTCTGGATGTGTCCAAGCAAGGCAAGGAGTAGTTATGCAGTGTAAATGTGCAGTGTCCCCCCCCCCCATCCAAGGTAGACACAAGTACTACAGTGGCTTTTCATCTGTCCTTGATTTTGCAGAACGGTCTGGTTTCTGTCATATTTTTGTACTGTTTTTATGCTTATTACTCAGATTTATGCTTATTACTCAGAAAGTGCGTGTTGCTTTGTGTTTAAGTAGCAATGCTTTAATGACCATAAGGTAAGCTTGTCTGAGATCGTAAGATGCAAGTAAGCTTTAATAAGCATACTGGTAAAGAATTGCCAACATTGAAAGCCTTTCTGTTGCTGCCATGCAGAAAATACTTGACTAGATAATGTATAAGCCTTTGGTATTAAAGGACAGGATTCCATTATTTTAAAAAGCTCATTACACTTGTTGGAGACTTCCAGTCATATCTACAGACTTTACCCGTAAACTAAACAGAATGCCAATCATGTGTGGTCCATAACCTGTACAGTAATCCTTTAAGCAGTGTATCTTGTGCTTGTTTCTTGTTTGCTTTTCATTTTTTACTTTGATCATGTTTTCCCCATGAAACAAGTAGATAGAGGTCAGGCAGCAGGTCTTTTTTGGATAAGAAACATTTTTACAAGTGGGGGCATCACAGATTTCTACTTTCAGCATGTTACTTGGTACTTTAATAAAGCTGAATATAAATTATAATTAGAACTGCAGTGCAAGGAGAAGTGGTTTGAGTTGAGTGCTTCTGGTTTTTCTTATACTTGATTTTGACTGGCATTCCAGTAATGTATTTAAAAAGTAATTTATTTTTTCATGCCTCACAACCTTTTGTTTCCATCTAGATAATAAGTAAGCTGTCATGCAGCCAATGCAATATAATATTTTTATTCTTCTACACTTATTTTTGTCTTGATTGGACTCTCATAATGATGGTTTGCCACCCAGGGCAGCATATTTAATTAAAGTTAGTTTTTGTGGTTTTGAGCATAGCTCCTCCCCTTTCTAGTTGGTCACACCCCTTCCCCTTGACCCCACCCATTTAGCTGTCTCCTGCAGCCCCCCCTTTGATTTGAAGTCACCAGCCGCCACTGCTCCTTTGAGAGAAATGTAGCAAGTACAGTCAAGGATAACCATAAGGCCTTTTACAGCTATGTACGTAACCTAAAGGGTAGGATCCAAGCATGTTCAGAGCTAGTGGTCAATGGTATCATACACACTGACCCCACAGGGATAGCAAGCCTGCTAGCAGATAGGTTTGGTGAAAATTTCATTCCCTTATCCCCTCCTAACTTACAACAAACCTTCCCCCAAGCCCCCCCCTCCCCCTACATATCTGAAGAACAGGTCCTCAAAGCCTTGTTGAAGGCAACAAATACAGCCTCTATGGGACCAGACAATATCCCTGGCTGTCTTCTAAACAGGCTAAAGCATGAGATAACATTACCACTGAGAACCTTTTTCAATCATAGCCTAACCACAGGCTTTGTTCCTGTGAAATGGAGAACAGCAACAGTTATTCCCCTCCACAAAGGTGGCCCTTGCAACAGACCTTTGGAATTACAGACCCATAAGCCTGACCAACCTCATCTGTAAGGCCATGGAATGTATCATTATGGACCTCACAAATAAAGACATAGGTGACCTCCAAACCCTGTATCCTATCCAATTCATGAAGGGCAGATCCTGCCTGTTAAATTTGGTGGATTTTTGAAAATGTGACCAAGGTTATTGATAAGGGCAAATCTGTGCACACAGCATGCCTTGACCTAGCAAAGGCTTTCAACACAATCCCACATTCAGGCATTCCTGATAAACTTAGTAAACTGAATGTAAACCCCTTTGTTGTAAGATGGGTTGCCAACTGGCTTACAAACTGGGCACACACTATCAAAGTGGATGACTCCAAATCAAGCAGTAGACCTGTTACCAGTGGGGTGCCACAGGGGTCAGTGCTGGGCTCCCTACTGTTTGGTATATACTTCTCAGAAGTTCAGATCAAAACTAAGGGGTGTGGCTGACCAAGTTTGTAGGCGACTGCAAACTAGGTGCAATCATTGAATCCTCAAATTATGTCAGTATACTCCAGGAGGGTCTCATTCAGACCAACAACTGGTGTATTAGTCATGGTCTCAAACTGAATGCAGAGAAATGCATCATCATTCCCTTTGGCACAAGCAATGTCCCCTCACACTATGAAATCAACAACAATAATACCCTAAGTACCCATGAAGTGGTAAGAGACCTGGGATCACAAGTTGACTGCAACCTTAACTATGACCACCATGTGTATACTCTAGTAAGGAAAGCTTTCAATGTAGCACACTTGATTAGTAAAGGCATCACCTTAGGAGCAAAAAAAGTTATAACTCCCCTATATTCAACACTTATCCTGTCTATAATTAAGTATAACACTTCATTTGTCATGTACCGTACTAAGCACCTGCAGCAATTAGAGAGACCTCAGAGGTTTCTAACAAAGAAGGTCAAGGGTTTCCAGCATGTGCCTAAAACAGACTGACTAAAGTCCCTGTCACTATACTCTGTATCACATAGACTTCTTAGGGGACAATTATGCCTGGCCTACAGAGCAACCCAAGACCCAAACCTAATGAATTTGCTGCATATCCATAATCAAACAGGACTAGGGCTACCCATTCCAGGGACCTAAATATGACCTGTGACTTAAATAGGGCATACTGGAGGGACAGATTTATCTCCCAGTGACTGCTGTGTCTTTGGAACAGGCTACCAGTTCATGTGAAACAGAGCACCTCTATGACACTATGCAAGAGGAGCCTGGACAAGTGGATGGGGCACAGTAAATTCTTACCTGGGATAGAGCCCACAACCCTCCTGGACATGGTCAGTCATTACTAAATGCAGTCTTGGGTATTGACTAGCATTTATATGGTATTACATTGAGATGAAACTGCTAGGTTTAAAATGACCTCCAGGTTGATAGCCTAGTAATCTCCTATGATCCTATGATCCCATGACCATACCTACACTGGGATGTAGGAAACAAATATTCATATATACAAACACAGATTTGATCACTAGTTATAACACATTGTATGACTGTGTACAATCAGTTTGCTTGCAATCAAATGAATGAAAAAATACATAAGTAATTCCTTAGAAGTGTATTTTGGCTCACCTTCTGTGAGAGCTATACAGTGCAATACATTACGGCCTTCATGTACTCCAAACCTTATAACTTAAGAGTTTAAATCAAACAGCCAGAATGAGGAACATATTTGAAATATTTGTCTTGTTAATGATTTACTTCCTAGGATTCCCTCAATCTTTGTTTGCCAACTGTGTGACTGTAAGCAAGTCACTTAACCAGACAGTGCTTTTTGGCAAATGGAAATCTGGGCTAGGCTCATTAGTGGTTTCCTGAATGGCATGTCTAGTAACTACATAAGAATATACAACAATAAGTGTTGTATGAACATGCATTTTGTGAACATTAAAAACTGTAAATCTCTAATGGCTTCCATTTTTTGATCAACTTCTATCCTTAGTGATTTACCAGAAATATGAGACAAAATTAGAGGCAGGTAAGAAATGGAATACTCTAATTCATTTAAAAATTAACAAAACAGCAGTTTTTTTCAGCATCACAAATTTTCTGAACAATAAAACTATGAAACTCTAATGCTTGGCATTACTGACTATAATCCTTCATTGATTTATCAGAAGATGAATCTATTGCTGAAGGTCTGGCAGTTGATGTACAGAATTAAGGCTCTAAGCTTGCAAAGAGCTATTTCCTGTGGTTAACGGTTCAAGGTTTAAGTCTTCCTACCTTCATTTGGTTTGCCATTTAAGCAGATAGTGCAATGCTCCATTTAACCAGGCAGTGCCATCAGGTCAGTGCTCGCTGTCATTGGGACTAAGGTCTGTGCATCAGAACAGAGCAATGGGGCATTAAGTGAATAGTAGAATGAGCGCACACACACACACACACACACACACACACACACACACACACACACACACACACACACACACACACACACACTTCTGCATCACATAACATTGGCATTCCTGTGATTCAGCTTCCAGCAAGTTTATAGTCTCACTTCATTAGCATGGCTGTGATTTCCAGTTAATGCTGTTCCAATGTTTGTTCACTGGACTTAGCAATCATTAGCCTTTCAAACTGTATGTTTGCTGGCAAGGTGATCCAATCCCATCTTCTCCTCATTAGTGGCAATATGTTCACTGACAAGGCAATCCAATCCTCTCATTAGCCACACTTCAGACTTCAAACTGTATGTTCACTAGCTAGGCAATCTAATCATTTCATTAATAATGACTCAGACATTGTTCAGACTTACATTTTGCTGGCATTGGCAAGGCAATCCTCTCCTCATTAGTGGCACAAACACCATTCAAACTTCAAATTGTCCAGCAATCTTGCTGTACTGCTCTGTGTTTTCTTTAGATGTTCTGGGGCTGTTTAACACTCATATGCTTATGTATCATTTGGCTCCAGGATGTCATCTCTCACTGGCTCTATATTTTGAGACAATGAAAGAAGATTTCATGGAGATTTCAAAACAGCAGCAGCTGAATGGGGTAATCAGAGCAGCAGCTAAATGGGTAGTTTTGAGTTATGAGTTTTTTTAATTAACATTTATAATACCCCCCACCACCAGCCAGCACCGGTCCCTAGGCAGCTGTCTAGGTCACCTAGTGTTGGATCTGCGGATTGGTCCTGCCTGTAACACTTTCTTCTATCCCTCACTCTGGTGATATTGTCACTTTTCAAGAGTTAGTCATGAACTGATGCAAGCACTATTGTATATTTCCATGGGATTACAAATGAAATGTTACTCAACTGGATTACTAACAAATTAGTATAACTCTGCATTTTTAAATTTCTGAACTCAAAATGCCACCATACCTTCTTTGATATACATGCAACCTTTACAGTGCTTTTCTATAGGCTTGCTGACAAAGTTGATTTGTAGATTGAATCTGAAGTCATTCTAGGATTAAACTACAACAGTGCTCTGTATGATTATGACAGTGGTGTTTTGTGGTGCTGGCAGTGCTGGCAGTACTGGTATGATGGTTAAGGTCTTTGTGTCCAAGCAGAAGGTACAAGGCTTGATTCTGACCTCAGGCCATTGCCTGTTTGGAGTTTGCATGTTCTCCCTGTGACTCTGTGGGGTTCCTCCCATCTCTGAAAAATCTCAAACACACCAAAGAATTTAGCTATGGGCATCAGCACAGACTCTACATGATGCCCTATAAGGGGAAGAGTTGTATAAATCAACCACTTTGACCATCTACTCTGATGCACAGTATTCTCATGATAGGAGACCATGGATCACAGGAGTTCCTATTACTTGACTGAACGTTTAGGTTAGCGAATACCTAAAAGTCGATCTGGTAATAACAAAAGCAAAAAACCACGAACGGCCGATTTAATACAGGGAAAGAATTCCCTTGGACGCTATGTGGATTTTGCCCCTTTCCCCACTGTAGAGCGATCTCGGAGTTGGTATATTTAGTTAGGGGGGTGTGGGGGGCAAAGCTCCCCACTTTATTTTGGTTTAATTTTTTTTTTTTGTGGACGAGGGAATTCATTCCCTACGTTAAATCTGCCATTCGCTGTTTTTATTTTTCGATATTGCCAGGTCGACATTTAGGTATTCGCTAACCTAAACTTTCAATCGGGTAATATAGATGTTCATCACAGATTGTGCACCATGGCAGGGCTAGCCACTCACAGTGAAAATATGGCTTTAGGTGATTCAGTTGTGTTGACTAATGTTACCAATGGGCATAGGCATTTGCCAGTGATAAGTGAGTTGAGGACCTGGCCTACTCCAACCTATGCCAGGGACACATGTTAATGGTGGGAAGGGTGTATGTGCCCCTGTTGGCCAGTATGTTCCCATTATGAAGCCCAGAAGCTCACTGTTAATAAGCTACTGGCTGGCTGGTGACCGGTTGCCCAGCTTGAATTATCTGGGATACCTCTGTTAAGCGAAAGCTGGATGTAAAACTAATCAACCTGCCAAACACAAACTAAGAATTGCTACACTCACTGTAGTTTCATTGACAGGGTGCAACGTAGAAGTGAATGAGAGAATGGTAAGGAGGAGACTGGACATCCTATGTATCCAGGAGACAAGATGGAAGGGCAGTGCAACAAATCTACTTGGTTTGGTATCTAAATTCTACTACCCTTCTGGTATCTACTTTTTTTATCTCAGAAATGATAAATAGGACCTCTGGTTAATGGCTTCCCACCCCAGCAATATGCAGCCTTCAGAAAGAGCTTACCACAGTAAATATCTGGTATATGGAAAATAGGTGTACACAAAAATGATAAATAGGACCTCTGGTTAACTAAATTTGCAGATGACTGCAAACTAGATGCAGTGCCCCCCCCCCCCCAGGTGTACACTGAATGCTAAAATGATAGTACTGTCTCTTTCAGAAAGCAGAAGTTATGCACAATATACAGTATAGATAACACACCCTTATAAAATATAAAAATATTTAGTGACTTAGGCAGTTGATTTGACAGTTCCTTCTCATTTGATTATTATGTAGGAACAGTTGTTGGGAAATCCTTCTTCTTGCCACAACTAGTAGCCAGAAGTATTTCATTTAGAGTCAAATATGTCCTTGTCCTCCCTATATTCAGCAATAATCAGACCCAGAGTCTGATCCAGCATTAGGCAGCCTAGGCAGTCACCTAAGGCACACTGGCTGCAGGGGGCCTGCTAGCCAGGGGAGCCACAAAAAAAAAAAAAAAAAAATTACACATCTTCTTTAACAATACCATTACATCCCCAAGTGTATGTGTCAACGCATGCACACAGATGCCTACCGTTTTTTACTCGGGTCTTCTTTTTTTTTCCAATTCTGCACATGGAATTCAAACCACTACATTCCTGCAGAGCTAAACATTGGTAAGATGCTTATTTTTCAATGAAAGAAAAGGTGTGTGTGTGTGTGTGTGTGTGTGTGTGTGTGTGTGTGTGTGTGTGTGTGTGTGTGTGTGTGTGTGTGTCCTAGTTAAGAATGATAAGTTAGTTAATTCACCCAGGCTCAAATCTCTACCTTGGTTACAAGAAACAATAGTCTGAATCCTCCACATCAGCACCAACTACCAAAGTCCATTTTCAAGGAATTGTGAGTTTTTCAGTGCATTTATAAAAAATTATCAGCTTCAGTGCATTTTCAAGGAACTGTCAGATTCAAGGGAAGACAAGTTCACTGCTGCTCATGATGAGTCTGTTTTCAATGTTCAACTGTTTTGTTTAGCAAATGTTCATCAGTGTGCTATAGAATTTGAAAGCTGTGTTACTAGCACAACAGGTTGCATACTTTCTTTTGATGCAGAAAGCTGTAGTTTTTACTCCCACATAATGTAGATGGATTGCTGATACTGTGCTGTACTTTAAGAGGGGGTGTTGGTGCTGCAGTCCTCAGTGTGTTTTCCTTTGGGTGAGATGCCTATTAACTATGAACCTGCTATTGGTTTGCCATCCATTCCCTATTGCAATATTATGAGCTTATCAATTTTTTTTTTTAGTGTAACATATGCAATTTATTCTTCAAGGGCAGCAGACAGTGAATTTGTAGACGAAACACTGAAATATAAAGTTATTTGCTAGTAGCAATCTCTTCATTAGTTATAGATCTTTTTAATTTGGAATTATTCAGATGACTTTTTACTTCTGCAGAGATTGTGCATATTGACTAATATTGGTGAATTGTAATAACAGAAGTCTGAATGGCCTTTTTTGGTTAAAATGTTCTGAAACAGGCAGTTTTGTCATTATTTTTTCATATGTTTTGTTTCATTGCTTACTGGAAAAATGCTAAAACTACAAATGTAAAACACACTGTAACAAGTTGTGCTGTATTATACAAGGAATTTAATTTAATACAATCAGGAAGATGAATCAAAGAGCACATGCATGTATGCATGGTACTAAAAATGTGTGCAAAGGGCCTATGGTTTGAAAGTAGCCCAAAGGTAAACTTAATCCTCAGAATGAGGTACACTTGAGAGGTATGATGTTAGGACCAGGGCTCTAGTCACTGTACACTTAAGGTGCTTTAACCACAGCATCATATCTAGTATGAAAAATGCAGCATCTTGTGTTTGGGGTACTATGAGATTTAATTATAAATCTGTTGTATTTATACACACAGTGGACATGTTGGGGTTACCAAGGCACACTTAAAGAAGGACATCTTAATGTGGATCAAAAATGGGCAGGAAATGGGTTCAGACTTTATTAAAGCCAGTAAAGTTGGAATTTAACAACTGAATTGAGTATCAGATGACATATAAAGCCCACAGGCAAAAAAAAAAAAATCTTGGTCAGAAAAAAATAATTCCTTTAAGGGGACAGAAGATGATACGGCTGACAGGTAGGAAGAAATGTTATTGATAACAGCATTAGAAGAAACCTGTTAACTACTACTGTGGGAAAAACAGATTAGATTCATATAGAGTTAATTCAGATCCGCAGTACTTTAACAGATTATATTGCAGCCAAAAAGAGAAGACTGGAGGAGATGGTAGAAGTTATAGCCAGACAGGATGGTGAGATCTTGGAAATTTCGACTGCAGAGAAAGAAACCTGGGAGAAAATCGAAGATTGTGAGACTAGGCTAGAGGAAGTGACTCAAAAACTCAATGAACCAGAGGATAGACATAGACGGGAGAACTTTTGATTCATGGCATTCTCCAAACATGTCAAGGAAAATTACTGTACTTTGTGAGGAAATACTTTAGCAGTTGGATTGAAATCCCTCTAGAGGACATTAAAATGTAACAACTCAGGGGATATAGAAACAGTTCTGTAGCACAGAATTCAAGTTCCACAAAAGCTTCTACAAAAGCAGTGTGGACCAAGATTTGTTAAACCACAAATATATCAGAAAAAGGAGGAAACTTTTAATACTGTGGAAAAGGGGAATTATTATAAAAGATGGGGATACTATAGTGTTCTTAGATCAAACCTCTCAACTTCCACACATTGAAAATAAGTACAAAGGTCTTTGAAAAGTGGGTACATCCAGCCAAAAATATATACTTCACATGTGGGATACTACTCAGATAGACATGTTTTAAAAAGTCACAAAGCACAAACTGAAGCAGATAAACACAAAAGCCAGAAGAAGTAGCTGGACTGAACCCACTCAAAGTAATGCAGGCTGCAAATCACCACACAGTTGTAGAATGCAGAATCCACTTTATTAACTTCAGACCAAAAAAAATCCAAGGATGAGCGCTTTCGTCCTGAAAGATCTAGACTTCATCAGATAATTTACCCCACATAGTTAATTCCTTCTTATACAGTTCAAACAGGAAGTTCCACCCAGTTATAAACTAATCAATTATGTAATTAAAAGCATAATATTTACAGTCACTGACAAAATATACAAACTGAAAAAGTTCATGGAACACACCACCCTAAAAACATAATATATATAAGCACTGCTTCATAAAATGACAATGTACAATAAATATTTAAATATGTTGAATGTGTTAAAACAATAAATATGTGTAATTAAATACTAAAAGCTAGATATAGTAGAAAATGTTAAGAGAAATAAACACACATAATAAATACTGAACATGTGAATTATTTAAAATGTTAAAATGTTAAAATACATAATAGAGCAATATATATATATATATATATATATATATATATATATATATATATATAGAGAGTTTTTTTTTAAATCTTTCCAGTGCCTTTAGTTTTAAAATTGGGCTAATGGAAATATGCTCATTCAGGCCTGGTCATTTCCCAGCATTCAAATGTAATTGCCAGTATAATTCTCTTTTCTCACGTAATAGTGACCATTCACTACCCCTCATGTTGGTACTGATATTGTCTATAATAAAAAATTGGAACTTATGGTCATTATACTCCAAAACATGTTTGCTAAGAGTGGTCTCAAGCATTACCAACATTCAGAAATGAATGTTGCTAATGCATTTTCTGTCAGGGCTGAAGCTTTAAAGTTATATTTTACTGTAACAAGACTCTTGATACATTTGTTACAGGCAGTTTGCTACAGATTAAAGAAGACAAAGGATTTTTTTAGTACTTAAGTATGAGAAGACCTTTTTTGCTCCTCAGCTTAGAGGGGAGCAGTGCAAGATTGGGGACTGGCAATGGATGCTAGATGACCAAGCTACAGCCCTGAACTTGGAAGTATATGTTTTGGAATGTCCTGAAATCCAACACTTGTTACTAGAATTAAATAAGCTTGTAAATAAAGTTACAGGGAAGTAAATTATTGTTAGCATGGATGTGCTCTTGTTAAGCTGGTGTAAAAAGAAGCAGCCTAAGAATGTGCAGGCTTTGTTCCTTTTATTAATGATAGTAGCAAAGAAGACAGTCACAAAGTAAATGGAAGACAACTGATAAACCAAAGATAGCGCAACTTATGAAAATGGAACTTGGAGATACTGGAGAAAGTAAGGGAAAATTCCTGATTAAGAAATGGAATAAATGAAAACCGAATCTTATGGACAATGACTGCCGGATATGCAAATATGTGGTCTAGGAACGGGTATTAGGCTCACCAAGCCACAAATGGATGGTGACTTCCATCCAGAGGGGTGAGGTTAAGCTGTTTAAATGCTGTCATAGCCAAGATGCCAGCAAGAGCACAAAATATTGTCTAAATGATGACCCCAATCAAACGCAGTCTGAGAAAAAGTCCCAGAGTTGAGAAGCTAATTGACCTCCCTGGCTGACTGGGGGAGGCTTGATGGTCTGCAGACACTGGGGACAAAATCAACTAGAAAATAAAATGAAGAGAGTTTGCAGCAACAAGTATAGAAAGGGGCATAAAATCATATATCCAATGATCTAAAAGTAATGAAATAGCACATCACTGCAGTAAATAAGGTATAAAGGCAGTTGGAATTATTTTTTTGTTTGTTAACTTTATGTCCCAATGTATGTATAAGCTTGTTTATGGGGAAGTTCTAGGGAGAAAGGTTTTATATGAGCTAATAAAATTAAAGATAATGGGCAGGATTCAGGAAGGCTTACACGGAGTTCAAGAGTAGTGTAAGCCTCCGTGTAAGCCTCCCGATTCAGGAACAGCCCAAACCTCCGTGTAAGAGACAGCTAACACGTCTCTTACACGGACTGGGCGTGGAAATGCTCAATACCTCATTTGCAGCTGAAATATATGCAAATGAGATATTTGAGCGATCCAAGAAGCCCAAACCAGTCCGTGTAACGGACGTGTTAGCTGCAGAAATGTACTCAGCTGACAACTGAGTACATTTCTACAAAAATGAAAACGGAGCTATGTCAGCTCCAAATAAAGGGTGCATATGTTTCATTAAGCATGCCAATGGCCAAATATGTGGCCATTGGCATGAAAAAGTGTTGCAAAAATATTATAAATAACTTTTTTTTTTCGTGGGATTATGATGTTTAACTGCAGCACACCCGCGCAAACGGGTGCGCTACCTAAAACTGAAAACCGAAGCTTATAAGCCCACAATTGTGGAATTTATGTATTACATGGAATGTCAATGGAGGGACTTGCAGACCAAAACAATATGGCCTCCGTTTAGTGGTTGTCAAGGGGGGGAAGCTCCGTGTAAGACATGTAACTAAGCATTACTAGGCAATCCTATGTAAATGAGGGTTACAATACTGAATCACACTGCCACATAGGTAATGAGCACTTTCTGAGTAGTGTAAGAGTTATAGAAGGGGGAGGAACAGAGTAAGAGGTAGGTGACATCACGGGGGGAATGATAGAAATAAATGTATCAGATTGGAGGGCAATGTAACGTGACAGATGACAGACAGACATCAGGGAGAGAGGTGTGTCCCAACAGAACACTAGGAAAGTCAAGAAATAGAGGGTGCACACTATCCCTACACTCAAATTTTCTTGAAATACGTGCATGCGCGCGTGTGCGCGCGTGTAAGGCAGGTTCAACATGTGGGAGCGTGTTGCAAACCGTTTACAATGGTTTGCGCGGGCGTGCACATGTGGAAGGCAGTGTGCGCGCGTTTTAACATGAATCAGCCAAGTTCACACTGTGTAAGGATGTGTGCGCGTGTAACACCGTGTAAGGATGTGTGCGCGCGTTTAAGTGACTGTGAGCGTGCTTAAGCTGGTGTGCACATTGCTCCCCTTGAGGAAACAGAGAGGAAACAGGAAACAACCAAAATACAGGGAAACTGCCAGAGGATACTGCTGGAGTTAATTGGTGGAAACAATTGGAAGCAGGCAATTACACAGGCAGACTAGAAGCCCAACCCAACACTTAAAACACTGCAAAGAGCAGTGCAGGGTGTTTCTCACAAGAGATACTGCAAGAAAGTAAGCTATCAGAATTGAAAACTGAAAAAAGCTGAACTCAGAGCAGAAATGCTAGGGGCTGCCATAGCTGTTATAATCAGGCATAGGCGAATTGCTGAGGGTGGTGACAATGCAGATGCTGACAGACAACCCAGAGTGAGGAGAAGGAGAAGAGTATACAGGCCCAGGGTCACCTACCATGGGTTACATGAGCTGGAGATAGTAGAGCACTACAGAGTGGACAGAGACCTTCTGCAGCAAATTGTTGAGCTGTGCAGGCCACGCCTCACACACAGAACCAACAGAGGGGAACCCATCCCAGTGGAAACCAAGGTATGTGTTGGCCTAAGAATACTAGCAACAGGTACCTTCCAGAGACCAACTGGTGATATGATGGGGATATCACAGGCATCAGCCTCCAGGGTACTGCACCAGTTCCTGGATGCCATGTCAGCACATGTCGGTGATCATGTATATTTCCCCAATGCCCGTGAGGTTGTGGCCAGCAATATGCGTCTCTTCCAGCAAATAGCGGGATACTCTGAGGTATTGGGTGCAATAGACTGCATGCACATACGCATCAAAGCACCAGCCGGTGAGCAGGGTAGAGCCTACATGAACCGCAAGGGATTCCCCTCCATCAACTGCCAGGTCGTGTGTGATGCCCAGGGCATAATAATGAATGTGTGTGCTGGCTACCCTGGGAGCTACCACGATTCCCACATCTGGCATCTGACGCAGCTGTAACAATCATTTGCCAGTGGGGACTTCCCACACGGACACCTAGTGGGGTATGCAGGTTACGCACTTGAGCCGTGGCTGATGACACCCATCAGAAATGCACACACACCTGAACAGGAACGCCATAATGAGGCACATGCACAAACACGTAACGTCATAGAGCGTGTGTTTGGGCTGCTCAAGTCACGGTTCCGGTGTCTGGACACATCTGGTGGAGCCTTGCAGTACACACCAACTACATGTACCCAAATGATCATGATATGTGCTATGCTACATAATATGATCCTGCAGAAACAGCTGCAGCAGGACCAGCATAGGGCTGGGCCAAACATACCCCCACCATTGCCAAGGCCACCACAGGCAGAGGGTGACTCGGAGGAGGAACAACCTGACCTTGCCCCAGTAGGCAGAAGGAGGCGTGCCCAGTATGCCCTGGCCTTGGCAAAGAGGCAACGCATAGCACATACACTTGGTCAGTAAGAACACTGGGACTGATACCCGCTCTGACTCACTCATATAGTAACAGGGATGCCTAACATGACACAACCTGCTTCCAAACATGTACAGGGAGTGTAGTATGTGCATCCAACAGAGGCAGCCCTGTAGCACCACCCGAGGCATGAATGCCATGTGTCAAGTAATGTAACACCATGTACCATATGCACACCTGAGGACCCTGACTAACATCCACCCTCACCCATCACAAACCACAAAAACACAAACCCACATTCATAGGTACCACAAGGGATAGGAACCTAGATTTAATGCTACCCAATGCCAGAAGTATAAACAGCAAGATGTGTGCAGTGTAACCGCACACAGTATAGAGGATGTAGATATCAGTGCTGTAATAGACAACTGGGACAAAGCCCACACCAGTACCCTAACACTACCAGGTCACACCTCATACAGGGATATACATGTGCAAAAACATGGAACAAGCTACAAAACGAGGGTGACTAGCAATAAATGTCATGGATAACCACACCCCCATGTTGGTACCACAACAAGAAGCAACATGGATTAGCCATGGTCAAATACCAATTGCTAAAACTGCCTACTACTAAATAGCTTGCTGCAGACCACTGTCCTAATAGCAGGAACTGCACCAGGCCTATGTTCATAGGTGCATAGGTTCATACTAGGCTATCTGCCCTAGGGCATATATAAGCCTAGCCCAGAGTTTTGTGGCTTCCGCCACCCCTTCAGTTCTAAGGATAATATGCCCATTATGTTGCTGTGCCTCTGTCAAGCAGTGACACTGAGGTTATCCCTGGGGTATACCTGCGATCACCCATCCATTGGTCATGATTTCTCTCGAACAAAGCCAGCGAGGTGCCCAGCCTCACATGTACCAGGATGATGTTCCACAGCATAGGGAGTCTCTCGGTGATGAATCTGTCCCTCCAGCACGCCCTATGAATAGCCGTGTTGAGGTTTAAGTCTCCTGCCCGTGTAGATCTGATGGAGTTAGAGGTTTTGAGGTGAAGCATGTTCATTAATTCCGGGTTGGACATGGCCTAGTATGACAGGCACAGGCCACCTCTGAGCAGATGGTAGGTGACTGAATAGAGCTGGGGTTCCTGCAGTCAGGCAGCATAAGACATACATTTGAGACCTTTTATCCGCCTGGTGAGCAATGTGTGGGCCTGTCCAATTGCTGCAGGTGTTGGGTCAGAAACATTCTGAATGGGGCATTGTACTCAATCATTGGTCTGATGAGTGATGAGTACAGGGGAACAATGACCTCCCTTGATCTAGATGTGAATCCCTGCATGATGAGGTGGGCAATGTAGAAGGTCTTCCTAACTACTTTGGCAACGTGAGTGTCAAACGAAGGTTACTGTCAACCTGGGTGGCCAGATCCCTGATAACCTCTCCTGTGCTTAGAGGAGTAACACCTATATGGGAACTAGGGGTAACCTTGTTCTTCCCAAAGGGTATGACTATGCATTGTTTAGCGTTTAACTGTAGGCCATGGCTCTGGCACCAGTTATCCGTTTCTATGAGACCCGTCTGAAGGATGTCTGTGTCAGATGGGTTGTCAACTATGGTTCCCAGTTAGCAGTCATCTGCAAACCTTGTCAGCCATAATCCTCCTGTGTTTGCTTGTACGTCTGAAAAGTAGATGCCGAACAAAAGTGGGCCCAGGACTGAGCCCTGTGGGACACCACTTGTGACAGGCTTTGAGTGTGACATGGCGCCATCAACCTTGACCCTGTGGGTGCTGTCACTTACCAGTTTGTAACCCATCTTGTGACGTATGGGTCTACATTTAAGCTGGTGAGTTTGTCAATGATACCCGAGTGGGGTATTGTATTGAAAGCCTTTGCCAGGTCAAGGTAGGCTGTGTGGACTGCTTTGCCCTCATCAATGGCCTTGGTGACCGTTCTGAAATAGTCAACCAAGTTTAAAAGGCATGATCGCCCTTGACAAAGCCAAACTGGGTTGGATCCAAAGTCTGCAAGTCCCCTATGTCTTCATTCATGAGTTCCATTATGATCCTCTCCATAGCTTTGCAGACCAGGCTTGTCAAGCTGATGGGACGGTAGTGTCCGGAGTCGGTGGAGGCACCACCTTTGTGAAGTGGGACCACCGTTGCCGTACGCCACTCCTTGGGTATGTATCCTGAGGTGAGGCCAAGATTAAACAGCTGCCCTAACTGCGGGTTCAATTCCTCATTGAGTTTGTGGAGCCCACAACCGGGCCACCATCCGGTCCCATGGATGCTGTGTTTCACGCCTTGGATAGAGCAGTTCTCACCTGAGCATTTGAGATGTTTGGGGGGCTACAATCCCCTGGTATAGATATCCCTCCCTTTGGGAGAAATATGCACTGAACCTGTCAGCCAGTATGTTGCCAATGTCTGTAGGTTCAGTGATCTTTACATCATTATGAACTAATCCTGAGCATATCTGGGAGTCACCTCCCAGGTTTCCAACATAGCTAACAAAGGCCTCATGATTGTCTTCTGAGTCCTTAGCGAGTTTTCTCTCAAAATGTGCCCTGGATGATTTTATGGGAGATCTCAGTTCTTTACGCATAATGAGCAGGGGTGTCTTCCCTTCTACGGAATTTGCTCTACCTTGTAGTAGCACCTTCCTTCTGATGTAGAGCATGTTTATGGCTGGGGTCCACCAGACTGCACGCATGCCTTTGGTACAAAGAGTCTTTGTTTTGTGTGGGATTGCCTGATCCATGCAGTCCTGGAGGTGCTGGTAGAAGGCATTTGTAAGTGATTCAGCGGCTTGGGTAATGGTTTCCGCTGGGGGCCTTGAAAGAGACCACACCAGTCTTTAGAAGTGTGAAGTCGGCTTTTGAGAAGTTCTTCACTGTGGTGTTCTTTATCTGGGGTGGGGGCGGATGTGGACTTCCAGTGAGATTAGTTTATGATTTGATCTCACCAATGATGGGTATACTTCTGGTGTTGAACATTGTGACCCCATGTTCATGATGATGTGATCTAGTATGTTGTCTCCTCTTGTGGGGATGGTGACTAGTTGTTCCATGGCATTTGAGGTTATGAACTCTAGGAACCTTTGGCCTAGAGTGTTGGGGCTTGATTAGGGCTTGATTAGTGATCCCAGTCTATATTGGGATAGTTGAAATCACCCAGTATGATGGTGTTTGGAGATACATTTACCCTCTCCAGTGTTGTCAGGAAAGCTGTGTGAGGTTCCTGAGTTTGAGAGGGTGGCCTGTAACCTGCTACAAATTTCCGAGCAGTCTTGCCTATGGTTAATTGCACCTGGATGGTCTCCGATGCATCGTGTGTTGCCACCAACCTTGAGGTGAGGGTGTCCTTGATGAATATGGACACCCACTCTCCTTTCTTGGTGTCGTCCGAATTTTGGGGCCGGAACGCATGATATGAGGTAACACCTGATACTGCTGGGGTGCTGTCAGGAGCCTTGAACCAGGTTACAGTCACAGCACAGACATCGATGTTCCCCATACTGAGAAGGGCTTCGAGTGCGTGCATCTTGGGGTTGAGACGTCTGGCATTGAGCAGCATCACCCTTAGTTTACTTCCGTTTTTGTGTTCTAGGGTGGTAGGTTTAGAATCTGAGCCTTGCCTAAAAAAGGCACAATGTGGGGTTGCAAGAGCCTGAGCCAAATTCCGGAAGCCCAGGGGTGACAGGTGCAAGCTGTCCCCTGCGAATTAGCGTGGCTTGTCCAGCATGTCATCCCAGGCAGACGGACATTGGATCCCCTTTGAATGACACCATAGATTAAGCAAACTGTTACAGCTGATCATCTTGTCTCTGTATTGTGGCATCATTCTTGGTGAAGGTAGGATACTGCTCAAGGTCAGGGTCATACCTGCCTGGGCTACATAAGCAGAGAGCTCCTCTATGTCTCTTATCATGTAGTCCAGGGAGGTACATCTCAGGTCGTTCACACCAGCATGGACAATGACTGAGTCATACTTGTACTTGCAGTTGAGTGACCTGAGTGCTTGCATTATGTGGTGGATCCCAGCACCCGATAGGCAGCTTACTGTGACCTTCTCCTTACTCAATCTGGTGAGTGGGACATCAGTGTGTCTGACTATGGAGTCACCTATGACGAGTGTGTCTGGCATTGTGTTTGGCCTTAAGGGCTGTGAATGTTTGGCACACTGACTCTGTGGTCTATGTGTTGCATGTGCTGTGCCCTGTGGAGGCAGTTGTTTGGGTGTCTGCTGTGGTGGCTTCTGCTGGTATGGTAGATCTGTGATCAGAGCCTCCGAGTATGTCTTTGTGTGTTTATGTGTATGATTTGAAGTTGTGATAGTGCTATGTGAGACTGGGTTTGTGGTGTGTGTGTGGTCACCTTCTCCTCCTCTCTGGTCCTGCCAGTCCTATGTTGAGAGAGCTCAGCCTCCAGGTTGGCTATATAGTTGCATCTCTTGCATGCATTTGTGTTTTGTGGGAGAAGGAGAGGGTTGTCTGTGTACATGCATCAATTGTAACATTGCCTCAATATTCCCAGGTTTACCAGCTGAGCAGGAGAAGACACTAGCAACTGATCCCTTGACATGCCAGAAGGAATAGACAACAAACTGTTGGAAGACAGGAAGATATCAAGCCCCCCAAACCACATTATATCGCTTGACTGACAATACCTACACATACACCATAGTGTCATAGTTGCATAGTTTACTACTAGGCTATCTGCCCTAGTGCATTTATAAGCCTAGCCATAGTGATGTGGCTATTGCCACCCCTTATAGTGGTAATACGTGTACAGAATAGATTCCGAATATTGTGCCTCTCACTTAGTAGTGACACATTATGACCCCGCATAATTGAATACCTTGACTGTGCCTCTGTCTAGTAGTGACACAGGGAGGACCCCTGGGGTAAAACTACAATCCGACATCCAGTTGTCCAGACTTCTCTTGAAGAGAGTCAGTGAGGGACTCTGTCTAACATGAACTGGGATACTCTGCTAGAGTGTGAGATGCCTGTGAGTTATGACTCTGTCCCCCAGCATGTCCTATACATGTATGTGCTGAGGTTCAAATCTTCAGCTCCCATGGTTCTGGTGGATTTGGATTGCTTGCAGTGGAGCATGTCCACCACATCCTGATTGGACATGGTCTTGTATGTCAGGCATAGGTCACCTGTAAGTATGCGGTATGCCACTGAATAAAGCTGGATTTCCTTTAGTCTGGAAGCATATGACATGTGTTGTACACCCCTGGTCTCCTTGGTAAGGTACTTTTGGGGTCTCTCCAGCTGTTGCAAGTGCTGGGTGAGGTACATACCAAATGGGGCTTTGTATTCAATCATGGGCCTGATAAGGGAGAAGTATAGTGGTACAATGACCTCCTGTGATCTGGATGGAAAACCCTTCATGATAAGGTGGGCAAGATAGAAAGTCTTTCAAACCACTTTGGCAACATGGGTGTCAAATGAGATGTCACTATCTACATGTGTCCGCAGGTGTCTGATTTGTATTCTGTGCTCAGTGGGTTGCTGTCTATGTATTGATTTGTGTGTACTTTGTTCCTCCCAAAGGGGATGACCACACATCAGTTGCAGTCAGTTTCAGGCCATGATTCCAGCACCAGCTATCTGTCTTTGTGATGGCATTCTGTAAGATGTGTGTGCTGGCTGATGTATTCACATATGGTGCCTAGGTTGCAGTCATCTGCAAACTTTGTCAGCCACAACCCTCCTATGTTTGCTTTCACATCTGAAAAGTAAATGCCAAATAAGACGGGTCCCAGGACAGATCTTTGTGGGACACCACGTGTGACTGGCTTTGAATCTGACAAGGCACCTGCAATGTCGACGTCATGGGTTCTGTTTCCTAGCCATTTTGCAAACTATCCTGTGACATATGATTTGATATTTCAGCTGTTGAGCTTGTCTATGATGCCTGAGTGGGGTATTGTGTCAAAGGCCCTAGCCAAGTGCAGGTAGGCTGTGTGGACCGCGTAGCCCTCATCAATGGCCCTACTGACAGTATCAAAATAGTCAAACATGTGCAAAATGCAGGATCTGCCCTGTACAAAGCTGAACTGGGTGGGATCAAGGGTCTGTAGGTCACCAATGTCTCTGTTTAAGAGCTCCATAATGACTCTTTCCATAGCTTTGCAGACAAGGCTGGTTAAGCTTGTGTGGTGGTAGTCCCCAGGGTCTGTGGAGGCATCTCCTTTGCGGAGTGGGACCACTGTTGCTGTACGCCAGTGTTCAGGTACATATCCTGTAGCAAGGCTAAGGTTAAATAGCATTTGTATATACGGGTTTAGCTCCTTCTGGAGTTCACATAGCATGCAACTGGGGATACCATCAGGTCCCAATGATGCTGTGTTCTTGTCTTTGCTGAGTGCGGCTCTCACATGGACATCTGAGATGACAGTGAGGTTACATTCATCTGTGATAACTATCTTCTGTTGGGGGTGAGGGAGGGGGAAGATTGCAATGAACCTGTCTGCCAGAATGTTGCCAATATCTGTCAGGTCACTGAAATATATGTTGTTGTGTACCAACTCAGAGCATATCTGAGGGTTCCCACCCAGGTGTCTGACATAACTGAAGAAGGCAGTGTGGTTATCTCTATCGTCTTTGGTGTTTATGTCTCAAAGTTGACCTTGGATGTCTTTATGAGAGAATGTAGCTTTTTACTAGTGCTGCTCACAGCCGCCTTCCCTTTAGGAGATGTAGCTCTGTCTTGCATTAGTATCCTTCATCTGTTATACAGTCTGTTTATGGCTGGGGTCCACCAGACAGGCCACATTCCCTTGGTGGAGAGGGTCATGTTTCTATTAGTGATTGCATGGTCCATGCTATCTCAGAGATGTCCGTAGAAAGTGTCTGTGAAGGAGTCACCATTGTGTGTTGTGGTTTCCACTGGCCCAGTGGGCTTAACGGATACCATCTCAGTCCAAAGAAGTGTGAAGTCAGCTTTTGAGGTGTATGTCACTATACTCTTTGTATTATACTAGCACTGACACAAGTGTAGACAATTTCCCAGAATCCATCAAACAAAACGGACATGCAAAATGTAACACTTCCACAAGAGGGGTAAGCATACTGGATGTGATAATCAGAAATATGTGTACTGGATGTCAAGATGAGAAGTGTATCCCTCACTGGTAAGACCAGACCATAGAGTAAGCACACTGTAGTTACACATCACGACCCCAGTCCCTGGCCAGACTACCACAGTGAAACACATGTATAAAGCATAGCTTGCACCCCTACAAACCAATGTGGAATCCATGAAAAGCCCTGTGCAGGTCCAGAATATGGGACACACTGCAGAACATGTTATACAGGCATACCAGGAACACAGCCAAGAGTGCTTGGAGTCTGCAATCACAAACAACAAGACACAATGCCATACACCCAGGCATCTGGCATGCTGGACACCATAAATTACTAAACCATTGAAGAGAATGAGGAAGCTACCACATGATAGATCTAACATGAAAAGTGAAGTAATCAGTGATCACTAGTATGGCAATAAAATGTGTCCACACATACAATCCACTAAGGCCAGGCAAAACAAGTAGAATCTGTGAATCCAGTGGCAATGTGACACCTGTCCCAAGTACACACACAACAACAACTCACCCCAATAAATACAAATGTATGTGATAGACGCAACCAGGTAGCCAAAACGGGCCTGAGCACCCCAAATCAGTACTGTCAAAACTAGTCAGGAGGACAAGGTAACCACATACACCACAAACCCAGTCCCACATAGACCTACAACGACTGTAAACCAAACACATAAACACAAAAACATTCCCAGAGGCCCTAATTACAAACACACAACACCAACACAAGCCTCCAAAGCAGACACCCAATAAAACAAACTCCAGACATAGCACATGTAACACATAGTACACAAAGCTGGTGTGCCAAACAGTCACAGGACAGAAGGAGAAACAACATGCCTGATACAGTTGTAATAGGTGACTCCATAGTGAGACATGCTGCTGTCCCAGGGATGGCATGCACCTGTTACCCATGAGCGTCTGGATATTGCCTAAGGCTTTTGCAAACTACAGAGATCCTCCCGTAGGCAAGGCCGAAAAGAGCAACCCACCACCATAGAAAACAAAACTGGAAAGAAACAGAAGGGTAATGCTGATCAATGCCAGATGTGTAAACCTCAATATGCATGCTCCTGAGGCCTTCCCCAGTATGGAGAACATTGATGTCAGTCCAGTGATACACACCTGCTGCAAGCCTCATGACAGCACACCAGCACTACCAGGTAATACCACATATCATGTGTTATGGCCACAAAACCTGTAACAAAACATAGAAGGAGGGTGAGTATCCATATTCAGCACAGACAGCCATACGTCCAGTTAACTGACAATGCCTATGTCATTGCAGTCCACCCATGTGCAACTACCTGTACGCAAGATTGCTGTACAGTCTGTAGCATGCTACAGACCACACTCTCACACACAGGAACCCCACCCCACTGTCCTGAAGACAGTGGACAGGATGAATGTACCACCAAATACAAAACAAGGTACACACAAATTACCACATAGGTGGTAAACCATTATGTGTGGAAGGAGTAATCAGGGACCTAGTGACACAAGTGGACAGTCACCTGTCATGTGACAGCCACATCACCAATTTGTCTAGGAAGACTGTCTATATTGGACACTGTATCATGAAAGGAGTCACATCTATGTCAACAAAGGTCATTGTGCCCCTATACTGTTCCCCTATCAGACCATATTGTAATACAATGCCTCATTTGGGATGTACATTACCTGGCACCTGCAGCAGTTAGAAAGACCTCAAAGGTACCTCAGCAAGAGTCATAAAGGGTCTCAACTATATCTCATATGCCACCTGGCTGTAGACACCACAGCCGAATGCAGTCACATACTGCCAACACAGAGGCATTGTATGTCTGTTGTACAAGTCCATGTCCAACACAGAAGTAATGGACATGCTCCACCCCAGAAAACCCAAAGCCATCGGAGCTGTGTGAGTCAGAGATGTCAACCTTAACACATAATCAAATAGGATGTGCTGGAGGGACAGATACCTAACCCTGAGTCTCTCCACACCCTGGAACAGAATACCACTACATGTTAGGCAGAGCCCCTCACTAACACTCTTCAACAGGAAGTTAGCAAAATGGATGGATAATTGTAGATGTACACTGGGGGTCTTTACTGTGTCATGTCCAGACAGAGGCACAGCTAAGTAAATCATAAGTGGCCATAATATTCACATAGCAAGGGTGGCAAAAGCCACACGCACTGTGGCTATGCTTACAAATGCCCTAGGGTGGATAGCCTAGTATGAACCCATGAACCTACTATGATACAAATTGTATGGAACACTAAGGATAACTCCAAGGCTGCTGCAACTGATGGTAGTAAGCGTGTTGTGAATTCCTGGATATGCTCTGGATCACACAAATATTACAAACAACATACCAAACACACACACGTATTGCCAACATACATCCTGACAGGTGCAGTGCAAACCCCCCCCCCCTCATAATGCCAAATATCTTTCCCAGCAGATCGCTGCCTCCCTGACATTATGTCAGCCTTACCACAGGATATGTACCCAAAGAGCAGTGTACAACAACAGTGGGTGTTCTCAAGAAAGGTGTCGCCTGAATGGATACTAAAACAACCACCACAGATTCCTGAGAAGCTTGGTCTGCACAGCTATGGTAAGGATCAGCATGTACCGCAGACATAACGATATTGGGGATCTATTGACACCCGACCCTAGCCAGTGTGGGTTTATGAAGTGCAGACCCCGCCCCTAAACATGTGTGACTCAGTTGAAACAGTGATTGAGGTCACTGATGAGGGCAATGTGGCCCACACAGTGTAGCTGGACCTTGCAAAGCCTTCCATACAATACCCTACGTGTTCAATATAGATATGCTCACCAGCTTAAATATACACCCCAATGTCACTAGAGGGGTTGCAAACCAGACCAACGACAGAACTGACATGGCCAGACATGCTGTAGCCATGTCAGACTACAAACCACATATAACAGGCATCCCACAAAGCTTGGTCCTGGGACCTTTCCTGTCTGGTATATATGCCCCATAGGTACAGGCCAACATGTAAGGACTGTGCCTGAACATGTTTGCAGAGGACTACAAACCGCCTAACATATCTGACACTCCAGCTGACACAAGCGTCCCACAAAAGGGCCACATAGAAACAGACAACCGGTGCCATAGCCATGTCAGCATGTGAAATGGAGACAACTGTATAGTCAACCTCTGTGGATATACAGTAAGTGACCACCAATTACCACATAGGTGTTAACCCATTACATACATCACATGTAATGACGGACCTGGGTACACAAGGGGATAGATATCCTGCATAGGACAAACATGTGGCTGTAGTGTTAACAGAAACAATCCATATACCAACCTAATCATGAAGGTTATGACATCTAGATAAGGGGAGGTCATTGTGGTTCTGCAGTTATCCTTCATCAGCGTTACAAATGACCACAACAGCCCCTGTGGGTGTACCTCAGCAGACACCTCCATCAACTGTAAAGTCCACAACAGTACCTCACCAGGAGTATCAAAGAGCTTGAACACATGTAATGTGTTGCCTGATTAAACAGAGTGCAACTCCACACACTGCCATGCTGGCCACCCAGACGCAAGCTGTGCCTGATGTAGAAAGCCATGTCCAAGCTGGAATCAATGAACATGCTGCACCTTGTACAATCTGAATGGCAGTGAGCTATGCACATGAGGGACCTGAACCCCAGCACTGACATACATAGGACAAGCTGTACTGCATTATCCATAACACAGAAGCCACCCCACGCATGAGTAAACTACCAGTACAGGTTATCCATAGAGTCACTCATTGATTCTCCTCAACAGGAATCTTAATGAGTGGATGGGAGACGGTAGGTTTACCCTGGGTATCAATGTTATGTCACAGGTAGACAGAGGCACAGTATACTACACAAGACATATGTCATGGCAAACTACACTTACAATGTGTCAAGGACAAACACACTCTCAGACTAGCATTAGAAATGGCCTAGGGCACATCGGTAGTGTTTGCCAATGTACACCTATGTTGTGGAATACACTACTGATGTTGGATGAGGCTGTTGTAAGTAGTTCATATCCGAACATAATGCAACATGGTCAGATAGGTTCATAGGTTTATACTAGGCTATCTGCCCTAAGGCAGGTATAAGCCCAGCCCAGAGTGTTGTCGCAGACGCCACCCCCTCTATGCACACAATACCGTGCCTATTGATCTGTCGTGCCTCTGTCCAGCAGTGGCACAGAGACGTCCCAGGGTAAACCTATGATCTCCCATCCACAGGTAAAGATTCCCTTGAACAGAGCCAGTGAGGTGCTCTGCCTCACATGGACCGGGATTGTATTCCACAGCATAGGGAGTCTCTGAGTGATAAATCTATCCCTCCAATATGTCCTACTTATATCCCTGCTAAGGTTTAAGTCACTTGCCCTAGTGGTTCTGGTGGATTTGGCGATTTTGAGGTGGAGCATGTCCATTACTTCCTGGTTGGACATGGCCTTGCATGTCAGGCACATGTCACCTCTGGAGTGTCTTCAATCTGGCAGCATATGACAGCTGTTGGAGACCCTTTATCCTTTTGGTGGGGAACTTTTGGGGTCTCTCTGATTGCTGCAGATGTCAGGTGAGATACATCCAGAATGGGGCATTGTACTCGATCATTGGTCTGATAAGTGAAGAGTACAGGGGAACAATGACCCCACTAGATCTGGATGTGAATCCCTTCCTGATCAGGTGGGCAATGTAGAAGGTCTTTCTAGCCACGTTAGCAACGTGAGTGTCAGGAGAAAGGCCACTGTCAACCTGGGTCCCCAGGTCCATGATAACCTCCTCTGTGCTTACAGGATTGCCACCTATATGGTAGCTTGGGGTTACCTTGCTTTTCCCGCAGGGTATGACTATACATGTTTTGGCATTTAACGTCAGGCCATGGCTCTGGCACCAGCTATCAGTGTCCGTGAGTCCCTTCTGAAGGATATCCGTGTCTGATGCACTGTCCACTATGGCACCCAGTTTGCAGTCATCTGCAAACCTTGTCAGCCAAAGTCCTCCCATGTTGGCCTGTACCTCTGAGAAGTAGATGACGAACAAGAGGGGGCCAAGGACTGAGCTCTGTGGGACACCACTTGTGACCAGCTTGGAGTCCGACATAGCCAGCAACTCTAACCCTGTGGGTCCTGTCCTTAAGCCAGTTTGCAACCCATCTTGTGACATATGGGTTTACATTTAGGTTGGTAGGTCCTTCTACAATACCCGAGTGGGGTATTGTGTCGAAAGCCTTTGCAAGGTCAAGGTAGGCTGTATGGACTGCCCTTCCCTCAGCAATGGCCTTAGTGACTGTTTTGAAGAAGTTGACCAAGTTCAAAAGGCATGATCTGCCCTTGACCAAGCCAAACTGGGACGGGTCCAATGTCTGCATGTCCCCTATATCTTTGTTTATGAGCTCCATTATGATCCTCTCCATAGCTTTGCAGACTAGACTTGTTAAGCTTATGGGGTGGTAATTACCAGGGTCCGTAGAGGCACCACCTTTGTGCAGATGTGCACAACTGGACCCTAACCAGGCTGTTGTGCACACTATGGAAATGTAAAGCAGTGATAGGACTAAAGCCCAGGATACTGACCACCACAGTGAAAGTACTGAACCACTACACTATACAGTACTACAGTGTTAGGTCAGTATGAACGGATGTTGACAATTGTGTGCAAAGTATCCCATGCAAAACCTGCAGGCACAGTATACTCCCTGTTGTGTTCACACAAAAGCATTTGGACAGTAACTACACAACATGGCACAGAACACACAACCATAAACTGGAGGTATTTGTTGAAGGTCACACTCATCCACAAATGTGATGGGCTGCAGAGTTCAACATATGGAAAGCTCACACTGGGCATGCTCACACACTTAGATAAATGAGACATCTTTCACACAACATGCCATGGGAAGGCTGAACTGGGCATGCTCACACACTTAGTCCAAATGTTACTCTTAGCAACTGTGAAAACACACCAGAGGATGCTCATTCCCCTTTCTAGACACTGATCATGTCAGCACCCTATAAGTATATCAGGAGAAAAGGAATCTCCCAGTAATCCGAATAGCGTGCTCTGCTAATGCGTCTGTCTCTAGTGTCATAACATAGTTAGGTAGGGGTTTGAATCCAGCAAGTGTGTGTGAAGGGGTGTAAGTGTGTATGAAAGGAACATCCCTTTTGGCAACTGTGTAAACACACCACAGGATGCTCATTCCACTTTCTAAACTCTGATGATGTCAGCACCCTATAAGTATATCAGGAGAAAGGAAATCTCCCAGTAATGCGAATAGCACGCTCTGCTAATGCGTCTGTCTCTAGTGTCATAACATAGTTAGGTAGGGGTTTGAATCCAGCAAGTGTGAAGGGATGTAAGTGTGTATGAAAGGAACATCCCTTTTGGCAACTGTGTAAACACACCACAGGATGCTCATTCCACTTTCTAAACTCTGATGATGTCAGCACCCTATAAGTATATCAGGAGAAAAGGAATCTCCCAGTAATCCGCATAGCGTTCTCTGCTACTGCATCCGTCTCTAGTGTCATAACATCGTTAGGTTGGGGCTGGAATCCAGTAAGTGGGAAGTGTGTGTTAAGGGGGTTAAGTGTGTATGAAAGGAACATCCCTTTTGGCAACTGTGAAAACACACCACAGGATGCTCATTCCCCTTTCTAAACTCTGATGATGTCAGCACCCTATAAGTATATCAGGAGAAAGGAAATCTCCCAGTAATGCGAATAGCACACTCTGTTAATGAGTCTGTCTCTAGTGTCATAACATAGTTAGGTAGGGGTTTGAATCCAGCAACTGGCAAGTGTGTGTGAAGAAGGGGTAAGTATGTATGACAGAAATATCCCTTTTGGCAACTGGGAAAACACACTACAGGATGCACATACCCCTTTCTAAACGATATCACAATTATTTATGGCTTTTGATTACAGACATGCCACGTGTGTTTTGCCCACACAGAATGCCCATGTGCGGGTTGTCTCACAATAATGCATGACATTGATTAAACCAGTTATGGCAATGCACACATGATGTATGTGTGTGCCAAATACACATATGTACCTGTGACCTTCAATAGTTACCATGTGTGATGCCTGCCACATGTGAATACATGGTATTTGCACAGGGTAACATTATGACTGTGGTCTTCTGTGCAGGTGCTGCATGTGGGATGTGTATATACAGTGTGAGATGTAGATGCTATCAGCCTAGTAGTGAGGGATACACACCTGGTCTGGGGCATATAGTCTACCTGTTGTTGATGAACAGGTGCTGCATGTTTTCACCTGTTGTGGGAGTGGTAAGACATTATTCCATAGCAATGCAGTGACCGCATGCTAAGAACCGTTCAGCTAGGGTGTTGTAGCTACAGTAATTCATTAGCATTCAGTAATATGTCAGAATCCCTGGTGAGGGTCTGATGCCAACCAAGGTCAGGGTTCTACCAGCCTGTGTCACTTGCTCAGTGATCCCTTCCATGTTCCCTATCATGTATCCCAGTGAGGGACATCCCACATCAGCTGTGGTGGCATGGACAATGACTGAGTCATATGTGTCCATGCATCTGACTGACCTGTATGCTTGTGTTATGTGGTGGACCATAGTGCCCCATGAGCATATCACTGTGACCTACACCTTGTCCAGCCTGGTGAGCATGTCCTCACTGTACTGGACAATAAACTACCTAACACAACTGCAGCAGTAGTGTTGTATAGCTGTACAGACTGTGCTTGTTTGGCACACAGGATTTGTGTGCTATGTGTTATGCGTGCTGTGTGCAGGCCTAACGTATGCCTGTGTGCCAGCTGCAGAGGTGTCTGCCAGTCATGCAGGATGCTATCCTTAGGCTCCACGAATGGCCCGGTGTGTTTCCATGCTTGTATTGCTGTCAGTGTAGGTCCACATCAGACTGGTATTGCTGTCACTGTAGTATTTCATGCCACCTGACAGGTTATGCCAGTACTGGGTTCAGAGTGCTTAGTCCACAGTTTGGCCATGTGTTTCCATCTCATACATGTGTTGTACATCCATGGGTAGGGGATAGGGTTGACTGTGTACATGTGGCAGCTGTGACATTACTACATGACTCACATATTCCACAACTGTACCATAGAGGTGACTGACAACTGACCTTTGCACATGCTACCATAGTATTGAGATTGCATTGGTGATTAACAGCACATAGGGCCAATGGTGAACAAGATACATAGGTCCATAGGTTCATACAGGGATGTCTGCCCAGGGCATTTATCCACCTAGCCAGAATGTGTGTGGCTTTCACCATGCATTGTAAATCTATCTTGCTATGCCCTTTTCCAAGGTTAGTATACTGTGCCTCTGTCTAACAGTGACACATAAGTGATACCCAGGGTAACCCTACAATGTCACATCCAGTCATTAATATCACTCTTGAAGATAGTCACTGAGTGACTCTGCCTAACCTCTATTGGGATAATATTCCAGAATGAAGGGAGCCTCTGAGTTATGAATGTGCCTCTCCAGCATGTCCTATGTATATCACTCCTGAGGTTCCAGTCTTTCCAGCGTGTATCCTGATGGGATCTGGATATTCTGAGGTGCAGCATGGCCATTAAGTGAGGGTTTGACATGGCTTTATATGTCAGGCACAGATTGCCTATGAAGAGGCAGTATGCCACTGAGTAGAGCTGCTGTTTCTTCAACCAGTCAGTATGTGGCATCTGTTTGAGCCCTTTGATCCTCTTGTCGAGGTGCGTATGTGGTCTTTCCAGTTGCTGCAGGTGTCTGGTAAGGTGCATGCCGACAGGGTCATTATAGTCAATTATGGGCATGATGAGGGATGAGTAAAGGGGCACAATGTCCTCCCCTGATCTACATGTGGATCCCATCATGATGATGTGGCCCATATAAAATGTTTTCCTAACCACTTTGTCCATGTTGTTGTCAAATGGTAGAATGCTATCAACCTGTGTACCCCAAGGTCCATAATTCCTTCGTCTGCACTTAATGGATTAACACATATGTGGTACTTTGTGGTCACTTTGTGTTTGACAAAGGGGATGACTATACGCTTTTTGTCATTCACCTTGAGGCCATGGCTGTGGCACAAGTCGTGTGTTTGCAAGAGGCCCTTTTGGAGGATGCGTGTGTTAGCTGGAGAGTTGATTATGGCGTCCGGTTTGCAGTCATCTGCGACTTGCTCAGCCACAGTACTTCCATGTTGGCCTGTACCTATGATAAATATATAATGAACATGACAGCTCCCAGGGCTGAGCCTTGTGGGACACCACTTGTAACTGGTTTGAGGCTGACATGGCTCCAGCAATTCTAACCATGTGTGTTCTGCCCTTGAGCCACTGTGCAATATCCATAGTGACATAGGGGTTAATATGTACACTGGTGAGCTTCCTAGAATGCACAAGTGGGGTATTGTATCAAAGGCTTATGCAAGGTCCAGGTAGGCTGTGTAGACCTCCTTCCCTTGACAGTGGCCTTGGTGACTGTTTCAAAGAAATCAAACAGGTTTGAGAGGCAGGATCTGCCATTAACAAAGCCAAACTGTGTATGGTGACATGTCTGTAGGTCCCCAATATCTATATATGTGAGGTTCATGATGATCCTTGCCATAGCTTTGCAGACCAAGCTATTCAGACATATGGGGCGAATAGTGTCCAGGATCTGTTAAGGCACCACCTGAATGTAGAGGGACCACTGTTGCTGTACGCCACTCTTTGGCCACATATTGTGTAGTAAGGCTGGGATTGAACAGTAGTGTTATGTCTGGGTGTAGCTCTTCTTGTGGTTCATGTAGGACACAGCCTGGGACACTGTCTGGTCCCATTGATGCAGTGTTTATTGCTTTGGAGAGGGCAGCTCTTACCTGAGCATCTGTGATGTCAGGAGGGGCAGCACTCTGCTGGGAGACATATTTGCCCTTTTGGTGTGGTGGGGGGGAGAGAAGGTAGCAGTGAACCTGTCCACTAGGATGATGGCAATGTCTGTGTGTTTTGTATTTCGTGTGACATCTTGGATTACCTCTGAGCATATCTGGGTATTACCACCCAGGTTCCTAACATAACTACAGAAAGCCTTGTGATTATCCTCAGTGGCTTGTGGAATCTTCTCTCAAAGATGGCCTTAGACAATCGTATGAGTGCCTGTAGTTGTCTTCTAATACTCATCAGTGATGCCTTCACATTTTGGGAGTTTGTTGTATCATGTAGTGGCTTCATCCTTCTATTGTATAGTTTGTTTATGGCTGGTGTCCAGCACACAGGACGTCTGCCTTTGGAGGATTGGGTCATGCTTTCATATGTGGTTGCATGATCCATGCATTCCTGAATGTGTCCATAGAATGCCTTTATACAGGTATCTGCAGTCTGGTCCATATTTTCAACAGGCCTGGGGCCTTTGAAGGTTTCCACATCATTTATGAGGGGTGTGAACATGCTTGACATGAGCTGTTGACTGACATCCCGCCCTCCAGACTGAGCAAGGTGAGGGTCACATTTAGCTACCTGTCGGGTGATAGAATGTGCCACATAACACAGGCACACAGGTCACTCCACAGCAAGTACAAGTATGAGGCAGTCATTGTCCATGCTGGTGCAAACAACCTGAGACGTACCTCCCTGGACCACATGGAAAGAGACACAGAGGAGCTCTTACAGCACCCTCTCAAACTCAGGACTCCCACACAGCCTTCATGCTCACACAGGAGAGTATAGATTTCTCTGCAAACACCATCATACTGGGTGACGCCAGCTACCCAAACATAGACTGTGAACATTACACAAGCCACAATACCCAAGCTCTAGGGTTCCCATAGATCAGACACTCTTTAGCTATGGAACAGGTAATCAACCTTCCCACAAGAGGGGCAGATATACTAGACCTGATCATCACAAACATGAGTACAAAATGCTCACCACTGGAAGTATATCCCTCATTGTTGCAATCGAACCATATACTAATCACACTGGAGTACTGGATCCGCCACATATGCAAACCTCGAACACATTGATGTGTGTGGGAAATGCCCCTATTAGCAACTGTGACAGTACACTACAGGATGCAGATTCCCCTTTTGAAACACTGATGATGTCAGGACTCTATAACTATATTACCTGAATTAAAGTCCTCCAGTAATTTGTATAGCACGCTCTGCTAATGCGTCTTTCTCTGGTGTCATAACATAGTTAGGTAGGGGTTTGAATCCTGCAAAGGGAATGTATGTGTGTTAGTATGAGTGGGGTTTGTGTGTGTGCATAATGCTGGGACGGATAAGTGCATTTTGCCAACTGGGAGAACACACTACAGGGTGCACATCCCTCCTCCTACACACAGATGATGTCAGCACCCTCCAAGTACAGCATTAGAAAGGATTTCTCTCACTAATGCAAATAGCACACTCTGCTAATGTGTCTGCCTCTACTGTCATAACACAGTTAGGTAGGGGTTTGAATCTTGCAAATGGAAAGTATGTGTTTTACTGTGGGTGGGGTTAGTGTGTGTGCACAATGGTGGGGGTGGGATGTGGATTTTGCCAAATGGGGCTATGCACTGCAGGGTGCACATTTCCCTTAACAAGCAGTGATGTTGACAGCACCCTATACAAACAAAACTACAAAAGAGAAGGTGGTGGTACCAATAACACATGTAAGGTAACACTTCTTCAAGTAATGTCCACAAAACAAAGTAGGATAAACGAACAATCCTTTTACTCTATACAAACAACATGACAACAGACAACTGCCAGTACTCAGTATAGTGTTACATGCTACTGTAACACGCACATGTACCAGAATATACCTAGATAGTGTTTTGAAGCCTGAATGTGGCAAGTGTGTGGATGTGGGATGTGTCTGTGTGTGCATTTCCATATGGGAAACATGTTTGATGTGGCAATCAGGGTACCACAGTACCTGATGCACATTACACCTTTGACCTAATGAGGTTGCCTGGCCTTACTACAGGATATGTACCTGAACAGTGCCATACATACACAGTGGTCCCACACCAATGAGGAGTAACCTCTACTGACCCTGGTAACTACTGCATCATATGCACAACTGGCCTTGTGTTCTAAGCTATGGAAGTTTTAAGTATGGGCAACATGTACAGCAATATTACATATGTATATATTTCAGGACTATGTACACACAACCTATCTCATGGACATACCTATAGATAGTGAACTATGATACATTTGGAGGTGTCACAGTAAACACAGTATTAACCTGCTACTTTGCATTACCTGTGTTTGTGGCAGCTGTTGCTGTGTCAGTGGTGCTGCTTGCTGCTTGCTGCTGCTGCTGCTGGTTTTGCTGCTGGCTGTCTGTATATATTTTTTTATTTCTCTCTCTGTCTCTCTCTTTCTCAGTAGGTTTTGTGCAATGACTGTATTGCATGTGTGGAGTGTGGGTACTGGATGCTTTTGTAGGTATCTGCATAGGTCCATGTGATGGCCTCTGCACCAATTGTAAGGCAGCATTGGCTAATTGCATACAGCCAGTTGTGTACTGATTGCATGTCTCACTGTGATTTCAGGACAGTGCTATAAAAGGGTATGTGAGATAGGTGTTGCCCTTTCAGATTGTAAGGGCGTGGACCATGCTGGTATGCTGTTGACAATGTTCTGTGAGTGTGAAGGTTAGTCCATCTCTCATGCTTCATGCTGTGTTGTGAATTCAGGTTGCTGCATTTCTCTCGCCTGTTCCCTGTAGTGAGTGTGTATGCATACTGACACCTACGACTATATTTCATATGTATTGCTATATATACATATGTGTACATATACATACTTTCATATATGTACATTAGCTGACAATATTGGGTACAAGCTAACAATTTGCAGGGCTGTTTCTGTTAACACTACACTAGTATGGGAATCCAGTAATTGGGACAGTAAAAGTCTGCCTGACATGCTTTGGGTAGTACACATACTATATTGCCTTTATCTTCATTCCTACTATTACATGTTCCACTTATTTAGCACTATATTCCTGTATGAGAGTCATGGCTTACTGGTAGGTCATACAGACTAGTGTTACAATGGTCTTGTGGTAGGGCCTACTAGTATGCTTATATTTTGCTTTCAAATTGAGTATAGGGCCTATCAATCAGAGTGCAGGGGCACCTTTAAGCAGTTAAAGGGGTTAGTAGGTCTCACAGGAGTCAGGCTGTGTTGCAGATTCTGGTTGCTGCATTTATCTTCACTGTTTCCTGTAGTGAGTGTGTATGGATACTGACACCTACCACTATATTTCATATGTATTAATATATATATATATATATATATATATATATATATATATATATATATATATATATATATATATATATGTATGTATGTGTACATATACATACTTTCATATATATACATTACCTTACATTATTATGTACAAGCTAACAATTAGCAGGGCTGTTACTGTTAACACTAAACTAGTATGGGAATACAGTCGTTCAGGCATTACAAATCTACCTGACATGCTTTGGGTAGTACACATCCTATATTACCTTTATATTGATTCCTACTATTACATGTAATATTTATTTCAGCACTATGTTCTTGTATGAGAGTTATGGCTTAGTGGTAGGTCATACAGACTAGTGTTACCAAGGTCCTGGGTTTGGAATTGACCGTAGGAATTTTTTTCTTTCAAACTGAGTATAGGACCTGTCAATCAAAGTGCTGAAGGCACCTTTACGCAGTTAAAAGGGTTATTAAGTCTCACAGGAGTCAGGCTGTGTTGTAGATTGTGGTTGCTGCATTTATTTTCACTGTTTCCTGTAGTGAGTGTGTGTGAATACTGACACCTACCACTATATTTCACATGTATTAATATATTTATATATATATATATATATATATATATATATATATATATATATATATATGTGTACATATAATACTTTCATATATGAACATTACCTCACATTATTATGTACAAGCTAACAATTAGCAGGGCTGTTTCCGTGAACACTAAACTAGTGTGGGAATCCAGTAATTCAGGCATTAAAATCTACCTGACATGCTTTGGGTAGTACACATCCTATATTACCTTTCTATTGATTCCTACTATTACATGTTATATTTATTTTAGCACTATGCTCTTGTATGAGAGTCATGGCTTAGTGGTAGGTCATACAGACTAGTGTTACCAGGGTCCTGGGTTCGAGACTGACAGTGGGAATTTACTTTTCTTTCGAAATGAGTACAGGACCTGTCAATCAAAAGTGCCAAAAGCACTTTTAAGCATTTAAAATCAGGTCTGCGCCTTTTTGCTGAGCTCGCATGCGACTGGCGTTGAGCTCACAAGACCACGCTTATTTTCTTTGAAAGAAAAGAAAAAGGGGTTACAGGAAAGTGGTGAAAAAGGGGTCACAAAGAGGGTAAGACAGTAGGGAAACAAGCTTAGTATTTGCAGGAAGGATGTAGGTGAGACCCATAGCTGCCCATGTCTTTCTCAGCAACAGCTGTGCATTTGTATGCAATTTGGTATGACATTTGGAACCTTCCACCCCTGAGAGAGGTGTCAGGACAACATTAATACCTGTTGTACAGCCAATTGTAATTAACAGTTTCGATGTCCAGCGGACATGTGTGCAACATGGACAGCTATGTATGGGGTAATTTTTTGTGGGTACAGAGTGCCCTTTTTTTTTTTATCAGGTGAGAGTGGTATGTCAGGTGAGGTAGTCGGTATAGCTGGGGAGGTAGGTTGGCTAGGTTAACAGACAAGACAGACAAGACGCATATAGGGGAGGTGTATGACACATGTGGGGGGGTTACACAATTGACGGGGACGGAGGTTGGGATAGCCATGGCACATGAGCCCACAGATGGCAACAGTGGAACTGATATCTCCACCCATAGGCAGTTGCCACTGTTCCTTCACACCCAGGATGGGGCTGTGCTGGGGGCTGTGCGGGCGGGACAACGGGCCCGTAAGCTGTGCCACCCGGGCCTCAAGCTGGCGTAGGGGCCCAAGGACAGAGTCTTGGATCTCCCTTCGCACCACAGACCGGATACCTTGGAGGGTGAGTGGATGTGCTCCTCCGGCCACGCTTGCGGAGGGAGGACGGGCCCCATCCCCTGCAGCACTTCCACCCGAAGGTGGCACAGGGCCACCGGAGGAGGGTCCAGCCTGGGCACTAGTGCCAGGTGCACTCGTCAGCTGAGGTGGGAGAGGTGGGTCCGCTGGGACCTGCCTTCCCAAGCGTTCTAGGTTTGTGTGTATGTTATGTTAGTTTGGGTTAGTGGCATATTATTCCATTCAAATTAGTTGTAACAGCATGCATTGGTATTCCCATTAAACAAACACCCAGATATTAACACCATTGAACAACGGGCATATCAATATCACATGCATTATTTGAACAGAAATACACAATTGAACAACATGCAGGGTTGATTAATGGCAACAGGCCATCAGGTTTGCCGGTTTGCAGGTATGACCAGGGCACATGCAACAACAGACATGCATATATTTTTGAAACAGGACAAATGTCCATGGTTAATGAAATGTTCACATACCAATATTTAGTGTTTTTTTTAATTTGCAATTATAGGGTGGGGTGGAGAAAGAAAATGATGACACATTCATAAATTATACATTGATATACATTTGTAATAGAAACACAATTAACCTGTGGGTGATACTTTCCCACTGATTCTTACTTGACTGTCATGCTAGTCCTGTTACAGATACATCACTATCCTAGTTATTTTGAATTTGATCAGATACATCATCCTGCTACACTTTCATGACAGGGCAGGGGACAGCTATGGATGATTAGTATGTCAGACAATCATTCATTCTATCTGCAAATTGCTGACTGTGATCACCATATACAGAGTTTGGCCTGAACATTCAAGAGTCAGACACACTGAAATCAGTTTGGGATGTTAAGTTTTAATTCCCACATGCATTTATTTCTGTAGAACCACACTGAAGCTTATATATTCAGGTGCTATTACTACGTTATTCATTGATACATGACCCTTTCTGTCACTCTCACACATCCTGCAATTTCACAGTTCAGGTTGGTACTTCTAGGCTTTGTTCACATATTAGACCTGTGGGGATTCCAACACTTTCCAGCAGCCTCACTTCTGTCATGATTCAGCATTTCAACAGGGATATATCTCACCTGTGATTACCTCAGCTTCTGAAGCTGTACTCTTGAGACTACTGCAGGTTATACTACATTTAATTGATGGTGGGACATCTGTATTACAGCACTATTTATTTCTATCACTTATATTCCCAGTTTCACTTGCATACTGATGAACTTGTTGCAGCCATACCTGCAGACTTTTACTTGCTGCTTGCACATTCTATTACTTTTAATCAATACACTGCAGTGTTCTGCTACGTGCTACACTATAATATTTATTTACAAGTACTAGGTGGGGTTACTAACCTGCATGGTGGCGCAGCCGCACCAGCCTCCACTCATGTGCCATTCGATTCGCAGAGCGGACACCTGCAGCTGTAATACAAAACAAGTAATATTGGAATACACATCTCCTTGGTATCAGCTAGTTGAATTCCTTACATACATAAGTAAAATGTAACTTACTCAGTAGTGGGGCGTTGGGCATATCCCGGGCCTCCTGGATCCATTGGGTCAACTGGTCTTGCTTACGTCGCTTCAGGTCTGCATGGTGGTGACGGACCTGCTCACCAGTGCATGGAATGCCAGTAGCACTGGTCAGATCATGAGCCAACTGGTCCCATGCCTCCGCCCTGTACGCTCCTCATGAGACCTGGCCCTGCATGAGTTGGGCCTCATGATGGTGAACTAGGAGCCAGACCATGTATCTGGACTCCTCAGTGCCCCACCGCTGTGCTCGAAAGCAATGTCCCTCCCCTACTCCACTCACTCTGCCTGCAGGTCTATTCTACAATTGTTTATGCTGTGTATTCCCGCCTATGGGGCTTATATATGCCGATTTTCCTGCACATTTCTATGATTGGCCGGTTTAGAATTGTATCTACTTCACAGAAACTGCTTTATCATGCTCCATTTTGGCTTATATCCTATTTATATGCTATTTCTGCATTTCTATGTACTGCTGTCATGGCTTAGTGGTTTAGTACCTTGACTCTAGTGCATGGTATCCTGGGTTCAAATCTAACCACTGCATTTTAAATTTTATGACTGTCTAGACATGACTTCAGGACCTGTCAATCAGTTATGCCAAAAGCACTTTTAAAAGCTTTAAAACCAGGTCTGCGCTCGTTTGCGCGGAGCTCACGCATGCGCACCGCCGGTTAGCTTGTGGGAGCATCATGCAAATGGTGTGCGCTGGATTACACCTTAATTGGCTAGTAACACACATGTTAAATGAAGCACAGCTAGTTGCACATAGTTTGAGCCTGTTAAACCAGTCCTTAGCTATGGGCAAGCAGTTTGCAGTTTGTGAAACACTACTTAGCTATGGGCACTCTGTCTCACTGCAGTTTAGCTATCAGTACATTTTTAAATATTTTTATTATTGTATTACTTGAAAACATATGCTCCATTTCATTCCATTTTACAAACGGGAATACTTTTACATTTGTGCAATACTGTCAGGGGCCTTTTTAGTGCTTATTTACAAAAAAAGAAGGTTGTTGTGTGGGCTCGAACCTTGCCTGCCTGCTCTCAATCCGACAACTCTACCACTATGCTATTACTTCTTGGCTTACTTTGCATATTTAGTTCTTATATCCTTTTCCACTTATTGCTAACTGCAGTTGCTTAGTAGCACACCGCATACAGCTTACAGTAGCACACATTTACGGGGTTTAAAAAAAATAAAACAGTTTTTATTTTCATTTTACAACATCTGTTCACTTTTTACATTGCTGGTCTGTGGGGGCATGTGTTGTGTAGTGCGGTTATTCACATTTCCATGGCTTCCCTCGTGGCTGTTTACTTTCAGCCATTCTAGACTTCTGGGGGCGTGTCTACGGACACGCCCCCCTACTCTCTTACACGGACCGTGTAAGAGTTACAGTGTGATTCAGCATGCCTCATGCACCTCATGCATATGCATGACATGCTGACATCACACCGTTTAACTGCAGCCTCAGTGTAAGAGTTATAACTCTTACACGGAGGCTTCCTGAATCCTGCCCAATGACACTGCAAATTCATTCACAGTATTAACATACTCTTAAATTCCAATTAGAATCACATACAATATTACTACAAAGGCATAGACTGAATTTATAACTAATATGTAAGGATAAAGAGCGGTTGTTTATGAGGCCACATCAAAGATGATCTGCCGATACACAGTACATATAATATAGTACTATAATACATATCTATGGAAGCACCAGTCATTTTATCAGGATTGCATCTAGGCTTGTGGTAGAAGCTAAAGCATTCATATTAGTGGTGTTCTTTGCAAGGGGATAGCAGAGCAGAGTGCAGAACTTAGGTATATACAACGAGTCTAGATCAGGGAAATAAAAAGGTACAAAAGGTGAAGTAACAAATATAGGAGATAGAAAAATGTTTTAAAAAGGTACTATGAGTTTTAAGTAAGGACTAAAGAGACAACCAAACAGATTAGTGAAGGAACTGTACAGGGTAATGCCTTACAGTATTCTGTTGCAGCACTACTGAAGATGACCAGAATTGTTTGCTTTATTAAATAGTTTTGGTTCCTCTTGCAACTATCTACCATCAATCATGCCCTGACGCCTTTTGTCGATTATTGTCTCCACCAGGGGCGGCTCGTGGCATCGGGCTGCCGGACTGCAGCCCCCTCAAACTAAAAATTAAAAAAGAAAACAAAAAAGAATTATTTTTTTTAAATTTCGCGGACTTCGCGCATGCGCAGTAGTCCCGACTACCGTCGGTCTATGCGCATGCTCAAGGCAGTCCGGCAAGACCCATAGAGGGACACAAGGAGACGTCTGTGCACTTTTAAAGTGCACAGACACGCTGGGAGGATATATCGCGTCCGGACTGCAACAGCAGCAGTCAGAACAGTCTCGGGAGGGAGCTTGGGATCTCGTCGGGAAGGAGCTTTGCTGGGATCTCGCAGGTCTTTGTGAGTATTGCGGCAGGATATGGTATGGAGAACAGACAGGTAAGTGTATGGTGCATTTTACTTTATGTGTTGGTGCTTTTAACTGGATAGAGGTGTGTGTGTGTGTTAGCTGGTGCTTTTAACTGGATAGAGGTGTGTGTGTGTTAGCTGGTGCTTTTAACTGGATAGAGGTGTGTGTGTATTAGCTGGTGCTTTTAACTGGATAGAGGTGTGTGTGTGTTAGCTGGTGCTTTTAACTGGGTAGAGGTGTGTGTGTGTTAGCTGGTGCTTTTAACTGGATAGAGGTGTGTGTGTGTTAGCTGGTGCTTTTAACTGGATAGAGATGTGTGTGTGTTAGCTGGTGCTTTTAACTGGATAGAGGTGTGTGTGTGTTAGCTGGTGCTTTTAACTGGATAGAGGTGTGTGTGTGTTAGCTGGTGCTTTTAACTGGATAGAGGTGTGTGTGTGTTAGCTGGATTGCTTTTAACTGGATGTGTGTGTGTGTTGTGTGTGTTAACTGCTTTTAATGTGTGTGTGTGTGTGTGTGTGTGTGTGTGTGTGTGTGTGTGTGTGTGTGTGTGTGTGTGTGTGTGTGTGTGTGTGTGTGTGTGTGTGTGTGTGTGTAAATGCCCCAGGTGCTCATGGTGGTGTGGTAGGGAATACCTCAGGCTTGAACACTGTAACCTGTATGCAGGTGTTAAAGACTTGAGTTCCCTACCCACCACCATTTGTAAAAAAATTGCAGATTTTTGCCTCATATTTGATCTGATCTGTTCCTCATAATATCTGTGGTTTGTAAATGTTGCAATGCTTGATATTTGATGGTGTAGTATTATCATTGTTGCCTCACAGCTGCAGGTTCTCAGGTTTGATTCTTGGCTGGGGTTCCTTCTTTGTGGGGTCCATATCTTCTCCCTGTGTTTGTGTGGGTTTGCTTTTGTGTCCTCCCATGTTACAAAGACATGTCTGCATTATTTCTTCCTGGGCCTCTCCTGAAAATTGTTTTTTTTGTTCCAAGTCAGACTGTCCTGATTAACAAATGTTAAATAAAATTGACAGGCATTTGAATTTCAGACTTCCGGTTTCTGACTGTTTAATTCCTTGCAGATTTGATGGTGCAGTGGTAGTATTGTTGCCTCACAGCTATAGGTTTTCTGGTTTGATTCTTAGTTGGGGTGGCTTCTGTGTGGAGTCTGCATCTCCTCCCTGTGTTTGTGTGGATTTGCTCTGGTGCCCTGTCATTTTACAAAGACGTGTCTGCAGTATTAATCCCTGCGTCTCTGCTGAAAATTGTTTTTGTTCTGTCCGCATTAAAATTGACCGTCATTTGAATTTCAAACTTCATGTTCTTCAGAATACATAGTAGCACAACCTTTTTTTCTAGCAATTTTCTAAGTTTATAAGATGAATATTTTAAATTTGTCCCTATTTTTGGGACTGTATTCCCCCATTATTGGCTTCGTCCAGGTTTTTGTGCTAAGGTTGACAGCTATGGCAAGAACTGAATTCACTGAATATGTTTGAGGGCTGTATTCCCTCATTACTGGGTTTGTCCAGGTGTTTTGTACTAAGAGGTTGACAGCTATGGTGAGAACTGAATTCACTAAATGATAGCCATTTAAGTTTCAGTCTTCCTCTTTTACAAAGCAGCTGATGTGGCGTAGTGGTATGTTACTCTGACTGCTTTTTGCTCAGGGACCTTGGCAGTAAAATATATGGTGGCAACACAACATTTTATTCTAGCAACTTTCCAAGATTATACAAGCAATGTTTAATGTGTCCCTGGTTTTTGGTCTTTTGACCCCCCCCCCCCAATACATTTTGGCTTTTTCCAGTTTTCTTGAGCTGCGAAGTTGAGATGCAGTTGAGTATTGAGTAGATTTTACAAGGATCTGAGAGCTGCAGAGGAATAGAAGTTTAGCACTTTGCCTAGTTAATACTATAGCACAACAGGTTGTATACTTGCTTTTGATGCAGAAGGCTGTGGGTTCTACTCCCACAAGGGGTGGATGCTGCCGTACTGAGAATGTTCTCCTTGGTGAAGATACTAACTATGAGTTCATTATCAGTTTGCCATCCATTTCCTCTTGCAATATTATTACTAGCTTATCATTTTTTAATGTAATATAGGCAATTTATTCCTGAGGGGCAACAGACACTTTATTTTTCGATGAAACCATGAAATATAAAGGTGATTGCTAGCAGCAACCGCTTCATTAGTTACAGATTTCTTTAATGTGGAATTATTTAGATGACTTACTTCAGAGATTGTGCATATTTACTGATAATGGACTGTAGAATTGTGCATATTTACTGATAAAGGTGGACTGTAGAATTGTGCATATTTACTGATAATGGTGGACTGTAGAATTGTGCATATTTACTAATAATGGTGGACTGTGGAATTGTGCATATTTACTAATAATGGTGGACTGTAGAATTGTGTATATTTACTAATAATGGTGGACTGTGGAAGTCTGAGTAGACTTTTTTATGATAAATGTTCTCAACTGGGCAGTTTTGCCATTATGGGTGCATATGGTTTGTTTCATTGCTTACTGGAAAAATGTTCAAAACAAATTTAAATACCCTCTAACAAGTGTACTGTATTGTACAAGGAATATAATTTTAGTACAATGAGGAAGGTGTATCAAAGAGCACATGTATGTTTCATATGCAAGGGGCCTATGATTCGAAAACAGCCCAAAATTAATCTTTATCTGCCACTGGCAAAATGTATTTTCTTTGAATGTGGGTTTCAATGCTGTTTCAATGAATGTGAGTTTCAAGGGCAGAGAAGTTTTAATGCTAAGTTTTCATTGTGAGACTGCATTGCTTTGTTTAACAGATGACTTAGTGTTTGTGCTGTAAAATACAAAATAAAACTTTCAAATGAAGTCCAACTCATCATAGAAGTAAAGCAGTATGCACATTAGTGTTTATGGTAAATGGAGTGAAATAGCTAAGTAATGGTTCATTGGAATGGCTGCAGAGGCTCCATTCAACCATTATTTTGTCAGGGGGGAAGGGCAGCAAACTCAAACAGGCCCAGCTGAACTATACCTCCCAACTGTCCAGATTTTCAAAGAATGAATACATTTTTGCTTCTTATTTTTGGTTTGTTGTTCATAAAATTTGTAGTTTTAATTCCTAAATGATTTGCCAGAAGTCACTAAATAATAAGTTTCAGACTTCATAACCTTCAGAAAAATGCATGTTAAAGTAAGAGCTGTTCTATCAACTGTCTCAATTTATACAAGAGCAATTTTTAGTACTGTTTATATGTGCCCCCAATATATTTGGCCTTGTTCAGATTTACTGCATTAACAGGTTGAGAGGTACATGCAAATAAATTGCTTTATAGAATTAGGCATAGCCAACCTCTCAACTGTCCCCAATTTTTGGCTCAAAATGTTGCTCTTCCCTAATAATCCCTCCATAAAATAGCAATTTTGGAAGAAAACATGGAGGGTTTACAATTAAGAAATAACTGTAATAATCAAAGTTATAGATTACTTGAAATGCATGTAGATTCTTTTATTTTGTCAGCTGCTCAAGGTAGCAGTACTAATATTAAAGTGTCCCTTCTTTGACAGGTAGCAGCTGTATTGTGTGTCTATTTTATATTTTTGCATCACATTTTTGGTCCATTTTTCATAAACTTGTGTTTTTTTGGCAAATTAGTGACAAATCACTAAAGACTGAAGTTAGAAAATGACAGACATTTGAGTTTCAGATTTTATACCCTTCAGAAAATTCATACTAATGCAAGACCTATTCTATTATCTTTCTAAGTTTATTAGAGCAATATTTAAAAATTGTCCTTATTGTTGGGCCTTTGTCCCACTTCTGTGTATGGCTTTGTCCAGATTTCTTGCTCTTGAGGTTGAGAGGTATGACAAATGTGTCAGGGCCATCACAGTCAGCCAGAGAGATTTCAAATTGTGACATGCTTGTTGCACCCCACTCCCCATGTAGTGACTCTGGATGTGTCCAAGCAAGGCAAGGAGTAGTTGTATCTACCTTGGATGGGGAGGACACACTGCATAAGTACTACAGTGGCTTTTCATCTGTCCTTGATTTTGCAGAATGGTCTGGTTTCTGTCATATTTTTGTACTGTTGATTTATGCTTATTACTCAGATTTATGCTTATTACTCAAAGTGCCTGTTGCTCTGTGTTTAAGTAGCAATGCTTTAATGACCATAAGGTAAGCTTGTCTGACATCGTAAGATGCAAGTAAGCTTTAATAAGCATACTGGTAAAGAATTGCCAACATTGAAAGCCTTTCTGTTGTTGCCATGCAGAGAATACTTGACTAGATAATGTATAAGCCTTGGGTATTAAAGGACAGGATTCCATTATTTTAAAAAGCTCATTACACTTGTTGGAGACTTCCAGTCATCTCTACAGACTTTACCCATAAACTAAACAGAATGCCAATCATGTGTGGTCCATAACCTGTACAGTAATCCTTTAAGCAATGTATCTTGAGCTTGTTTCTTGTTTGCTTTTCATTTTTTACTTTGATCATGTTTTCCCCATGACACAAGTTGTCAGGCAGCAGGTCTTTTTTGGATAAGAAACATTTTTACAAGTGGGGGCAGCACATAGATTTCTACTTTCAGCATGTTACTTGGTACTTTAATAAAGCTGAATATATTATAATTAGAACTGCAGTGCAAGGAGAAGTGGTTTGAGTTGAGTGCTTCTGGTTTTTCTTATACTTGATTTTGACTGGCATTCCAGTAATGTATTTAAAAAGTAATTTATTTTTTCATGCCTCACAACCTTTTGTTTCCATCTAGATATTAAGTAAGCTGTGATGCAGCCAATGCACTGAAATATTTTTATTCTTCTACACTTATTTTTGTCTTGATTGGACTTTCATAATGATGGTTTGCCACCCAGGGCAGCGTATTTAATTAAAGTTAGTTTTTTGTGGTTTTTGTGCATAGCTCCTCCCCTTTATGGTTGACCACACACCTTCCCCTTGACCCCACCCATTCAGCTGTCTCCTGCAGCCCCCTGTGATTTGAAGTCACCAGCCGCCACTGGTCTCCACCCTTCTTGATTCTCGAAACCTGTTCAGCTTTGTCCAGCAGACCAGGGCTTTGCAAATGGGGAAATTGGTAATAAAAGGAATTGGGGTAGAAGAGTGCAGCAGGGTAATTGGAACATCCTGGTACACTGCCATCATCACAGATGCAGAAGCATTTTTTGAATGACTTACCCATTGCTTGCGTCATTGAGCTTCACAATTCCTTGTTGTAAGAGAATGAATGCATATGAAGCACAGATTAATAATATATCTACAACATAGATTGGAGTTGTATTGTTAAACATGACATATAAAAATACATAAATCAACAGGTTTTTAGTTCGGTACAACTGAGTCTGATGGGACTTAACGTAAGTTTGTAGATACTGTGTATATCATCACATACTTAGTATTAAGACTGATTTTTTTCTCTTTTTGCTTTGTCATCAGGTTTTATCTGCATATTAATACTGTTTATTGTGCCTAGATTCTGTATTAAACTTTACTACCATATACTGTACTACTACTGATGGCTTTAGTTTACTGCATTTTGTAATTGTTTATAATTGCTATATCAGCCTGTTTGGCTGCAGTTGCGGCTGAAGACACAAACGAAAGCCAAATAAAATAAATAATGTTAGGCAATTCCAAGCTACCATGAGACTTTGGGATGGTAAGTTTTCTGCTGAAGATTTCAGAGCTCTAGAAGGGTTGATGCCAGGTGAGAAGTGATGCAGGTGACAACACATGGATGTATACATTAATCTGCATGTATCATGGCTTGAAGAGTTTTACCCTGTCTTCAAGTTCTAGTTGTCTGACCTTTTGAAGATATTTACAATGATCTGGATAGAAAAGGAGTGTCAGAAGAAGCCATTTGACACTGTTCTGTGCAAGAGTAAGCTGTTTTAAAATGACATTTGATATGTCTGTTAATGACCCCAAACCTGCCTAAACACAGAGAATGCAGACAGTTCTAACAGAGGTTTTATCAGTTAATAATTACTTAAATTGACAATTCTTCCACACAGTGGGTTTGCATTTAACATCATGTTGTTACAGTAATTGTCAAAATAAGAATATCATTAATGACATCGCCTTCATTTTAGTTCACTCTACTTCTTCAGTCTCAATATCATCAGCACTTGTTATTTGCTCTGTGGACATTTGGACTGAAATATGCTTAATGGCAGAGAAGAAGATCACTGCTTTAGTTTTGGCTGACTTTAAGATAAGGTGTAATTTAGACTCAAGTTACTAAAAGATTCCTGTAGATATCTTTATGACTCGTAGCATTCAACCTTTTAGCACAAAAAAATCTGTACAAAGCTAAAAATAATAGTGGGTCAAAGCCTCAAAAATAGGGACAAATTTTAAATACTGTTTTTATGAACTTAGAAAGTTGCTAGAATAAAAGGTCTTATGTTACCATACATTTTCTGAAGGATATGAAGTCTGAAATTCAAGTGACTGTCTTTATTTAGTGAATTCAGTCCTCACTGATTTGCCACAAAAATTCCAACAATCACAAATTTTATGAGGAAAAGACCAAATATATGAGGCAGTAATCTGGATATCCTGTGAAAATCTGTACAGTTAAGAGGTGTGTGTTGATATCATGTCATGAACAGTTAATGTCAGGTCTGAGTCATCAGAACACTGAGATAGTTTATTAGGATAACTGTAATTTTCCCATCCCAATACTAAATAAGATGAATGAAAAAGACCCCAATACAGACCACTGTGGTACCCCATAGGTAATGGTTTTGGAAGAGGAGAATATTCTGGGCCATTTTATTTGAGTATGATTGGGACATAGCAGATTCCATGAAGTTCAAACTTGCTACTCTTTGAATACATTGAATGTGGTGGTCTGTATCACAAATGTTTTTAAAAAATCCAGATATGGAGTATAGCTGACTAGCCATTTTTTTTTTTTGCATCTGCTCCATGAGAATGTCAATGCAACATGTTGGTCTAAATCCATCATATGTGTTGTGTGTGCTGCACAGTATGAGGCAAGTTCAAGCAGGTTCAAAACTGTTTATGAACCATTCTTTGGAGTATTTTTGCTAATGGGTTGAATAATATTTTTGACCTATATTTTCATAGAATATCTGTAGGTCCACCATTATGTATGTAGAAAAAAATAGCTGTATTACAAGAGATGGAGTACAGGGTTCTCTGTTAAATGTTTGTTCTTCTGACAATAATAGGTATTGCTAAAAGGAGATTCTTAGGAGGTAGGCAGTTACATCCAGGTGACGATTTTAGTTTTATTTATTGGAAAATTTGCATATCATAGCAAAGTCAACAATGGTGAAGAATTGTGGAAACATTTTTTTCAGAGGAGAGGCCAAGGTCATTCACAAAGAAAGAGTTAACTAAGTGTCTAGGTGCATAGTTATTTACATGTCTGTAGAATTCTACAGCACCATGTTTGTTAGAATTGTTTTTCTCTAAGCTCAGAAGTGGAGGCTTCAGTTGTTTAGTCATTGCCTGATGATTTCCTACAGTTCTCATCAAGAGTACAGAAGATTTTTCTTCATATGAATAAAGTTTTGGCATTTTGCAGCCTTTCAGATATTTATCATTGTTTACATAATATTCTATAGATAGCATAATCATGGAATGATTTAGACAATGTCAATTCTTAGCTTTTATTTTTAATTTTAGTGCTGACACAATCAAAGAATACCTTTGGCTATAATTAGCATAATTTGTACAAGTATCATGGATTCAATACATTTAGAAATACACTATTAAACTAGATTAGAACATTCCTAATATTAGGTCGAACTAGAAACATTTACCAGTCACTGCTTACTGATGTTGCATTATCACTGGTTTCTAAAGATTGAATTAATCTAATACATTAAGTTGGTTGATAGTGGCACGGGCTGCAGAAGCAGTTGTAATTATTTACTTAAACAGTCTCAAAATAGGCTTCTAAACCTTTTTTCTAACCATAAAGAGAAAAAGAGACATATATTATTTTTGCTTTCAACTATTACCAGACTATGATCCAATTCAAGAGAGGTATGAACTATAGCTCTATTCACTTGTATCCATTTCTGCTATGCAGATCCTATTTCCTGTAAATGTTATAATTTGATTATGCATGCTATAAAGTAGGGAAAATCTACCCAGTATATACTGCATAATCAGTGGTAACTGTTTGTAGAATACACTGAACCAGTTGCAATTTGTACATAGTGAGCACTGCAAATGCATAGATATTCATTGTTTTATACATCTTAACATGTCATCTCTGTATGAATAGTTTCTGTCTGAAAATCAGTATTTCTGATATTTATATACTTTCTTTCTTTGTGAACCTTTTCTCCCCAGGTATGCATGCATGTAAGCATGCATAAATAAATAAATAAATGGCCAGACAAATAAACACTATGAAGCAAACTTGTAGCCATAGACCTTTATAAGTATGTGCCAGTCAAGGGCATTGTCAGGCAGTCTGGCATAATGGCTTTAACTGCGATGCGGAGTGGTTTGCGATGATGGTTCAGATGGCTGTGCATGCTGTTCCAGTATATTTATCAGTCTTTAATAGTACTGTAATAGGCAGGATTAATCCACACAGGTTATGTCAAAGGACTGTGTTCTTCATAATGTTAGGCAGCCATGGTATCTTATCATCAGTCATTAGTGTGAGATCATCTTTGGTATTGAAGTGGTACAAGTGGAAAATATTGTCCACGTCTGAGCTGGTTTACTCTGGAATTGTGTCTATACAGTCAGTGCAGATATGAATATCTTTGGCCAGACTGAGTTTTATTTGTATGGTTTCTCTTTACTTTGCAGATCAGGGTTGTTTGGTGTATATACTAAGGATGGTGCTTGATAACATGTGCAGCAGCACCTACAGTCAGTTTGTGTTCTATTCAAACTGAAGGAGATGGGCCCAGGTGGTAACCACTCCTAAAAAAAATGATGTTTAGTTCCAGTCATATTTAAGAGTGTTAATCCAGGCAGGTATTCTGGCAGTTTTGTTGTGGATAACTGGTTGTACTGAAGAGTATTCATTTCAAACATGATGGCAAATGTCCATTATTCCTTAGCTGGAGATAATAGTAGTAGAACATTGCCCTAAGAAGGATCTTATGAACACATTGCCAACCTTTACTGGTGCTTAAAACATCGACTTTATTACTCAACATTATTAAAAACAACAAACTGGGGACTGTGAAGAATCATACCCAAAGCACCAGTTTGCTTTTTTTTGACAGGACTAATAATATTGTTGATTTTATAAGGCTCCATCACAAATTGCCAGTGTGTATAAAAGATTTTGTGTCACATTTTTGTAATTTGGCATTAACCCAGAAAATGGAATTGTTGTGAGAATGGCCTACACTGGGGGTGAGCATCTTAATGAGTGAGATGATTGTCAAGGTTTCGGAAAAAAGTTATCACTAGTAGAAAACAATACATTATTGACTGATAAGTATGTGCTTCAGAAGGCCTCATTCTTGCCAGGGCATAGGCATTAGGTAATCATTGCAGAAGATTTACTATCTTTACTAGAAGCCATAAAAGAAAGACTAGTAAAGTTAAAAACATATAGCTATAAAGAGATGAGGCAGAGGTAGGATAGAACAGAAATATTAAGTACCTCCAGGGAATCCACAGAGCTCAAAATGGATAACCTCTTCTAAAATTAAAAAGAGAGAAAGAGATGAGAATAGGAGGACAAGTAGTGCGGTTAAATGCTCTTGGGGGATGTGAGGAAACATGTTTTATATAATGGATAGTAGATAAATAGTCATCCTAAAGAGATGGAAGCCTCAGAAACAGTCACAAACCTTAAGAATACTTAGGATAACCATAAGACAAATCAAACTGTGGGTGGAAGGTAGAGTACATTGTTGGTTAAGTAGGATTTGCAGTTTATCTACAAGGTAGAAAAATGGGCAACCTAAGTGACTAAGGAATTCATGTCTTTTATCCAAATCCCTAATGATTCCTAAACATTGCATAAAGAAACACTGGTATCTAAGACCATCTGTAGCATACTGCCATAGACTGTATGTGAGTACATCAGTCAGTCAGTCAGCCAGTCAATCAATCAGTCAATGAAATAAGTTATTCCAAGTCCTAGCTTCATATTTCCTATACTGTTTAATATCTATTCAGCTGGGATAGCAGATGTATGTACTGATTGAACACATTCCCATCCATAGGAGCACCCTTTCCTGGGAATGTCACAGGTGTGATCCATGACACGCACAGAAGACAGAGTGCTCTATGATTCTGAGTTTTAGGTTATGCTGTAGGTAGTCTCTGCACAACTACTCCATCTGCTTGTACGTACGTGTCACCTTACAGTGCCTTCAACACCAGATAGTGGTGTGAAGGTGGTGGCTGTATGGGTCCAAGACCATGTCCTTCCCCACTCATGGTGGACCTCCTTACCAGAGGTGGAGGTGGACAGGCCATGGGAAGTGCATTGGCCATGATGTGCAGCTAAATGCTGTTTGTCCATAATGTTACACATCTGGCCATGCACTCCCTTAGGTTTTTACAAGGACCATGTACTATGCCAACCAGCTTAACTATGGCTGTGTTGGTGTCTACCTGTCCCTGTATTATAACCCTGCATGAATACTAGGTAGCAGCCAAGGAGACAGTCAGCTTGGGAGGTGGGTGGTACCCATTGAGTGTTTAGCCACTAACGCACCAACTGTGGGGATCATCATCTCATTCAATGAAGCTGGCAGCAACTGGAGGTGGGGGTGGTGGTATTTGTGTTGCCTTGGCAGATGTGTTGTCATCTTTATCTCCATGGGTGTCATTCTGAGTCTGTGGGATTGGTTACACAGGTACAGAAGCAGTGTCCATTGAACCGGCTGATGATATGGCTATCACATTGCTCGAGTCTATCACTGGCATTGTGACCCATGTCTCTCTCAGGATTTGGCTGCCTTCATCATCATCATCAAAGTCTGAAAGTCTCCACCATCAGGCAGGCCTATATTTGTGGTGGAGGACCCCGACATGTCTCTCAATCTCTTAGCATAAGAAATCTGGATAAAGCCAAAAATAATGGGGGGACAAAGGCCCAAAACAAGGATACAGTTTTAATATTGCTCTTATTAACTTAGAACGTTGTTAGAATAAAAAGATTTTGTGTTACCATGCATTATTTGAGAGATGTATAGTCTGAAACTCAATTGTCTTTCATTTTTTTAGTGAATTCAGTCCTCCCTGATGTACCAGAAAAATGCCAAATATTATGAGGAACAGACCAAAAATTTGAGACAAAAAATCTGGACATTCTACAAAAATCTGGATAGTTGAGAGATATGGACCCTAATAAGACAACGCTTGGAAAGCATCAATAAATTACTCATACTAAGTAAGAATCCATCACCAGCATCTGCAGCCCAGTGAAAATGCTCTTATTTAATACAGTGGTATAGAAAGACAATGGTTAACATACCTTCGGCAGGCAGTCTTTGGGCCTGAACCCCTGATTTTCCTGTTAAGTAAAGATGTCATACCTGTATGTTCTATCACCTTGAAGTGCACTACTAATGCAGACAATAGCCTATGTTCAGACACATGCACCTAGAACATAACCAGCAGATATTCACAGTGTCCTGTGCAACTTGGCACCAATGTCTATTACTCAACTGTGGATGTCAAAACTGTCTGGGCCTCTATGCAGAGGTGCCAGGAACACCTCCATCTCTATCAATTATGGTTCTTTTGATTGACCCCCACATGGCCTTCTGTGGCTGTGTCAGTTGAGTTGTGCCTGTTGGGGGTTCCTAGTTCATATTGCAGTGATCATGTTCATGGCCCTTCCTTGGACTTTAATGTAACTCTGATTTGTCCACCAACAGCACTGATGTCATTTATACCACCAGACACATGCATGGAAGGCCCAATCAGCTTTCTCATAACAGACTGTTTGCTAACCATGATGATGGAGACCATTATAGCAGATATCATTCTCTACATGGAAAAATTTGCTTTTCTGATGTTTTCCATCTTCAGAGATGACAACCTGCAATTGCAAGGAAATATGTGTAGAGGTATTTTGTGTTTCACATGGCATTTTATTCGCACGGAGCAGGAGTGACAAATTACCATTTGGGAGGACACAGAGTGCTCACATTGTAGCATGTGAGACTGCTTCTGGCATCTATATGTGCATATAACACATAGTCAAACATATTGGCTCCACAATCTCCTTGGGGGACTGTAACATTTTTACTGACATCTTGGGACACCCCTCCCTCACTGTGAAGGTGACATAGGCCCATCAAAGGATATGACTGCTAATGTTCAGTGTTGAGTAACTTTCCTGCCAGTGAGTTACACCACTCCTGTGTGGTTCAGTCTATCAGGGCCCACAGCTGCATGCATTCCACAGGTAGCTATAGGCCCACAATGAGACATCCTGCAAGATATGGATGCGGACTCTACTCCTATATTCTTCCATGTGGGTATGTTCATAGGCCTTTCCTCACACAAAAAGAACCATCACATGCCAGAATCTGACTCACATATAATGCCTTGGCACAGACATAGAAGGCAATGAGCCAAACTGTTACACAGGCCATGGAGTATACATCTCCTCCACTGATTCCTCACTGAGGATAGTCAGATGTGGTTTGGATTCATAGCCTGAAACTGAAACAGTCCCCAACCACTTAGTGCCACTGCAAAGATTTCCCCAACATCTACAGTACATGAGGATTTTGGAAGTGCAAATTGTTGAGCATGTAAGGACATAAAAATGAAACAGTACCAACCTTAGATGACTGCTGAATACAGGTTTACTCTCTGTACACCTTTCCACTGTGGTAGCTGGGTCTTTACCCACCAAACACAGCCCACCATGGTAAACTCAAAGCAACTTCATCAGTGATGCGAGCATAATGACAAGTGCTAAGTATAGTACAGTATAATATACACATGAGATATATCACCCTACACACAGGTCACTCACACATTACTGTCATGTCTGTGTATGTAATATCAACCAGCCGAACACTTCTTAATACTGGCATAGCAACATTCTGTGGATGGAACTCTAATACCTTTGTTTTTAAGTAGGACTGTGGTACTTGAGAGTCTAACAGGACAGAACCCCCCATAATTTGTGATAAATGACCTTGCAAAAGCAGTTACCCTAAGCTTACCCTGGCATGGCAGTAGACTCTACCCTTTATACAGTCTCCCACACACTGGTAGCATTGAAGTCAGTCGTACCCAACAAGTTAACCAGCTGCAGTATCACAATTTCATGGATGCCATCAAACACCACAGAAGAAAATCAATAGAATTACTGCACAAGTGCACAGCTGTGTAAATACCATTCCCCACTTGCTTACCTTTTTGCAAGACTAATTTAATTGTATTAATCAATTTAATTGAGTTTCAGGAATACTTTTTATGTCACCGTATGACAATCTTCCATAAGTTATTGAGGTCCGTAGCAGGCAAGGCTGCTTTTATCATGCAGTTTCAAAGCTTTTAGTTTGGCCTTTATGCTAATGAACCTCATTCAAATGACTGTTCCTGAATCATGCATTTAACTCATTATACCTCTAACCAATTTCATGCTAAGTGACTCAGTCAGCATCAGAAGTCGTGTGAGATCATTTGAAGTGAGCATGCATGGGCAGGTCAGTAAGCCCAGCAGGGGTGGTGGGGAAAGGTGATATAGAGAAAAGTGTTAACAACTGTAGCTGTGATCTAGGACATTATTTTCATGACTTTGTTCACACCCTAACAACATGATGCAATACCATGTATTTTTCTGCTATGTAATGCTGGCCCCATGACTGGTCACTCTAACCTGCTGTCTAACTGTACACCTGCCTACACATTCTATAGTAGGGATTTTATGTTTATGTAGTTAGGAAGAAGTATCAGATGTGGTCAAATGTGAATGTCAACGTGCATGACCACAACAGAGCTACTATAGTTCTCTGGATTGTGACCTGGTGAGTAGCCACGGCCTTTGAGGGAACTGATGTTGGCAGGGCTCACAGACAGTTCTGTAAAGAAAGGAAGAGCTTTCTTCACCTGCTTTATAAGAACCTCAGACAGCACATAACTGGGGGACTCTTATGAGGGTCCCCTGTATAAAGTGGTTGTCTGGTGCAGTCTTGCCAGTTCAGTCACTGGCATAACTTCCTCTGGTGAGCAGTGAGAGAACTGCTTCAGTGTCCTGAGGTGGTGCCTTCCTGACCTTCTAAGCCAATGAAAAGATGAGGTCAGGGAACGAGACCCTTATGTTTTTTAGTACAAGTAACAAAAAGCGGGTCTATATCATAACATCGAAGTTCTCTAACATCGAATGTTATTATATCGAACCCTAAACACCGAAGTGTGAAAACATTGAACAGTCAGAATAGCGAATTTTTTCCTAGGGAAAAAATTTGCTATTCCAAGAAACATACACACAGCACAAACACACACAAAAAACAGCAATCCACACACATACACTTAAATCCTACACCTAAACTAAACTTTACAGTACTAGCTATCCACTTACTTTAACCCAACCCTAACCCTAAGGTCCGCCACTATTGCACACTCACCTCACCCGCGCCCGAACCCTAACTCATCTAACCCACCCCCTAACCCTAACCTACACACAATCGCACACTTACCTGACCTGCGCCCTAACCCTAACTCACCTAACCCGCCCCTAACCCTAACCTACACACAATCGCACACTTACCTGAACCCGCGCCCTAACACTAATGTCCACACAACTGCACACTTACCTGACCTGTTCCCTAATCCTAACTCACCTAACCCGCCCCCTAACCCTAACCTACACACAATTGCACACTTACCTGAACCTGACCCGTAACGCTCCAACATATCGAACGCCGAAAATAGCAAAGCCACAGCAACGAGCCACCGAATTCTTTCCCTGGGAAAGAATTTGATGTCCTGCACCTTCGCTGTTTTCAGCGTTCGACATTACGGCTTCGATATTATAACATTCAATGTTAGAGAACTTCGATGTCATAATATAGACCCACAAAAAACTGAGGGTAATGCTACTCAATGCCAGAAGTCTAAACCTCAAAATGCACGCACTCAAAGCACTCCTCAGTATGGAGAAAATCGATATATGTGCAGTAACAGAAACCTGGTTTAAGGCTCCAGAGAGCACCCCAGCACTACCAGGCTACAACTCATACCATACATTTCAGCCACAGAACCCAGACCGGAATATAAAAGGCGGGGGCATATCCATATTCATCAAGGATACCCACACCTCCAGGTTAGTGGCATAGCACGATGCTTCAGAGATCATCCACATGCAACTAACAATGGGCAAAACTGAAATTCAAATTGTAGCTTGCTACAGATCACCCACCATGTCCCAGGACCCCCATTTCACATTTCTGGAAACACTGGGAAACATAAAGGTCCTACAAAACACCCTAATATTTTGTGATTTCAATTACCCAAACATTAACTGGGATAACTACTCAAGTACTAACTCCCTTGCCCAACATTTCCTAGAATTTATAAACTCAAATGCCCTGGATCAACTGGTCAGGACTCCCACCAGAGATGACAACATACTGGACCTGGTCATCACCAACATGGGCGACCGGTGTTCCACACCAGAGGTCAAACCCTTGCTGGTTAGATCTGACCATAAACAAATCACTTTGGATATCCACATTCTGCCCCCACCCCCGGAAACCACCATGAAAACTTTTCAAAAGCAAACTTCACGTTACTTAAGACTGAGGTGGAAAGTTTCAAAGCCCCCATGCTAAAGAATAACACTGTCCAAGCTGCAAAATCCTTTACTAATGCATTCTACAGGCACCTACAAGAATGCATGGATTGTGCTATCCCAAGCAAAACCAAGACTCACTCCTCCAAGAAAAGGAAACCAGTCTGGTGGACCCCTGCCATAAACAAACTATACAATAGAAGGAGGAAACTAGAACAGAAAAGAGTAAAATCCCAAGAAGGGAAGACATCCCTGATTAGTATCAGCAAGAAACTATGATCCCTCATAAAATCATCCAAGGCGAGCTTCAAAAGAAATATTTTCAAGGACTCCAAAGAAAACCACAAGGCATTCTTTAGCTATGTCAAGAATCTAAGTGGCAGTGCTCAGATCTGCTCTGAGTTAGCGCAGAATGGCACAAAATACACTGACCCGACTGATATCACCAACATCCTGGCAGACAGGTTCAGCGCAAACTTCACCCTCCTCTCACCCCCAAAAGGGCCTATATCCATACCAGAAGAATGTAGAGCCCCTGAAATCATAGTCATTCAGGTTAAAACAGTCCTCTCCAAAGCCATAAACACAGCATCAGTGGGACCACAGTGTCCCAGGCTGTGTCCTACACAAGCTCAAAGATGAACTAACCCCTCACCTAAACACACTGTTCAAACTCAGCCTCTCCACAGGCTATGTACCCATAGAGGGACGCACAGCAATGGTTATTCCACACCACAAAGGTGGAGCCACCACAGACCCTGGGAACTACCGGCCTATAAGCCTGACAAGCTTGGTCTGCAAGGCTATGGAGCACATCATCATGGAACTCATTAACAGAGACATTGGGAACCTCCAAACACTGGACTCTACCCAGTTCGGCTTTGTTAAGGGGAGATCATGCCTCCTAAACCTGCTGGACTTTTTTGAGACAGTTACCAAGGTTATAGACGAGGGAAGGTGGTACACACAGCCTACCTAGACCTCGCAAAGGCCTTCGACACCATTCCCCATTCTGGTATTATAGACAAGCTCACCAACCTGAACATAAACCAACTGGCTCATGGACAGAACCCACATGGTGAGAGTTGTGGGAGCTAGGTCCGACTCTAAACCGGTTACAAGTGGCGTTCTCCAGGGCTCAGTCCTAGGACCCCTCCTGTTCGGCATATACTTCTCAGAGGTACAGGCAAGCACAGGAGGACTATGGCTGACCAAGTTCGCAGATGACTGCAAACTAGGGGCTATAATTGACTCTCCGGCTGACACAGACATCCTCCAAAAGGGTCTCACTGAGACATATACCTGGTGTCAAAATCATGGCCTCAAGCTAAATGCCAAAAAGTGCATAGTCATCCCCTTTGGAAAAAACAAAGTACCCACAAACTACCACATAGGTGGTAGTCCCCTAAATACCGAAGATGTAATAAGGGATCTGGGGACCCCAAGTAGACTGTAATCTCTCATTTGATAATCACATTGACAAAATGGTTAGAAAATCATTCTATGTGGCCCACCTAATCCCAAAAGGGTTCACATCCAGATCAAAAGAGGTAATTGTGCCCCTATACTCATCACTCATCAGACCCATCATAGAGTACAACACCCCATTTGGGATGTACCTTACAAGACACCTACAACAGCTGGAAAGACCACTGAAGTACCTCACCAAGAGGATCACTGGCCTCAAACAGATGCCCTATGCAGCTCGACTGAAGAAACTCCAGCTGTACTTGGTTGCATACCACCTACTCAGAGGTGATCTCTGCCTGACATACAAGGCCATGTCCAACCCAGAACTGATGGCCATGCTCCACCTAAAGAAAACCATATCCCCTCAAGCCACATGCTCTAGGGATCTAAACCTCACCACAACAATAAATAGGATGTGCTGGAGGGATAGATTCCTGTCCCAGAGACTTCCCATGCTTTGGAACAAGATTCCAATCTACATTAGGCAGAGCTCCTTGCTAACTCCTCATTTTTCTGCTCAAGCGGAAGTTACAGTGAGTGCTATCCTGAGCCTGTGGTGAACAAAGCAGCTGTCCAAGCGAAGGGTGTGTCACTTTCCTACTTTGGACACAATAGAAGAACCTTTGTGGGTTCTGTTCAAGCAGCTTTATTTTATACAAACACATCACTATAGAAGTTTACTGACATTAACTAAAGTAACTTTTATACAAACTAACAACTGTGATCATGCATGCTCATGGTCTGACTGCTCTTTCAAAATGGTACTAGGGATTGCATGTGTCTGGAATTAATATGTACACGTACAGTCTTTGGCATACTTCTTAAAGACACAGCAAACAGCACATACACTCTGATCTACAGGGTGAGTATGATTTCATTCTATTAGGTAGCATTTTATTATACTACTGCAGCTGAGCTGTAGCCACTGCCATACTTTGTATAAGTGTCAGTAAAACTTGGGTATGATATTTAGTTATAGTACTTCAGCTTAGCTATGACCAGTGCTGTAGTTTGTATAGGTATCAGTGTAACAGCTTTGTTACAGATGTTTGCTGAGCAGGATAACCCCTCTACATTTATACTGTTTTGCACACCAGCATACAAAATGCACAAGTTCATGATAAACAAGCATTCCTTATTTGTTATGAGATTATCAGCTCTTTGTCTTCCTACAGTGCATACTCTCTGTCTCCTCGTGTCTTTCATGCAGAGTGGTTGCTACATTTCTGAGCCATGCAAATGGGCCTAATCAGGGTAAACATGGGATATTGGGGGTGTTGGTCTAGGTGTATGAGGTGGGGAGTGGTAGGGTTGGAGTCTTATGCTGGATGCAGGGTGTGAGTTTGGGGGGGCTGTGGTGTTGGTAAGGTGTGTGGTGGGGAGTCATATGGGAGGTTTTGGATTGGGGTGTATGGTGGGTGGTGAGGGTAGGGTCATTGTTAGCATATTGCCATGCACCATTTCACCATATGCCTCTGCCATTCATGCCTTCACCTGCCATGCCCCTGCCATTTTTGCAATAGTCATGTTATGTTGCCTGGTTCATAGCAAATAATCTTACAATCTTTACAAGGCACCTGATGATAACATTGTCTCTTTAAAATAAATAGTGTTTTTGCCCTTGGCACAGCATAATGCCCTTAAAAGGATTTTGGATTTTTACCATCAGGCATGTCAAAACATTCCCATCCTTCCTCCATATCCCCTGCACTAACACACAAAATATTGGCAATGGGGACAGTGACATTAGATACCTGCCTACACATCCTATAGTAAGGATTTCAGGTTTTATATTTAAGCAGAAGTATCGGAGGTGATCCTATAGCAAAAGCAACACCCGTGTAGTACAACATTAAGTAGCATTCAGCATGGTTATCTGAAACAGAAGTAATACTAATGTATTTTTGGTCTATCCCTCTTCGTATCTTTGTCATTGTCCTTCCCCACTATTTCATTTGATGTTTGTTCTTTAATTTTTAGTCATTTATGTTAACATTTTTTGCCACACCTGTCACAGTTGTGCCAGTGGCTTGGAACCCTGCCTTCTCCTACCACTACTCTGTTTAGCTTCTGGCCTGCCTCTAAATCAGGTGTAGCAGAGGGTAGCCTGGTAGTGTACTTGGTGGCCATCAGTGGTCTCTCCCTATACACAGGAATCAAAGCAGACAGAGTTTATAGTCATTTAGAAGAAAACTCAATTATGTCGAAACAATGGCCTTAAGCTTAATGCCAAAAAAATGTGTCATCATTCCCTTTGGGAAAAACTCAGTTCCCACTAATTACCACATTGATGGTAGCCCACTGAACACTGAAGGAATTATAAGAGATCTGGAAGCACAGGTTGACAGCAACCTCTCCTTCAACCACCACATTGCCACTGTGGTCAGAAAGTCCTTCTATGTGGCACATCTCATTACCAAGGGTTTTGTGTCCAGGAAGAAAGAGGTAATTATCTCTCTCTACTCTTCCCTCATTAGATCAATCATTGAGTATAATGTCACATTTGGCATGTACCTCACTAAACACCTGCAACAGCTGGAATGGCCACAAAAGTACCTCACAAAGAGGATCCTAGGCCTTAAACACATGCCCTACATGGACAGACTCAAAAAACTCCAACTTTTCTCTGTCTCATATCGTCTATTAAGAGGTGATCTCTGCTTGACTTACAAAGCCATGTCTGACCCAGCCATGTTGGAAATGTTACACCTAAAGAAATCCCAATCCCTCCGCACCACATGCTCCAGGGACCTCAACCTCATTACCCCAATCAACAAAACATCATGGAGGGGCAGGTTCATTACCCACAGACTGCCCATGCTCTGGAATAGACTTCCCATACATCTCAAGCAGAGCACCTCATTGGCCCTTTTCAAGAGAAATCTTGATGAGTAGCTGGGAAATAGAAAGTTCACCCCAGGGATCACTCTAGTGACTACTTGATAGAGACACCGGGAACTAACAGCGGCATGATGCCAGGGCACTTCTATGAGCTAGGCTTGAAAAGGCTCCAGTGCTGTTGGCCTAGTAAACACCTATGAACCTATGGCAGTAGATCAAAAGGACAATAAAAGAAAGTCATATGGAACAAAGGATCACTTGTTAAATAAAGTTATAGTTGAGAACTGTAAAAAGGGGAAGAATCTAAGTATGGCATTGATTGACTATAAAAAGCATGTAATAGTATCCCACACTCATGGATAAAAGAGTGCTTAAAAATGTATAGGATTGACTACACTGATCAACTACATCACAGTAACCATGAAACAATGGCAGACCATTTTGCAATTAATCCATGATAAAGGACAGATTATTATCCCAGGGATAAAAATTCAAAGGGGGATATTCCAGGGTGACTCTCTGTCACTATTACTATTCTGCCTTGCCATTAACCCATTAAGCTGTTTACTTAACAGATTAGGCAATGGCTACAATTTGGCTCCTAGAAAACAACAAAGTTTAATTACTTATCATCTTCTCTTTGTCAATGACTTAAAACTGTATAGCTCATCAGGTAAGGAACTGAAATGACAGCTGGAGGTTGTCAAAACGTTTGCAGATGATATTAGAATGTCATTTGGTCTTGATAAATGTGCAAAAGCAACCTTTAAAGAAGGAAAACTGCAGCACCAGGAAAACATCAGTTTGGGACAATAATGTGATATAAAAGAATTTGAGCAAGAGGGAGTGTATAAATACTTGGGAAATGATGAAGGATCAGCAATAAAACATGAACAAATGTGAATACATTTCAGTAAGGAATACTTTAGAAGACTTAAATTAATCCTGAGAACAGCATTGACATCTAGGAACAAGATCCAAGCTATAAATCAATTTGCTCTTCCTGTCCTAACTTACAGTTTTGCAATGAATTGACTGGGCCCAAAAGGTGTTGGATAGATTAGATATCAAAACAAGAAGGATGCTTCATGCCCAACAAATGATAAAAATCAGTGTATACCAAGATTATATATTCCCCATTCTGAAGGAGGGATGGGCCTCCTTGAAACTGATTACATGTATAGATCTGCAATCGTGGGACTCCACACATATCTACTGACCTCACAATATCCAGATGTAGTGAAAGTTTTGAAACATGAGGAGAATAAATCTAAGATGACTTCTCTGCTTAATTTAGCAGAAGCATATCGATGCCAAGCAGGAATGGAAATTCAACCAGAAGTAAATAAAAACGAGGCAGCAACTGAATGTGCCAAAAAAAAATAGAAACAATATAAGGCGAAGGACCAGATGAGAAGGCAAGAAATGTGAAAAAAACCCACAAATATAGTTGCAAGTATAGAAAACTTCCAGAAGAACCTCATGTTAATCAGGAATGAATGCAGGAATGGTTAAGGAGAGGCAAATTCAAACCAAGAAATGAAAGGTTCATATTGGCAGCCCAAGATAGTGGGCTACGTACATGCTGGCTTCCAAAGTCCATTGAACGTGTGGAAGAAACAGACAAATGTAGGTTTTGTAAAACTCAATTGGAAACAGTCATATACTTTGTTGCTAGTTGCGACACACTAATGGCAGAAGGACTGTATACTGAAAGGCAAAATAATGTGGTGAGACTATTGCACTGAGGATTGTGCAAACATTATGGTATTGAAGTGGTTGAAAAACCCTGGAGACATGAGCCACAAAGCATCATAGAAAATTATGTTTATATCACATGGGATCACCCATTACCAACAGTCCAAAAGATAGATGCTAGAAAACTGGATATAGTGGTCCAAGAAAAGAAGACAAAAGTAGCATTGATCATTGAAATCACCACACCCAGTGACTACAGTGTCTTGTGTACAGAGACACACAAAGACATAAAATACCAGGATCTGCAGGCAAAAACAAGAGCAATATGGAAGAAATATACCCAGACAGTTCCAATAGTAGTTGGAGCAACGGGTCTTATAAAAAAGAATCTACAATTGTATTTAGCTATGTTACCAGTCCATGTAACCCCATACGAATTGCAGAAGGAGTCATTACTGGGCACATTGCGGGTGCTGTGAAGAGCACTTTTGTCTGACATCAAAGACTGAAACAATACTAATTTCATGAGCTTTAATCATACTTTGACTTAGGAATGGGGTCCATTCCCATCATGGTATTAGAAACCCAAAAGATTTGGAGAAATTAGAAAAAAGAGGAGAGTGTTGTGGTCCCGTCTGGTGACACTGCATGGATTCAGAATGCAATAGGCAATAGGAGTTGGCACAGATAGGGTAGTAGGTGTATGGGTGGCTTGATTCCTACATAGGTCATCTGGAGAAGGTGCTCGTGTAGCTTCATGAGTTGCACTGCTGCCTGGCTTTGCCATCAATACCACCTCATGCAAGGCTCAGTAAGAAGGGCAGCCATAATGGTAACTGGCCTCTCTCTGGGTCTAGCCCAGAGGAGTGCAATACCCATCTTATCTCCCATCATGGCTTTCTATAGCCTTGTATGTTATTGCCTTCCCTGACTGTTTCCTGATCCTTCCCATCTCCAATGCCTTCCCTGTATCCCTCTGTTTATAATTTTGTTGTTAATTACTCACTTTGTGTCAGACATTCTCTATTGGTCTTTCTTAGTTTTTTTATATTTACTTGTGTGCCTCTGCCTTTGCATTACATCCTTCTCCAGCTACCTTTCTTAAAAAAAAAGATAATGGGAGCTGGACTACAAAAAAGATTATACCCCTCCTCTCACTCCCCACTCTCACTGACATTGGCTCTTTCTTGCTGTACCCCTGTCCTTGCTTTGCTATGTACCCATTTCTTCTCCATTTAAGTGAATAAATCCATAAATAAACATTGCTAGGAGCCACTTACTGTGGCATCTGGCCATTCTTGCAGTGTCACATTGTAGCTCTTAGGTGCTTCCATACTGCTTGTTCACTTTATTGTTTTTGCTGCATTCCTGGCCACGATTGTGGGAATTGCTTTCTTATCACTGAGGCTGTCAGTTTTCACAAGCCCGTTTCTTTAGCAAAACAGCTTGGGCCATGAGTTTCCTGCTAGTTAATTGATAATTACCTTCAGACCACATGCACATTTTAGGGTCTCCAGTGCAGCCTTAGCACGATCGTGGAAGACGTTTCCGAATCCCAGCCTAAGGCCTTAAACTGACAGTATCCTTGAAAACATTATATTCCTCAATGTAATTAATTAAACTCTTCAGATATTGTTCTTTTATATAAAACACTTTTCATAACCACTATTACAAAGGAGCCCTCTTAAATGTATTCACTACTCACAAAATATTCTACATAGTATAGAAAATTAAAGTAAATATGCATACAGCTAGAAGTGCTGATCTTATTAGAGACTATGCCTTTTGGCATACTTATTACAATGGAGAGACATAAAATAAATTACTTTTTTACTACAGAGCATTCGGGCTTCTTGTTTAAATTATATGTCTGTAGGAAATAAAATATGGTGTGATTTAGCTAAATGTAAATTAAAAGAAAAATTCACTCATCAAAAGCTGAAAAAGAAAACCCCCATTAATTATAATCATGCCTGTTGCCTTTACTATAATTTGTAATATCAAACCCTTTCACTTTTTCAGACCTCAGTATGATTTATTTTAAAATTAAACCAAATGCTGAACAAGCCAGATGGAGGAAAGGAGGTGGAAATGTAATTATTTTTTTGGAATCTTGAATGCTTACAACTATAATTAGATATGAGCTACATAATGTGAAATGTTCATCTAATTTGTATGAAAAGAGCTGTAATAGTAAGTCCCCAAACTTAAACATTAAGATATAACACCTGTTTCTAGTAATTGCTTTAGTCTATTCAGATTTGTAATAATCAGAATGTTTTCAAATAAGCAGTAGCATAAGCCAGGAAACAGGATGCAAGCTCTTTGCAGGTTACATATTACTCACATAATGGACACACACCTACAGGCAATCTGAAGCATTGCCACTTCATGTACTTGCATATTTCTGGGATGCAGAAGGAAACAGGAAACTCCAAAGAAAACCCATCTAGACAAAGGGAAGGCATGCAACCGCCACATGGAAGACACCTCATCCAGCAACCACACTGAAGAATCAAACAGTGTGTGACAGCTATATTACAGATAAGGCTATAATATATAAGAAATATAGTAGTGCAGTAAACATACCTTGTACTCTTGGCATTATCAAACAATGGGATCCCCGCCAAATACTTTTGGACCATGCATAAAGGCACATGCATTTTTCAATTCACCTTCTTGATTTAAGACCATTCAAACTGCTGTCATTATAGTCCAGCAATGTTTGCCTTCATCTGCCTTTGAATTTGTACACATCAAATGTTGGATTACAATGAAAAAAATGGCCACAGTAAAGTGACTTCACTTTTTACAGAAATGCACACTAGTCTTGCAAATCCAGATTAGCGATTGTTTAACTTGACCATGACAGAATGACCAACAATTCTCATCCACAGACATATCCCATAACCAGTAATTATATCCCCATTGTTCACTGCATACCTCAGGTGTCTGATTGTGGTAAAAATTTAGACGTAAAGAATTCTAGAAATGATCATGTATTTCAGGTTTATTTTGTACAAACACAGAACAGTCCAAGTATTCCAACTTATTCCACACAAATGCACATTAGTCCTGCAAAGCCATACTGTTTAAATTGATCAAATTACAAGAGGGTAAGTTATTTTCATTCACAGACAATCCCCACACAGCAGTTATAGCCACTTTGCTGTGTACACCTCATCGGACTGTGATACAAAATGATATTGCTCAACATCTTAGAATAAGAATCAGTCCAAAAATAATGATAGACAAAGATAGACTTTAAATATTGTTGTTATATACTTAGAAAGTTGCTAGAATATAGAGGATTATAATTGCATCTCGGATCATAACCAGCTTATTATGTGTTTGGGACACAGATGGTAAGATATCTTGGAATTCATGTTGAGAACACATACAGCTGGTTATGATCAGACTCAGTCATAATTCTTTGCAGTGCACGAAGCTTTATCTTCTCCATGTACTATTACTTACAAAAAAAAAATAGGATTGTGATCTATTTTACTTACTTTCAAAACTTTTGAAATCTGGAAATGCACTTCAGAGCTGTCAAACAGATAGCAGGTGGAAAATAAGTAGCCCTCTGTAGAATTAATGGCTTTAATGTTTTTCCAGAAGGCATTGGCAAGAAATATCACAGTTATTCTCATAGTCCCTTATTGCTTTGAAACGTATGGTTTCCTTTCCTCTGGCCTCATCAAGTACACCCTCCCTGGGTGCTGGGCTTGGTTTCAGATCTAGTATCTCACCCATTAGGGCTGCCTTAACCAAACATCCATTCCCTCAAATCGACTGCATGGTTTCTTTAATTCCAATGATGGCTAGACAGTCCAGGTTTTCATTCTTGGTTCTTCATATTGTAATTTATTCCTAAAAACCTTCTAAACATAAGACTTACAAATGTAAATGGAAAAGTTTCTTCATCCTGGTGGTTCAAAACAATCTTGATTTTTAAAAAAAAAAATAAGACCCAGCTGTGCAGGATTTGGGAATTTATGTGGACAGTGACTGAACTTTGGTCCAACATGCATCCATAGTTGTAAGAAAGCCCTTCTATAGTGCACAACTTATAAACTAACAGATTGTGTCTAGATCTAGGGATCTAATTGTCCACGTTTACTCAGCCCTCATTAGAAAAATCATTGAATATAATGCCCTTTTTTGCATGTATATGTCCAAATACATACAACAACTGAAACACCCACATAGATACCTTGCCAAAAGGATACAAACTCTACACAACATGTTCTACATGGACTGACTCAAAGCCCTGTCACTATACTCTGTATCCTATTGACTACTAGGAGATGATGGGTGTCTGGCATACAAGGCATCCTTTGACCCATTACTGATGGAATCATTGCACTTCAGCAAGTCAGATGGCATTTGAAATATTTGGTCTAGGGATCTAAAACTTTTTTGCAACATCAAGAAAATGGTTTGGGAGGGACAGGTATATATTGCAGAGGATACTGCTGCTCTGGAACAGATCACCCATTCATGTAAAACAAAGTTCATCCCTATCCATATTCAAGTGCAACTTAGATCTATGGATGAGAAACAGAACATTTCTCCCAGGACTACCCTCTATACAACTAATGGACAGAGGCAGCTCCTAAATGCTTTATCCCATGAAGGGATCACTTCAAATTATCTATGGCATTATCCTAGTTATTCTCCCTTGGGTAATATATAGTTATTGACTATGGGATGGGTATGGCCAATCTATAACAAAATCAGTGGATTATTTTGAGAACAAAACGTTTAATCAGCTAGGCATAAAATGTCCCTCAAAGGCAGTTTGCCTAGTACTTAAAGTAAATTATACTGCTAGAAGTGCTGATCTTATTGTCGACTTCGCCTTTTGACATACATAATAAAATGGGCAGATATAAAATAAATCATTTATTTATTTATTTATTTTACATTTGTTGACCAGGGAAGTCTGACTGGATATATGTCCATTTTCAGCGGAGGCCTGGGGAGAAAAGCTCCATACAGAACACAATAAGACAGAACAGCACAATACAATATGAAATACAATAGAGAAATACAATGCAGAGAAACTGTTACATATTTACATATTAAAGCCATTCCACTATTAGTATAATTCTAGATAGAGGTTATACACTATATATGTAGGTCACTTTCCAAGTTCCCAGCCCCAACATTCAACAAGCTCATATATTTTTTGTGTTTCTTTATAGGTTACTTAAAGTACATACTAGATTTCACTTAATGAACAAATTTGTACAGAGTAACTTGGTTAGGATTCAGTGACAATGCAAGGAGACCCTAAATGGGCAAACAGTAGAAGAGTGTGGGGATTAGTCAGGGGTAGAGCATGGACAGAGCCATTGCATTGTGAAGTATTGATTAAGGTTTTTATTTAATTGGGTTGAAGAGGGTTGTAAGGTTAGTTCTGTAGGAAGAGAGTTTTCATTACAGAACATTCAGGCTTCTTGTTAAATTATGTGTCTGTAAGAAATAAAATATGCTATGATTTAGCTAAATGTTAATTAAAAGAGAAATGCACTCATCAAAGGATGAAAAAGAAACCCCCCATTAATTATAATTATGCCTGTTGCCTTTACTATAATTTGAAATATCAAACCCTTTTAGTTTTGCAGACCTCAGTATGATTTATTTTAAAATTGAACTAAATGCTGAACAAGATAGATGGAGGAAAGGAGGTGGAGATTTAATTATTTTTTTAGAATCATGAATGCTTGCAACTATAAATAGATATGAACTACATAATGTGAAATTTTCATTTAATTTGTATAAAAAAAGCTGTGATAGTAAGTCCCCAAACTTCAACATTTTAAGTTATAACACCTGTTTTTAGTAATTGCTTTAGCCAATTCAGATTTGAATAATTAAGAATGCTTTCAAACAAGCAGTAGCATAAGGCAGGAAACAGGATGCAAGTTCTTTGCAGGTTACATATTACTCTCATAATGGACACATACCTATGGGCAATCTGAACCATTGCCAGTTCATGTACTTGCATATTTTCAGGATGCAGAAGGAAACAGGAAACTCCAAAGAAAACCCATCTAGACAAAGGGAAGGCATGCAAACTCCACATGGAAGACACCTCATCCTGGAACTATACTGAAGAATCAAACAATGTGTGACAGCTGTATTACAGATAATGTTATAATATGTACCAAATACAGTGGTGCAGTAAGCATACCTTGGGCTCTTGGCATTTTCAAATTATGGTATTCCCTCCCCCCACATTTTTGGACCATGCATAAATGCACATGTACATTTCAATTCACTTTCCTGATTTAAGACCATTTAGACTGCTGTCATTACAGTCCAACAATGTTTGCACTCATCTGCCTTTGAATTTGTACACATCAAATGCTGGATTACAATGAAAAAACATGGCCACAGTAAAGTATTCCATTCTGTTTACAGAAAATGCACACTAGTTCTGCAAATGCAGACTAGTGATTGTTTAACTTGACCATGACAGAATGACCAGCAATTCTCATCCACAGAAGTACCCGATAACCAGCAATTATATCCCGATTTTCATTGTACACCTCAGGTGTCTGATTGCGGTAAAAATTAAGAAGTAAATAATTCAAGAAATGATCATGTATTTCAGGTTTAATATACACAGACATGTAACAGTGCAAGTATTCCAACTTATTTCACACAAATGCACACTTGTCCTACAGTGCCATGCTGTTTAAACTGATCAAATTACGAGACAGAAAATTATTTTCATTTACAGACAGCCCCAATCACCACACAGCAGTTATAGCCACTTTGCTGTGCACACCTCATCTGACTGTGATAAAAAAATATTTCTCAGCCTCAGTTTTGAGCTTTTTTATTGGTTAAATTGTTTAATTCAGTTTGCTTACTGTTGCTACATAAGTCCTGTTTTTGCATTGGTTTGCACTAGTTTTAATACAGCTCCATGGAGTTAGGTGACCATTCATTGCTCTGCTGTATTCATCTGTTTATGTGTAGCATATCTCTGTGCACTGTTGTGCACTGCTGCGAAGTGGGGGTAACCATTGGTGGTTATAGATGCAAAAACTTCAGTAGATAAATGCTCCCTTACTAGCTGCCTGTGATCTAGCTGTGAAGTCCTTAAATTGCACTTAGCTGCTCAGAGAGCACCTCAGCTGCACTTTTGCCCCTTAAACAGTCCCAAAACACCAAATCTGCAATAGTCTCATACCATTTAGAGAGCCCCCACTAGTATAGACCCTTTATAGAGTACCCCATTAGTAAAGACCCCATTTAGAGCACCCAGGTATACCACACCCCTCCATTTTTTCTCCTCCCTGTGAAAACAGGATTTAATCTAACATTATGGATGGTCAGTTTCCCTCTAATTCTCCTACCAGCCTGATTGGAATGGGTATCCTGAGGCAGTGTAGCAACTGTCTCATGTACGCTGACAACCCTCTACTCCTAAATCACCCAAGGACAATCTGTGAGAGATGCATCCACACTAAGAATCTGGAATCCTTGCTGTCTCTTGCATAGAACAGTAATACTGAACAGGTTGTCAGTTCACATACTACACCTTCTAAGCAAACCATGCACTCAACACATAAACCATCATACATGAAAATACTCACCAGAGACCTACCTAAACACCAGAGACCTTCCAAACACAAACACGCTACACCTAATACAGCACCTACAGCATTCAATAGACATAAAACCACAAGCACCAGTGTCTCACCAAATAACCCCCCAAGGCAAATTACATCTAAATCAAAATTTTTAGTCATAGGTGACTCCATTGTGAGACACACAGATGTCCCACTCACTACCCTGGACAAGGAGAAGGTTACAGTCAACTGTCTATCGAGTGCAAGGATCCATCAGATCACATATGCACTCAAGTCTCTCAACTACAAGTACCGTTATGACTCTGTCATAGTTCATGTTGTTGTGAATGACTTGAGACATACCTCACTGGACTATATGGAGAGAGAGACATGATTGGGATTCCATGAATATATGTCCCTTGCCTTAAGCAGCATTCTACCCTCACCTAGGATGATACCACAATATAAACAAAAATGATTCACTTTAACAATTGACTTAGCTTCTGGTGTCATTCTAAGGGGATCCAGTTCCTGTCAGCTTGGGATGACATGGTTAATAGACCATGCTGCTCTGCCAGAGATTGTCTTCAGCTGTCACCTCTAGACTTTCATTTATTGGCTAAGGCACTTACCTCCCTCATAGTGCCTTTGTTAGGCAAGATCTCAAGAACAAAATTTCTGATGTGAAAATATCACTCACAAATAAATTAAAGGTTATGCTGCTAAATGCTAGTTTAAATCAAAAATTGCACTCTCTGGAAGAACTCCTCTCCCTGGAGGATGTTGACATCTGTGCAGTCACAGAAACCTGGTTCAGTGCCACAGGGAATACCCTGGCCTTGCAAGGCTACAATTCCTTCCACACTTTCAGACTGCAAAATGAACGTGTGAGAACCAAAGAAGGAGGAGTATCTATCTTCATCAAAGATAAATACACCTGTAGACTGGTTAGACAGAAAAACTCCATGGAGTTACTCCACATTCAACTAACTGTGGGTAAGACCTCCCTTCAAGTCATCATTAGCTATAGGCCCCCTTCAATGAAACAAGATACCCATGCTGTTTAATTGGACCTACTTGAGTCAATCAATTTACAACCAAACACTCTAGTCATGGACGATTGTAACTATCCCTCCATTGACTGGGAAACTTATATGAGTACCAACATGCTGGCAGAAAGGTTCCTGGACTTTGTTAACACCAATGCCCTGGAATAAATAGCATGGAACCCCACAAGGGGCTCAAATATTCTCAAACTGTTCCTCACCAACATGGGTTACCACTGCACCACCACAAGTATAGGACCCTCACTGATTAAATCTGATCACAAATCAGTCACATTTGAAGTAGCTATAACACCTAAACCCGTCTTTAGTGAAATCAAGCAAAATATTTCACCAAACCTAATTTTGACCTCCTAAGGGATGTCATAAATAGTTTCCAAGCTCCTGTTCCCACATATGACATTGGCAGCTATACTAAGGTATATACAAATGCCCTGTACAAACACTTATAAAAATGTATTGACACAGCTGAACCTGATAGGGTCAAAACAAGATACTCAAGAAAAAAACAAGCCTCCCTGGTGGACATCTAGCATTAATAAGTTATACAAGAGAAAGAAGTTACTGTCTAAGAATAAAAAAGAGAGATCCCACCTCTGCTTGAACAAACAAATAAGACAACTTGTAAAATCCTCTAAAGGCAACTTCAAAATAATTTCACAACCATAGCTAAGGATAACCATAAGGTATTCTTCAGCTATATGTAACCTAAATGGTAGGACCCAGACATGTGCTGAACTAGCTGTAGATGGCATCACATATACTGATCCTGCAAAAATAGCTAACCTATTAGTTGACAGGTTTGGCAAAAATTTCACCCCTCCTGTCCTCTCCAAACATTCCACAAAGGATTCCCTCTACATCTCCTCCACCTTGCATCTCCAATGAGCAAGCCATTAATGCTCTCTCCAAGGCCAAAAACACAGCCTCTATGGGACCGGATGGCATCCAAGATTGCATTTTAAATGGTCTAAAATATGGGTTAGCAACTCCATCAGGTACTCTCTTCAACCACAGCCTGAATACTGGTTTTCTCTCTGCTGAATGGAAAACAGGAACTGTCATCTCCCTTCATAAATGGGGTACAGCAACAGACCCTGGGAACTACAGACCTATAAGCTTAACCAGCCTTATTAGTAAGGCCATGGGACAAACCATCATGGACCTTATAAATAAGGATATAGGTAATATCCAATCTCTTTTTCCAAAATAGTTTGGTTTTGTCAAAGACAGGTCATGCCTGTTGAACCTGGTGGACTTCTTTGAAAACATCACCAGAGAGCTAGAAGAAGACAAATCTGTGCATATAGCCTACCTTGACTTAGCCAAGGCCTTCAACACAATCCCACATTCAGGCATCATTGATAAACTCTCTCAATTGAATATCAACCCTTATGTTGTCAGGTGAGTTGCTAAATGGCTCACTGACAGATCACACTCAGTCAAAATTGGGGACTTTACCTCAACCAGCAGACATGTCACCAGTGGGGTTCTCAAGGGTCAGTGCTGGGTCCTCTATTATTTGAAATATACTTCTCAGAAATTCAGGCCAAAACAGAGGGGATGTAGATGACTAAGTTTGCTGATGACTACAAATTAGGTGCAATCATTGAATCTCCAAACAATGTCAATATAACTCAAGAAGGACTTACACAAAATAATGATTGGTGCCAAAACTATGGAATCAAGCTCAGTGCAAAAAATGCATTATTATCCCCTTCAGTAAAAATGATAACCCTGCAGACTACTCTCTCTCTCTCTCTCTCTCTCTCTGTATATATATATATATATATATATATATATATATATATATATACAAGGATCACCGTAAAAACAACTTAGAAGAATGAAAAACACATTACTAATTTACTTCTACTATTCAGTAAAAGCTAAAAAAAAAAACTGTAAAAACTTAAAAAAGCAATTCTTGAGAACGAAGAAATATCACCCCAAACCAGATATTTGAGCGCGCTTTCGTCTTTTAATGTGTAAAGACTTCTTCAGAAAAACATAAGAAGATTTAAAAACTGTGGTTTAAATACAAAAACTAAAACAAAAGATTTAACCATCAGCCCATGAGGCTGGAGGTAGTAATAAACCAATCGGGTTAATAGTGTCAAAGAGTAGGTGTAACCTTCTGCGTGTAACAAGACACTGTGAGCTTTCTTTATTAGCAGCATGTAAAACCTGTTTGTTAAAAGATAAATCCTTACTAGAAACCAAGAAGAAAAAGTAGTCATAGATAGAGCCATTATGTCATTCTAACCCATTCACAATATTGATGTACACTTTTTAATTTATATTTATTTATTTATTTGCATTCAGTCCGTTCCTTGGTATTTGCACTAAGTTTCCTACTTAATATATGGTTTTATTTCGGGACAGCATTCTTATTTGAATAAGCACACCCGCAGCTACGTTTATACCTAAAGACAACATTGCTTTTTATAACCTAATTCTGATAGTGTCTCATGTTGCTAGTATACCTTTTTTTCTTTGTCCCTTGTGTTAGTTTTGACATATCTTGCACTTCTCCAGTGCTCGAACTTCATTTATGTGTGTCATAGTATTTCATAAATTATACTTTTCCTATGTTTCATTGTCTAGGTACTGTTCCTATGTTTCATTGTCTAGATACATAATTATTTCTTCTTTTCCAATGTGTCAATTTAAATGACCTTTTTTATACCTATTTTTTAAGTGTGTTCCAATATGCCATATTTAATGGCTCTCTCTATGACTACTTTTTCTTCTTGGTTTCTAGTAAGGATTTATCTTTTAACAAACAGGTTTTACATGCTGCTAATAAAGAAAGCTCACAGTGTCTTGTTACACGAAGAAGGTTACACCTACTCTTTGACACTATTAACCCTATTGGTTTATTACTACCTCCAGCCTCATGGGCTGATTATTAAATCTTTTGTTTTAGTTTTTGTATTTAAACCACAGTTTTTAAATCTTCTTATGTTTTTCTGAAGAAGTCTTTACACATTAAAAGACGAAAGCGCGCTCAAATATCTGGTTTGGGGTGATATTTCTTCGTTCTCAGGAATTGCTTTTTTAAGTTTTTACAGTTTTTTTTAGCTTTTACTGAATAGTAGAAGTAAATGAGTAATATATATATATATATATATATATATATATATATATATATATATATATGTATAGATCTACTTCAGAATGTTGACAGTCCGGAATGCCGACTTTCATATAGCCGACACCATATGATCGACAGTCCAGAATGCCGACATCTTGAAATAGAACCACCACACACCTGGAAACACAGTAAAACTGTGTTATGCAGGGGGGCAAGCCCCCCTGCACCCCCCACACCCCCTGCTACTTAATTATTCTCACTCCAAGATCACACTACAGTGCAGGAAAGGGGAATCTCCCAGTCCTGCACTGTAGCGGGATCTCCGCTATCAGTTGTCGGCCTTTCAAACGTTCGAACATATGGTGTCAGCCATATGAGTTTCGAACATTTGAAAGTTCAAACAACTGAAGGGGACCCATAAATATATATATATATATATATATATATATATATATATATATATATATATATATACACACACACACACACACACACACACACACATATATATATATATATATATATATATATATATATATATATATATATATATATTAATACGCTAAGTAACAACTCAGTAGTGAGAGACTTGGGAATACAAGTTGACTGCAGCCTAAACATTGACCACCATGTATCTACTGTGGTAAGGAAGGCATTTTACATCACACACCTCATTAGCAAAGGTATTGCCACAGGAGTGAAAGAGGTCATAACACCCCTGTACTCGACCCTCATCAGGCAAGTAATTGAGTACAATGCTCCCTTTGGTATGTACCTTACCAAGTGCCTGCAGCAACTTGAGAGATCTCAGAGATTTCTAACCAAGAAAATTCAGGGTCTCCAGTACATGTCATACATTTACAGACCAAAGTCACTGTCACTGTACTCAATAGCGTAGCGACTACTTAATGGAGACTTGTGTCTGGCCTACAGAGCAATCTTGGATCCAAACCTAATGGAAATGCTGCACATCTGCAAGTCACCCACTTCAGGGACCTTAACCTGGCCAGTAAACGTAAATAGGACCTGCTGGTGAAACAGACACATCTCTCAGAGGATGCCACTCTTCTGGAATAAGCTACCAGTTCACATCAATGTCCCTCTATGACACTGTTTAAGCATAGCCTGGATGACTGGATGGGTAACCACAAATTCCTGCCAAGAATTTCACCTATGACCCTGCTAGACATGGGCAGTCATTGCTAACTAAGATCTCTAGTTTAGGCAAGATTCTTTATATTGCAATTCTCTAGTATTATATTTGGCACACACAGCTAGACTTATAAAGACCTTTAGGTCAATAGCCTAGTAGTAGTAGTAACCTGTGAAACTATGAACCATAGAGTAAGAATCAGGATATAGCCAAAAAATAATAAGAGACAAAGACCCAGGATCAGAGACAGACTTTAAATATTGCTGTTATATACTTAGAAAGTTGATAGAATATAGAGGATTATAATTGCGACTCGGCTCATAACCAGCTTATTATTATTTGGGACATGGATGGTAAGAAATCTTGAAATCCATGTCGAAAACACATAAATCTGGCTATGATCAAAGACCAGTCATAATTCTTTATAATGCATGAAGCTTTATCTTCTCCATGTACTATTACTCACAAAAAAAAATTTAGGAGTGTGATCTGTTTTAATTATTTTCAAAATCTGGTAATGCACTTCACAGTGTCAAAGAGATAGCAAGTGGAAAAGAAGTACCCCTCTGCAGAACTAATGGCTTTAGCGTTTTTCCTGAAGGCAGTGGTAAGAAAGATCATAATTATTCTCATAGTCCCTTATTGCTTCGACAAGTATGGTTTCCTTTCCTCTGGCCTCATCTAGTATACCCTTCCTGGGTGCTGGACTTGGTTCCAGATTGAGTATCTCACCCATTAGGGCTGCCTTAACTAGACAGCCATTTACTCAAATCAACCACATGATTTCTCCAATTCTGATGATGGCTAGACAGTCCAGGTTTTCTCCTTGGTTGTTCATATTCTAACTTCTTCCTAAAAACCTTCTACAAGTAAGACTCACAAATATAAATGGAAAAGTTTCTTCATCTGGGCAGTACAGAACAATCTTGATCCTTTTCAAAAATTTAAGATTTTTAAGAGTTTTTAAGAGCTGACCCAGTTGTTCAGGATTTGGGAACTTATGTGGACAGTGGCTGAACTTTTGTCCAACATGCATCCATAGTTGTAAGAAAGCCATTCTATATTGCACAACTTATAAACAAATGGATTATTTCTAGATCTAGTGATGTAATTGTCCACCTTTACTCAGCCCTCATTAGGCAAATCATTGAATATCCTTTTGGCATGTATCTGTCCAAACACATGCAACAACTGAATCGTCCACAGAGATACCTTACTAAAAGGATACAATCCCTAAACATCATGTTCAACATGGAGTGACTCAAAGCCCTGTCACTATACTCTGTATCCTTTGGACTACTAAGAGATGATGTATGTCTGGCATACAAGGCATCCTTTGACCTATTACCGATGGATTCATTGCACATCAGCAAGTCAGATAGCATCTGAAATACTTGGTCTAGGAATCTAAACCTCTACTGCAACATCAATAAAATGGTTTCATCCCTGTCCATATTCAAGTGCAACTTAGATCTATAGATGTGAAAAAGAACATTTCTCCCAGGACTGCCCCTATACTACTAATGGGCAGAGGGAGCTCCAAAATGTTTTACCCATGAATGGGTCCCTTCAAATTATCTATGGTATGATCCCAGTTATTCTCACTAGAATAATATATAGTTATCAACCATGGAATGGATATGGCTTATCTATAACAAAATTGGTGCGTTATTTTGAGAAAAAATGGAAACTGGGTAGGCATGAAATGGCCCTCAAAGGTAGTTAGCCTAGTACTTAGCTATGAACTTATAAAAGCTATTAGATATTTCATTCTGCCACAATATTTGTTTATGTGTGGAAGATAAAGCTTTTAAAAGTTGTTTTATCTTCTGGCACTGCTCTTTGCCACCTGGCACTGCCAACTGTTAGTCCCTAAGGTGAGACTAATGCTGTTAACATTGGTACTTATGCTAGGAATATCCTTAACAAGTTATTTTTCCAGATTTCAGAGTGTAATCAAAGATTTTCATGCACTACAAAAGCTTTTGCATTAGCATGCATTTTCTGAAGAACATGAAGTCTGAAACTCAAATATCTGCCACTATTTTGTATCTGTGATATTCAATGGTTTGCCAGAGAACCATACATTTTTTAAGGAACAAACCAAAAGTATAAGGCCAATCAGGGATAGTTGAGAACTATGAAACTGCAGCTTTTCTGCATACACAGTAGCCAGCCTACCAAGTATTCCAGCTTATTTCTAACAATTTATTTATCATTTGTTTACCAGGAAAGTCCGACTTGGAACAAAGCCAATTTTCAGTGGAGGCCCAGGGAGAAATACTTCAGATGCATGTCTTTGCAATGTGGGATGAAACAGGAGCACCCGGAGGAAACCCGCATGAATACAGGGACGACATGCAGACTCCACACTGAAGGCACCCCAGCCGAGAATCGAACTGGAGAACCTCTTGCTGTGAGGTGACAACGCTACTGCTGTATCACTGCGCCATCCATCCAACAATGCATACTAATCCTGAAAAGCCAGATGGTTAACTGAGCAAATGAGAAAACAGTAAGTTGCTTTCAATCACAATCAACCCTCATTCCCACCCAGCAGTTGTAACCACTTTGTTGTGTATACCTCATGTGACTGATAAAAAATAATACCTCTCCACCTCTTACCACAACAATCAGAGAGAAAGCCAAAAGACACTGAGGGATTTGAAATATTGCTCTTATTTATATGAGAATGCATCACGCATGCGAGCACACACACACACACACACACACACACACACACACACACACACACACACACACACACACACACACACACACACACACACACACACACTCACACACTTTTATTCTGGTCAACTTTTACATTAACTTTAATTTTAGCTGGATGACCAAAGCATCTTTTGCTCTGGAATGCATTTTCTGCAGGATGTAAAGTTTAAAAATAAAATGCATATCATTATCTGGTGATTGTAGAAGTCCTCAGTAATGTGCCATAAAACCACAAATTTTATTTTATTTTATTTACATTAGTTTGACTGAGCCAAAAAGGCCTGTTTTCAGTGAAGGTCTGGGGAGAAAAGCTCCAAGTTACATAGTAAACAGTCTTATCATAGAATGTAAAAAAATAATAGGTTACATCGTAAAACAGTGAATACAACTGACATGAAATGAACAAAAACAAGTAACAGTAATACAAGTAATGCAGTAACAAGCAACAGTAATACAAATAATGCAGTAAAGATAGTTACACATATAAGTCATTATAATTGTTGGTCATTGAATGCAACACATCAGAAACTAAAACATTATGTATTTTTTTTAATTAGAGATGGGGTGGTAGCCTCACCAAATAAAATTAATGTGAAAATGTACAGTATTAAGCTGGTAGGTTCCACAGGAATAAGTCAGGGAATATAATATTTGAAAGAAATTATATAGGAAGAATATTGCAAATCAAGAGAAAAAAAATACTGAGAGGTTAACCATGGTGTTTAGCAGGAATGTAGCCAGATTTTAGACAAGTGGGTCTTAAGAAGGCTTATGAATTAGGAAGGGTTGGTTGTATAAAGAATGGGATAGGAAATTGAATTCCAAAATTTTGAGATGTGCTTTGAGAACAAGGCATATCCATTGGTATTATTGGCTTATAGAGCAATAATATCAGGCACAATAAATATCCGTCTACTTCTATGTTCAAGAATTCTGGGAAATCCAAAAACAATGGGAACACAAAGGACAACAGTCAGGAACAATTTTATGTATTACTCTAATACACTTAAAAAAAGCTAAAAGAAAAGGTTTTGCAGCAACATTAATTTTCTGAACAATAAAAAATATTAACTCTAATATCTGGCATTATAGACTGACAGTAATCCTCAATGACTTACCAGAAAATCAAAAAAATGTAGGACTGGTGCAGAAAAGACAGAGGAAATTCAGGGAGAGGCTGCAAAATTATGGACAGTCCAGCTCAGAGGTCCAGAGACATGATGATATGATATCAAGAACAGTTGGGAGCAACAGGAAAAAATACCTTTTACATCTGCTAACTACTCTTTTAGAGATGGATGCTGCACAGTAGATTCCATGGGCATTTCAATGCATGTCCAGTGTGCATTTATGTATTGAGAATGAAGAGGGTCAAGACCAAAAGGGCTTTTAAATGCCATCATGAGTATTTCCTTGTACTTGGGCAACAAACTCCATTCAGATATTCAGTGCTGTGTACGTCTGAATGTAGTTTGTTGCCAGAGTATAAAGAAACACTTGCAGTGACAATTGAATGTTTTTTTTTTTAATTGGGCTCTTGTTACATTCAATAATAAGCTAACAAAATGAATTATCAGTGCTTTAATACCAGGGCAGTATGCTGAATGTGTACCCATGGACCCCCTTGGTGCCTGCCCATTTTGCCTTATTATAATCCACCAATGAGCAAATACATGGTCTTACATACACTGTTTGAAAACAAAAATAAATAATCCTATGACAATTTTTCATTTTCTAAAAAATTGTAATGTTTCTCCTACCTGCATATTCAGTCTTCTGCCAGTTGCTTCCAGATGAGAATGTCTTGATGGCTACTATCGGCATTTAAGTATTGGTTGTAGTAAATGATGCAAATTTGGTGAAAAATGTCTTTAAACACTCCATATTATAGCACATAAAAACTTGTAATAACATCTTACAAATGAATATTAATAATATTGACTTGGTATTGTATCATAGGCATGTATATAGACTTTGCTGGGATTCAGAGACAAATTTTTCAAAGCAGTCACCATGTGAAGTGCCACAAAGCTAATCAGGTATATATTAAGTATTGGACAGAGCTGGCAGTCTGCACAAAGGACCACACGATGAAAGAGGGGTATAGAGATAATGGGCAAAACGGTATTAGGCTGTTTTACAACTGGGGCACCTTACAGTACAGCATGTGAGCAGTGTGACGAACATCACAATGAAGACCCCCACCCCCAAACATACTTTCCATTACCAACACTAACTTCTTCAAAAATGAGCTAAAATCCCTCTTGCTAAACTCATGGTCTTGCCCATGCCATGATCCCACCTAAACCCCCTACTAATCTATTTACCAACTCCCTCCACCTCCTTTACAGACTATTGCGGCTCTCCAACTTTCTTTATTTCTTGGGGGTTTATTCTCTCACTACTAGAACATCGTTGCTTATTATTTTTGTATATACTGTTTTTGTTGTATTCACCTATACTATATGTACTATAGAAAATAGTCTCTGTCTAAATTTGTATCAGTTCATGCTCATAGGTTCATAGGTAGGTACTAGGCTATCAGCCCGAAGGCATTTATAAGCCTAGCTGGAATGTGTTGGCTTTCGCCACCCCCTTAGATTAGTTCCCTGGGCCTCTGTCCAGCAGAGCCATTGAAGTGATCCCTGGGGTAAACGTTCTGTTTCCCATCCACTCGTCAAGGTTTCTCTTGAAGAGGGTTAGCGAGGAGCTCTGCCTAATGTAGATTGGAAGCTTGTTCCAGAGCATGGGAAGTCTCTGGGACAGGAATCTATCCCCCCAGCACATCCCATTCATTGTTGTGGTGGGGTTTAGATCCCTAGAGCGTGTGGCTCTAGGGGATATGGTTTTCTTTAGGTGGAGCATGACCTTCTATATTACAGAAACATGCATGAATTGCAGCACACTGACTACAACTGAGCACATATCTGGCAAATAGCATATGCACTACTTGTACTAATTTTCCTTCCTAGTTCTCTGTCAGAAAATGTGCAGTTTCAGTTGGCTAAATATGAGATCACTCCTGAAAAAACAACCTCAGCAAATGAAGGAGTTAAGTCTATAACTGCAGTCCTTCATTATTAACACAAGCGGGTTCATGTCATGCTGACAGCCCCAACCCATGATACTCACTACATCTAGGTTTGTCTACTGATGCAGACCAGCCCATCTATTAGGTTATATTTAGATCACAGTCAGTAAAAACAGAAACCACAATTAACTTGCAAAGGTAAACTACAACAGCAAAGCAGGAAATGATAAAAACTGTGCTTCTGCAAATACTTAAACTAGATGTTGATAATCGTTGGCCTCACCTTAAACTGGAAACATCACACACAGATACAAATGCCAATTCTTGAACTTCTCACTTTATCCAAAACATCTTTAACTGCCTTTTAACATGCTAACTACTTGATTTAACTGAATTGGTACATGCATACACACACCTGCTCTATAAAATAACACAAGGCTGTACTACATAAAGCTCTCTTGTCAAGGATGCATACACAGATAATCTACTGCTGCACCCTGTCAAGTGTCAGAAGCTTCTGAAAAAAATCCCTTGAATATTTTTGCTTATGAACATATAAACACACCCTGAAATAATTACTGTAAAACCCCCCTCCCCATTAATTTGAAGCATTGCACCAGAACAGACAGATTAGCAGCAATGAACAAAGTTAAGAAGGTCAAGTAAGTGGCTTAATCATGTTAAAGAACTGGTCACATTATCTCCCCACACACCCACAATAACACAGATAATGTCTCTGCTACAGCTGTTAACCATATCAGCTTTTCACACCATTTATTACATGTTCAGAGGTGTGTACTAGGCTAATGGCCCTGAAGCCTTTACAAGCCTAGCCCATAGAATTGCCCTGGGATCGTGCCTCCCAACATTAGTTCCCAGTGCCATGATCCCCAGGGTGAAAGTACAGTTGCGTACATTTACCATAAATGTAGATGTTTGAGTGTATTCACTGTTGCAGCCACCACCCGTGGGCCATCCCTGCTGCTGCAGCTCTCAGCCGACCCGAATACTAGAGTCAATGCCTTTCTGCATTGGCTGCCGTCGCCCGCTGGCCAACACCAGGGCATCAGTGCTATAAAGGAGAGCAGCTGACACCATCAAATCAGTCCCTCTTGCCCTAACCCGTCAGAGGCCCAAGTAAATAAGGTAAAGTGGTCCTGGTGGCAAAAAGCCAACTTTTGAAACTTGTCTCCCTAAAAAAAGAAGATATAAGGGGGGAAAGAGGTTGGGAAACCAGGACTGCAACAGTGAATACACTCAGACATCAACATTTATGGCAAGTGCACACAACTGTAATATGTTCATGTTTCACTGTTGCACTCATCACCTGTGGGAGGATTCCCAAAGCTGAGGACAGGGGTCATAGGCTTAGTAAGAGACCTAGGAATGAGTCAACATGCCCTGCAGAACTGCAGAGGCAAACCATGCCCTAGTGTTAGAAAACAGAGGTAGATGGTAATGCTTGGTAAAGGTATGGACAGAAGTCCAGGTGGCAGCTTCCAGGATGTCCCTGGTGGGAACTCCTCTGCGGAATGCTGTGGAAGTGGAGGATGCCCTAGTGGAATGGGTTTGAATAGACTTGGGGTGGGGTTCCCATGCAGTCTGTAGCAGAAATGGATACAGTGTGATATCCATTTGGAAATGGTTTGTTTGGAAATGGGCTTCCCCTCTGCCCCTGGGGCAAAGCTGACAAGTAGTTGGTCTGTTTTTCTGAAGGGTTTGGTGATAGTATCTGAGCGGTCTGTGCACGTCTGGTGAGTGCAGGATTCTTTCACCCTTGTTTTGAGGGTTAGGAAAGAAGGTAAGTAGATGTATGGCTTGACTTGAGTTACATTAGATACCTCCTTGGGCATAAAGGAGGGATTAGTCCTCAGGGAGAGACTGTCTGCATGGAAGATTATGAAGGGCTCAATGGCAATCAGAGCCTGAAGTTCTGAAACTCTCTTGGCTGAGGTGATAGCTAGGAGGAAAGCAGTCCTCCAGGAGAGGAATCTTAGTTCTGCTGAAGCAGCAGGTTCGAAAGGTGGTAAAGTTAGTTTTTCCAAAACAAAATTCAGGTCCCAGGCTGGAGTGGGTGGCCTTCTGGGAGGTCTGACATTAGAAGCCCCTCTGAGGAATTGTTTAATCAAAGGATGGGAGAACAGGGGCTGCTCTGTATCAAAATGAGCTGAAATGGCTGAGGCGTGGATTTTAATACAGGAGAAGGACAGGCCACTATTAAGTAGCTCCACTAGGTAATCCAGGATAAGAGAGATGGAAGGTTGTGAGGTATTGCCCCCTCTGGACTGGCTCCCGGAGCAAAATCTTTTCCATTTTCTTGCATAGCATTTTCTGGTGCTGGGCCTTCTGGCCTCTGTGATAATGTCTAGGACCTGTTTGCTTAACAGGGGCCCCTTGTTTGCCTTTAGAGTATTAGCCATGCTGATAGTTTGAGAGTCTGCAAATCTGGGTGCAGCATCCCCCCCCCCGAGATAAGAGGTCTGAGATCAGGGGAAGTTGCCTGGGAGGCTGTAAGGTCAGGCTGTGCAGTAAGGGGTACCAATGTTGTCTGGTCCAGTCTGGGGCAATGAGAATGGCCTTTGGTCTCTCCTCCCACATTTTGATCAATACCTTTGGAATAAGAGGCAGAGAAGGGAATGCATACACAGAGGCTCATCCAGGGGAATGTCAATGCATTCACCCTCCATTCTAGGAGGTTATACTTCCTGGTACAGAATTTCTTCAGCTGATGGTTTAGATGTGAAGCATAAAGATCCACCTCCAGAGTCCACCATGCCTGGGTGGTTTGCAAAAAGTTTTTCTGTGGAGCTGCCATTTGTGGGGGTCCAGTAAGTTTCTGCTTAACTGGTGCACTAGGGTGTTGATGATCACACAGAGACAGGCAGACAGACAGACAGGACAGTTTTTACTGCCTTCAGTTAAATACACGTCAGGCATATTTTTATCAATCAGAAAAGTTGTGGATAGCAATTAATAGAGAGTTGAAGGATTTTTTTCTAGGAGAGGAAGAGGGCAAGAGTCAAGTGGGATAAGTTGATCCAAAAGAACAAGGAGTTTTAGAACTATCTGATTTGAAGGGAAACTTTAAAGCTACACAGTTAAGGTTCTTGTAACATTAAACAAGCAGAAAGCCACAACTCAAAGTGGAAAGGGATAATGATGAAGCAGGGGGCAATTCAAGAAATAAGGAAAAAAGTGGAATTTTGGTCGCAGATCCTTAAGGAGAATATCAGTCGTTCAGAACATTATCTTCCTAAAGTAGCAGAAAATACACTAAGAAAGTACAGTTGTGTACACTTACCATAAATGTAGATGTTCTGAGTGTATTCACTGTTGCAATAACTACATTTGGATAATCCTGCTGGCAGGTTGCCCTCGGTCGGCCTGAAATCCAAAGTCTTGGGCCACGCATCAGCCGCTGTCACCCCTTCCCTGATGTCAGATCGTCAGGGGTACAAAAGAAGCAGTCGATGCCATTCTCTTCAGTTTTTCTTGCCCCAGATGTCTGGTGCCCCCTAAAAGGGTAGCCAAAATGTATATGTATATATGTAAATACATGCACCAATATAAACTTTACCTTCATCTACAAGCAAATACACCACATAGGTTGTATAAATCAGAGAAGGAAAAATAAGTTCCAGCAGAAAAAAGGGGGATGGCGGGTGGATACCCAGGACTGCAACAGTGAATACACTCGAACATCTGCATTTATGGTAAGTGTACACAACTGTACTATGTTCTTCATGTTTCACTGTTGCAGTCATTACATTTGGGTAGAGTCCCAAAGCTATGGTTGGGAGGCTGGAACTAAATAGCATTAGAAGCGGCTATGAGGCCCTGCAGAACTGCAGTGGGAAAGCCTGCCCTGAATTTAGAGCAGAGCGGCAGATGATAGTGCTTTGTAAAGGTGTGCACTGAACTCCAAGTAGCAGCCTCTAAAATGTCTTTGGTTGGTACTCCCCTGAGAAAGGCTGCTGAAGTGGCTGCAGCTCTGGCTGAATGTGGCCTAATGCCCTTAGGCACTGGCTTACCATGGTGAAAATAGCAGAAACGAATGCAGTGGCCTATCCACTTTGAAATACTCTGCTTTGAGATAGCCCTTCCTTGTGATCCTGCAGCATATGTCACTAGTAATTGCTCTGTCTTCCTGAAAACTTTGGTTCTGTCCAAGTAAAATCTAAGCTGTCTGTGTACGTCCAAGGAATGCAGAATTATCTTCCCCTTGTTCTGTGGGTTTGGATAAAAAGTTGGCAGATGAATAGTTTGGTTAAGAGCCACACTGGACACCACTTTAGGCATAAATGTTGGGTTTGTCCTCAGAGAAACCCTGTCTGGATAAAACATGATAAAAGGTTCCACAGCCATGAGTGCCTGTAGCTCTGAAACTCGTCTTGCAGAAGTTATTGCTAGGAGCAGAGCTTTTTTCCAAGATAAAAACTTTATATCAGCCATAGCAGCTGGCTCAAAAGGAGGCAGGGTGAGTTTTTCCAAGACATAGTTGAGGTCACATGCAGGTATTGGTGATCTCCTTGGAGGCCTTAAATTTTTGGCTCCTCTGAGGTACTGCTTTAATAAAGGATGAGAAAAGATTGGTGGCTGTATATTGTAATGAGCCGAAATGGCAGAGGCATGAATTTTAATTGATGAAAAAGATAGGCCTTTGTCCAGCATCTGAGTTAAGTATTGCAAAATCTGAGGAATATTTGGTACAGCTGTATCAGTTCCTTGTGCCTGGTTCCAGTCACAGAATCTCTTCCATTTTCCAGCATAAGATTTTCTAGTACTAGGCCTTCTGGCTTCCAAAATGACATCCATCACAGCTTTACTGAGAGGTATGTTTTGTATGACTACATTATCTGCCATGCTGCCAGGTTTAAAGTCCTGAGGTGGCTGTGCAGGATCCAATTGTTTTGCTGGGACAGTTGGTGGAGTATTTGAGGTAAGGTCAAAGCTGGGCATTGAGACAAGTTTCTTAGGATTGGATACTAGTACTGGTGGGGCCAGTCTGGGGCAATCAGTATCATCTTTGACTTCTCCTGTCTGACCTTTAGGAGTACCTTGGGGAGGAGGGGCAGTGGAGGAAAGGCATATACTGATTTTTCAAGCTGAAAGATAGGGCGACTACTTTCCATGCTTGTCTGTGATAAGTCCTTGTGCAGAATCTTTTAAGTTGGTAGTTGTGAGGGGAGGCAAATAGATCTATGTCCGGGCATCCCCATTTCATTGTTATCATGCTGAAGACTTGTGGATCCAAGCTGCCACTCGTGGGGATCCATGAGGTTTCTGCTTAGTTCATCTGCCAGAGTATGTTCCTTTCCTGGCAGGAATTGTGCCTGCAGATATACTTGGTAAGTCAATGCTGTGTCCCACAAAGTCATGGCTAGTCTGCAAAGGAGGTAAGAATGTGTGCCCCCCTGCTTGTTTATATACCACATGACCGTGGTGTTGTCTGTCTTTATCAGTAGTTGTCCTGGATGAAGTAGGTCCTTGAAGACTGTCAGGGCATTTTGAACAGCTAGCATCTCTCTTTGATTGATATGTAGATGCATTTGGTTTGAGGACCATGTGCCCTGAATGCATCTTCCTGCCATGTGGGCCCCCCAGGCATAATCTGATGCATCCGTTGTTAGTGTCTGCCTGACTGGGGCTAATGTGAATGGCTGTCCCTTGTTCTGGTGACAAACCTTCACCCACCATCAAAACTCCTGGTGCAGACAGGGAATGAGAGTAATCATAGTTTCCAGGCTGTGGCAATGTTGAGTCCAAACACTTTTTAGGTACCATTGAAGTTTCCTCATATGCAGTCTTGCATATGGAATTAGTAGGATGCAGGATGCCATGAAGCCTAAAGCATGCAGAATTTTTCTTGCAGATAACTGGGCCTTTGTTGCCAACATTTTGAAGTAGGTAGTCAGTTGCCTTTGTTTGTCTGGCATGAGATAAGCCATCTGGGCAGTTGTATTTAAGCTTGCACCCAGGAATATTATCTCTTGACAGGGTACTAGCTTTGATTACTTTTCGTTGATTGTGTACCCTAAGCATGTTAGAAGTCTTTTCACAAACGCCAGATGCTGTAGAAGCATGTCCTTGTTCTTTGCTAGAATTAGACAGTCGCCCAAGTAAGGATATATTTGTATTCCTCTTTGTCTGCAGAATGCAATTACTGGTGCCAGGCACTTTGTAAAGACCCTGGGTGCAGTAGATAAGCCAAAGCGCAGTGCAGAGAATTGGTAATGCATTGAGCCAGCCTTGAATCTGAGGTATCTTCTGCATGATTGTCTGATTGGGACATGCAGGTATGCCTCTTTTAGGTCTAAAGTCACAAGCCAAGCGTTCCTGCCTAGCCATGGGCAGAAGCTGCTGCAAAGTCAACATTTTGAATTTTGATATATCCAGGAATGTGTTCAGAATAGATAGGTCCAGTATTGGTCTCCAGGCCTTGTCCTTTCTGGGTACCAAGAACACTCGAGTAAAATCCTTGTCCCTGCTCTTGCTCTGGTACTTGTTGAATGGCCCCCATGTCCCTGACGTATGAGACTTGTTTTTGTGCCTCCGCCCATTGATTTTTTGGCAGATCTGGCCAGCCGCTTGCCAGTGGCAGGGTATGGAAATGGAACTTGTAGCCTTGTGACACTATATTTAGAACCCACTTGTCCTGGGTTATAATGCGACAATTTTGAGAAAAAAGTGCTAATTTCCCCCCTAGGGTGTTGCCAGGAGATAAGTGCTTGGTGCAGGCAGGGGGAAGTCATTGGGACTGTTTCCTGTAAGGTTGTGATTTGTCTTCTCCAACTTTGGAGGTAGAAGCACCCCATTGCTTTGACCTGTTTGAACCTTGTGCCTGGGATCTGCCTCTAGGGCATCTGGATCTGCCCCTTTGAGGTCTGTCTGACACAGGAAAGGACCAATTCTTTGTAGGCCAGTGTCTACTAAACCTAGGTGGCTGTACCTGTAAAGAATCTTTGACAGTTTGCAAGGATTTAGCTTTGTCCTCCATTTTCTTTAACACCTCTTCTGCCTTAACACCAAACAAAGTATCATGCTGTAAAGGTGCATCTAATAATTTAACCTTGACATGATCAGACAGATTTTCTTCCTTTAACCAATCATGCCTCCTAATTACAGAACCCGTAACTGCGGCCCTGCAGGAGGCCTCCAAAGAATCAAAACCACATTGCAAAGTATGCTTTCCAGCTTGTTTAGCTGCATGCAATAAATCCTGCATTTCCTTGTTTTCTGCACATTCAGAGTTTAACAACATTTTCTGTTTAAGCAATGCCATTACATGTTGCTGATATTTGAGCATATGAAACTGACAGTTTAAGGCCCTTATAGCCAAGGTAGCAGATGTGTAAACCTTTTTTCCCCATCTATCCAGTGCCCTACAATCTCTGTCAGAGGGGGTAGGGTTTTTTGCAGTGGAAGCCCTAACTCCTTTGGGACCCTGTGAAATAGTTTCTGGGTCTGCAGCAGGGTTTTTAAAAAGGAATTTATGACAGTCAGGAGCCCTGTAATATCTGTCAGGCTTAACAGGAGCTGGAGGTAAGGAGTCAGGGGTAAGACTAGACTCCGAAAACACATCATCTACAATGTCTAACACTGGTGGAATGACTAGACGCCTGTGTTGAGGTAGTAAAAGGAAATCCCTGAGCCTCTTTTTAGATTCTGAAAAATCTTGGCTCTCCCAGTGGGAATGCTCCTTCATGGTATGCAAGGTTTCCCCAAAAGAATAGTCCTCTGGAGGAGAAGCTGAAGGTATAGATTATATATATCAGAATCCTCATGGGGGGAAGAGAATATTCCTGATCAGAAGAGGAATCAGAAGAAATAGAAACCTGATCTGAAGATTCATAGTCAGTCTCTTGCCTAGGCCTCTTATCAGGAGGGGGATGTGAACCTCTGATCAAGGTAATCAAGTCTTTGGCCATTTTGAGCTTCTGTTTTTTAGGCATAGAGGCCTGTCCACATGGCTTTTGAGTTTGTTTCTTTGCTTTAGGAGGTGCTTTAGTCTTTGCCTTTGAAGTTGAAGTCTGTTTAATGTTAAGATGTTGAGGTCTGAATACACCCTCAGAAGCCGGTGCCTGCTCAGCGGCTCCAGACCCACCTGAGGGAATAGTATCCGAGGCTCCAGTACCTTGAGTTTCCAGTAGCATGGCTGACTCCACTTGGGAGTCGGTAGCAGCCTGTGACTCTAAAGTAGTGGGCGTCAGGGGCTGCGAAAGCGCCTCACTGAGAACCGGCGACTGGCTTAGGGGAAGCTTCGTCGTTAGTTTTGGGCTCGGTTGTTTATCTCTCTCCTTTTCTTTGCATTTTTTGTGAACTCTGTTCGTCGGATGGCTATCCGACGACATTTCTGGATAATTAAACCGGTGTACAAAATAGTTTAAAGCAGAATCATACCGACGCTTAATAGTGCGTTGGTTAAATCTAGCACAAAACCGACAACCAGAAACGTTGTGATCAGGGCCTAGGCAAGGAATACAGTAAGAATAAAAGTCCTTATGAGGTATTTGCTTTCCAGAAGAAATACAATTATTTACTTTTTCTGACATCAGTCTGGAGCAAGAAAAAAAGTTTCCCCAACGGGGTACTTAGCTTTATTGAAGACTTTGGATCTGAAATTCGAACACGAAAATCACCGGAGTCGGCCAACCAGCACTTGCGAACTGCTTCTGCTTCGGGCACCACGTGGCAAGAAAAACTGAAGAAAATGGCGTCGGATGCCTCCTCTATACCCCTGATGACCCGACGCCAGGGAAGGGGCGACAGCAGCCAACGCAGGACCCAAGACCCCGGAATTCAGGCTGGCCGAGGACAACCTGCCAGCAGACTACCCAAATGTAATGACTGCAACAGCGAAACACGAAGAACATCTACGCCAAAACAGGAATGGAGAAGGGGGATTCTGTTGACAGGGATGACTGCAATTAGGGGTACAAAGAACAGGGAAGAGGGGCTGGAATTTACTGGAGGAAGGTGGCAAAGGAACCATCATAAGGAGCAAAGTGTTGGGATCAGCCATCAGACAGGGAATGGTAATAGAATGGAAGAGGCCAAGAAAATATTTGGATTGCAGGCTAGAGACTGCCTTCCATATCTGGGATTGCTATTAGAGTATAGACAAAGAGAAAGGGATAGGGGGATCCTCAATGAAAAACCTGCACTGGTAGAGTTTTTACTTGGATCAAGAACAGAAGCTGCTGTTAACAACTGAAAATGAGCCGGACATATAAAATATTGCACAATAGCTTCAGGGGTCATTCGGAGGTCAGAAAAGATTGGGAAGAGAGATTAGATAAGCAATTCACAAAACAATGGGAGAACAAATGTATAACTCTCAAATATGCAACAAAATCTATAAGATTTAAGATTCTTGCCTGAAAGTGTTTGCATAGGTATTTTCATACCCCAAGCAGACTCCACAGAATTCTCCCTTAGGTAAACAGCAAATGTTGGAGGTGTAGTGGGGAAGAAAGAGGTACCTGGAAGCATAAGTTCTCGGAGTGCGGTAAGTTCGCAGACTTTAAAAAATTCTCTACGGAGTACTCAGTCAGGAAGACTGGGCGAGCAAATGATTTTAACTAAGAAATTTTTTTGAGCTAGAATACAGAATCTGAACTGCCTAGACATAGGAAGGCCTTGTTGATTTTGGTAGCTGTCAAAAGAGCAATTACTACAAAATGGAAATCGCAGTCTAAACCTGCCATGCTTTAAGTAGTGAATACTGTAACAGAAATAATAGAATAGGAAGTGGGACCTTTAGAAAAGGGTAAGGGTAAACTACATAAAAAAAGAAAATTGCGGGAATACATAAGAAAAAATGTTTTGCAGGAGGAATGAGGTATAAAAAAAGGCAGGAACTGAAAAATGTATGTAATGCTGGAGTGATTATATTATACAGAACAATATACAAGATGTATTGTTTGTAAATGTGAACTTGCTAATACTGTTTGATCACTTTTATATAAATGCAAAGAAGATAATTCAATAACGGCGTTTAAAAAATACATAAACTACAGAAATGAAGGTAACTTGCTATAAAAGACTATGTTCAAACAGATCGCTATTGCGGTACTCATCAAAACTTACCTACCCAGATAACTGTATGTTCCTTCCTAGCAACAGCAAATGTATCAGTATAAGAAAGACACATGGATATGCCAAAACTCAGTGCTTTGTTACACCTGGGTAGGGGATTGAAGCCTATAGATCTATGTCGTCATACAAGAAAAGGAAGAGTATAAATAAATGGGAAAGGAAACCCCACATCAGCCAAGGTAAGAGACAACTAACAAGGATGGAGAAAGAGGATGTACAGTAAGCAAAGAATGAGTAAGTTCTGTAAACTGGCTGGATGTCCAGCTATCCTGGAGGTTAAGTCTCACTATTGAGGAAAGGAATATTGCAACAGTGAACTTATGAAAAAATATCCATTCTTTCATTACTGTTGCTAAGAAAACAACAGCCAAAGGTACAACAGAGTAGTAAATTATGTCAAACTGTAGTTCTAGCACATAATACACAGAAGCAGGGCTGCTTTGCTGGGTGGATGTTTCCAAGACTTGCACCAAAGTATGAACATAAAGAGGTTATTTTGCTAAAGGAAAACTACTCTAATCTCAAAATGCACGCACTCGAGGCCCTTCTCAGTATGGAGAACATCGATGTCTGTGCTGTGACTGAAACCTGGTTCAAGGCTCCTGAGAGCACCCCGGCACTATCAGGTTTTACCTCATATCATGCGTTCCGGCCCCAAAACCCGGACCATACCACAAATGGAGGGGGTGTATCCATATTCATCAAGGATACCCACACCTCCAGGTTGGTGGCTACGCATGAAGCATCGGAAACCATCCAGGTGCAATTAACCTTAGGCAAAACTGCTCTACAATTTGTAGCATGCTACAGGCCACCCTCTCAAACTCAGGAAACCCACACAGCCTTCCTGAAGACACTGGAGGGTATAAATGTATCACCAAACACCATCATATTGGGTGACTTCAACTACCTGAATATAGACTGGGAACATTACTCAAGCCTCAACTTTCTAGCCCAAAGGTTCCTGGAGTTCATAAATTCAAATGCCATGGAACAACTAGTCACCGTCCCCACAAAAGGAGAAAATATACTAGATCTCATCATCACAAACATGGGGACAAAATGCTCCACACCGGAAGTATATCCCTCTTTGGTGAGATCAGATCATAAACTAATCTCACTAGAAATCCACATCCCACCCCCACCCCAAACAAAAAAGACCACAGTGAAGAACTTCTCTAAAGCAAACTTCACACTACTCAAGACAGGTGTGGTATCCTTCAAGGCCCCCGAGCCAATGGAAACCACAACCCAATCTGCAGAAGCCCTTACAAATTCCTTCTATGAACACTTTCAGGACTGCATGGATCAGGCAATCCCAAATAAAACCAAGACTCTTTCCACCAAGGGCAAACGTCCAGTCTGGTGGACCCCAGCCATAAACAAACTTTACAATAAGAGGAGAAAGCTATTACATGATTGAGCAAAATCCCAAAAAGGGAAGGCATCTTTGATCAGTACTAGCAAGAAACTACGATCCCTCATAAAATCATCCAAGGCCAACTTTGAGAAAAAAATTGCCATAGATTCAAAAGACAGTCATAAGGCCTTCTTCAGTTATGTCAGAAACCTGGGTGGAAACTCCCAGATATGCTCAGAATTAGTCCAAAATGATACAAAAATCACTGAACCCACAGACATTGCCAACATACTGTCAGACAGGTTCAACGCAAACTTCACCCCCCTCCCCCCCCCAAAAGGAGAGATAACTATCCCAACAGAGTGTAGCCTCCCAGACATCTCAAATGCGCAGGTGAAAGCTGCTCTCTCTAAAGCTAAAAACACAGCATCAATGGGACCGGATGGTGTCCCCGGCTGTGTGCTACATGAACTCAATGAAGAACTAAACCCGCACATAAGGCAGCTGTTTAATCTTAGCCTTACCACAGGACATGTGCCCAAGGAGTGGCGTACGGCAACTGTGATCCCACTCCACAAAGGCGGTGCCTCTACGGACCCTGGTAATTACCGCCCCATAAGCTTAACAAGCCTGGTCTGCAAAGCTATGGAGAGGATCATAATGGAACTCATAAACAAGGACATAGGGGACTTGCAGACCTTGGACCCAACCCAGTTTGGCTTTGTCAAGGGCAGATCTTGCCTTTTGAACTTGGTCGACTTCTTCGAAACAGTTACCAAGGCCATTGATGAGGGAAAGGCAGTCCATACAGCCTACCTTGACCTTGCAAAAGCTTTCGACACAATACCCCACTCGGGTATCATAGAGAAACTTACCAGCTTAAATGTAAACCCATATGCCACAAGATGGGTTGCAAACTGGCTAAAGGACAGAACCCACAGGGTTAGAGTTGATGGAGCCATGTTAGACTCCAAGCCAGTTACAAGTGGTGTCCCACAGGGCTCAGTCCTTGGCCCCCTATTGTTCGGCATCTACTTCTCAGAAGTACAGGCAAACATAGGAGGACTATGGCTGACAAAGTTTGTGGATGACTGCAAACTGGGTGCCATAGTGGATAGTACATCGGACACAGACATCCTTCAGAGGGGTCTCACGGAAACTGATAGCTGGTGCCAGAGCCATGGCCTGAAGTTAAACGCAAAAAAGTGTATAGTCATACCCTTCGGGAAAAACAAGGTAACCCCAAGCTACCATATAGATGGCAACCCACTAAGCACAGAAGAGGTTATCAGGGACCTGGGTACTCAGGTTGACAGTGGCCTCTCGTTTGACACTCACATTGCTAAAGTGGTTCGAAAGACCTTCTACATTGCCCATCTGATCATGAAGGGATTCACATCCAGATCAAGTGAGGTCATTGTTCCCCTGTACTCTTCACTTATCAGACCAATGATCGAGTACAATGCCCCATTCGGGATGTATCTCACCCGACACCTGCAGCAATTGGAGAGATCCCAAAAGTTCCTCACCAAAAGGATAAAGGGACTCCAAAACCTGTCATATACTGCCAGACTGAAGAAACCCCAACTCTATTCAGTTGCATACCGTCTTCTCAGAGGTGACCTGTGCCTGACATACAAGGCCATGACCAACCCGGAATTAATGGACATGCTCCACCTCAAAAAATCCAAATCCACCAGAACCACTAGAGCAAGTGACTTAAACCTTAGCACGGATATAAATAGGACATGCTGGAGGGATAGATTTATCACCCAGAGACTCCCCATGCTGTGGAATAAAATCCCAGTCCATGTGAGGCAGAGCTCGCTCTGTTCAAGAGAAATCTTGACCGGTGGATGGGCGATCGTAGGTTTACCCCGGGAATCATCTCTGTGTCACTGCTGGACAGAGGCACAACAAACTAATGGGCACATTATTTCTAACATAAGGGGTGGCGTAAGCCACATAACTTTGGGCTAGGCTTATAAATGCCTTAGGGCAGATAGCCTAGTATAAACCTATGAAACTATGAACCTATGAACTCTTGCTGTACACGGTCAACAATTATGGATTTCCAAAAGCTCAATTCCCATTTTCTTGGGAAAAAGCATTTGCCTCCAATATACATGACTGCCACTCCTTGTTCACCCAGTCATCAGTGTATGACTATTTCACATTCAGCTGTATTTTTTATATGAAATGCACTGTGCAGTTTCACCTTCAGCTGTCTCTCTCACATGTAATGCACTGTGCGGGCAGTTATATTCTGAATACCAAATCAAACTCAAATGTTCTGTATCAGAGACTGCACCATTAACAATGCTGTCCAACAGCCAAGATACTGTTAACTGTACTTAGCACTGCACGACCCAGGAAGGAAGAGGTATTGTTCACTCCTGAAGTAACTCGTTGCGCTACAGCATCATCTTACAAACCATCATTTACTTATTTACATCAAATGGGCACAATGTCTTTTACCAGGGGCACCTGGCAACACAGGAAGTTATGTGATTTGCCAAGTTGGGAAAAGCAGGATTCTCTGAAAGTTTAATGGAAAGAATTAAGACTATGACCTGCAAATCAGCTTCATCAAGAAGTCCTTGGCTTCATTCCCTCAGTCTCAGTTTGCCTATGCATCTCTCTGTGCAAGTCACATAACCAGACAGTGATCCTGGGCCACCACTGAAAACGGACCTGAACCCAGCTAAACACCTGTTTAACAACATATATACAAAAAAAGTTAAAAAAAGTTCTCCTGTTTTTGCAATCCAACAAATTAGCAGTTATGTTACTCTGCTTCTTTCTCCAATCTTTTCAAAGTATTTTTGGTGTGAACTTCCTGGAAAATTAAGCTACTGAATCAACAATGACAACAATACTGAAAATCCAAGTTTCTTCCTTAACCATTTTTCTCACGTGTCCTCAGCTTTGTCTTTCAAAATGTAATCCTGCCTGTAGAAAACTAGTAATGTTATGAAGACTACAGATATTAGGTTCATAAATAATGACAGTAAAGCAACTGAAATGTTCCTGTCCTTCAAGGAACTTTTTTCCAGGTCATTTTTGCCTCAGTGCCTAACCACCACCAAGCCATACTCAATCAGATTCAGTCAACTCACTTCTCCGTACAAAGTACTGTACTCATGACTGTACAGGGTGAAAGCCATCAAGAAGAGCCATCATACAGGCAACCATAAGGGATGATTGCACCTCTGATGGCATTTCCACAAATGAAGGCATTTTCTACAGTCCTAATCCACAGGCTATGTAGGAGGAGCTAAGTGTATTACAACTGGAACACACTGTTCCTTTCTCAAGTTTGAGTGCATATTCCCATAAACTTGCTATTAAAAGCTACCTTTAAGTGGTGGCTTAGTTAGCCAAAAGCTCCATGCCTTCTCCCAAGATGTTCTTTGCATTGATACAACACTTCTGAGGTACTACATAATTCTGCATCCCTGTTCTGTCACTCACCTCTAAAACTGCCTTGAAGTGTTCAAACCTGCCAATCAAATGTTAAGGTCACCTGGGCAACACTTAGAGCTTTGTCCCCTACACATTACAATCACTGTAATCTAGCTGTCCACATATAGGTTCAAAGGTTTATAGGTAGGTACTAGGCTATCTGCCCGAAGGCATTTATAAGCCCAGCCGGAATGTGTTGGCTTTCGCCGCCCCCTTAGATTAGTACCCTGTGCCTCTGTCAAACAGAGCCATTGAAGTGATCCCTGGGGTAAACTTTCTGTTTCCCATCCACTCGTCAAGGTTTCTCTTGAAAAGATGGTTTATAATCTAACTTTTTTGTACTCCACGTTTTTACTAAATTGTATACTGTAATATTTGAGTAACCCTGGAGCTTTTCTCCTTGGTAATCCGCTGAAAAAGGGCTTTCTGCCCAGTTGGACTAACCTGGTCAACAAATGTGAAAATAAATAAATAAGACAGGCTTGTGCTGCTGACTCAATGCATACACGTGTGCAGTACAGTCCTGCTTACCTGCATCTCATGTTCACGTGGCACAAAAAGGGCAGCACAGTGGCCACTAGAAAGACAACTTTGAGGGTGCATAGCAATGTGCTAGGGCTGTTCATTATATAAATTAGGGGGAACTAGGGTATATAGGAAGCAGGAAAGGGGAAAACAGCAAGGAGAGAAATGCACATAAATGTAACCATTGATGGGGGGGGGGGTATTTTTTCAGAGAAAGACCCCCTTTTGTAGGATGGACAAAAGGGAAGATGGAGAAGGTAGAGCGGGAATCCAGTGGATGGACTAGAATGAGAAAGACAAATAACAGGGGCAGAAATACAAAACTAAAAAAAAAAAAAAAAAAAGAAAAAAAGAAAGCAGACTCAGAGACATGGGGGAGTGCACATAGAAAAGTTGTGTAGGGCAGTGGATAGACACAAATATAAAGAAGGTGAGCAGTGGTGATGGTGAAGTTTTTAGGGTATGCTTGATGTAATAATGTTTTTCAGCCAAGTGTGAGTATATGAAATGCCTTTTCAGTTAAACTTGTTGAGCCATTTTTGATTCAGTCAAAATGACTGCTCATATGTAAATGTGTATGCGTGTCTATGTAACTATATATAATTATATATAAAATATAACTACACGCATGCACACACGCACAAACGCACACACACACACACACACACACACACACACACACACACACACACACACACACACACACACATATATATTATCCTAGATCAAATGAGCAGAACGTTGACGCTCAGAATATTGATATTAAAATGTCAAAACACAGAATGTCGACACGTAGTTTGTGTGCTCCAAGAATTATCCTGGAGCAGGCTAAATCAACAGGAAGTGCATCC